>NC_135761.1:17691896-17906075 GCF_052425735.1 Oculina patagonica
CTCAACCAAATTATGTGTAATCTCTTATTGTCAATATCAGTTGACTGATTTTAGCATGGATTTGAAGTGTTCAACTTATAAAATACTGAAATGATTTTTTTTTTTTCACAGCTGCAACTTCCAAGCAGTTGTGTTTACCTGGGAATATCTACAATAACAACCTGACATTGACTGGCTTAAATGGAACTCTGCAGAATCCGAAGCTTAACTATTCTATAGAAATGAGCTGTGATTGGCTTATCACTGTACCAGAAGGGAAAATTGTGAAACTAGTCTTTGACGTGTTTTATTTGGAACCTGATGACTTTCCCAAGGAATGTCCAAGGCAGTATGTGGAAGTTCTAGATGGCAATAACAGCTCTAGTAAGAGAAGAGGAAGGTTCTGTACTTATGTGAATCCAGGGAGCATTCGCTCAAGTGGTCGGTACATGTGGGTGCGTTTCAGATCTGACAACTCATCGTCACATCATAGGAGATTTGAGGCCTCATTTACAGCAGAGGATAAATCCAGTATGTCAGAACTGCAAATCTTACTGTGTAATACCAATGATGCATGCATGTTGTAAAAAGGGTCCAAAAAGTAACAATCTAAGAATTATCATGACAGCTTTGAGGTTAAAATTATCCAGAAATTTAATTTGTGCACTGATCTTTAGTTTTCAAACTTCAAGTGGTGCAATTTGGTATTACTTGCAAAATTAAAAACCAGGAGGAATAATACAAATAGTGGAACCAAGAGGAAATGTTAGAATGTGAAATTTTAATCCCCTTTACGTAAAACTCTTTAATAGAAGACCATACTTTTTCCTTGATGAATGTGATGGTCTTTGTCTCTACATGTATTTTCCCTTCCCCATCCCCAATAGAATAATTTTTCTTCTATCCCTGGGGGGGGGGGGGGAGAGGGGTCAGAAAGTTGTCAATGGACAGTGTTACATTAGGTATTCCAATCAAAGTTACATTACTTTGATTTGTAAAATAAATGATTGAATCACTTCTACAGAGTGACATAAAATTAATGTCTTTGTTGCAGATAATTTAAGTTTCAACTAGTTAATTTTTTTCTAACTAGTTATGTTTTAAAACCTAAGTGATACATATTGCAACTACCGGTAGTTAAAAAATTTATAACCTGTTGTTGTTGTTTTTTTTTGAGTAAGAAGCTATAACTAATTTTGTTTGGCATGCATGGCTGCTGACCAGAAAAAGCTTTTGAAATCATGGTAGGCAAAAACCTATCAATTTCTCAAAGAGCAAGTATGGTGTAATAACTTTGACCAAACAAGGACTTTCAAAGATTTTTAAAGAATTCCTTGGTTCAGAAATCACCAAGAAAATTCTGAGGATTCCCAGTGCCCAAAGTCTTCTGAGAAAGAAGAATATAATTGACATTTGTTAACTATGAGATAATGTAAAAGTTTTATTTTTTGCCCAACAACACTTGCGCACTCACCCTGGTCACTGCGCACATTCTGACAGTCTGATGCCAAGAACACCATTATAATCATCCCTCAACAAAATTAATGTACAAAAGTCAATCACTTAATTTGGGGACATAATTATCAATTGACTAATTTAAGCAAGGATTCGATGATTCAACTTTTAATAATAAAAAAGGTAAAAGGTGTCCAAGCCAAGTGGCCCACACAGCCTGAGCTTATCCTGGTTTCTGTAGCATGAAGCGACTAGGTGTATTGCTACTCCCTTCTGGATGGGATGCTAGTCCATCACAGGGTTACCCCAAGCAGTAAATTCTCGGGTACCCATTTATACTGTCAGAGTGAAGGGTCTTGCCTAAGAACACAACGTAGTGCGCACGCCAGTGCTCGACCTTAGTCCGTTCAACTCGGAGTCAAGTGCGCTAACCATTAGGCCACCACGCCTCCCACATTATTATATTAATGATAAAGTACTGATATCAATTTTTTTTATAGCTGCAAGTTCCAAGAAGTTGTGTTTCCGTGGGAACATCTACAATAACAACCTGACATTAACTGGCTCAAAAGGAACGCTGCAGAATCCAAGGGTTGGCCGTGGCATATACCCTATAGAAATGAGCTGTGATTGGCTTATTTCTGTACCAGAGGGGAACATTGTGAAACTCATCTTTGATGTGTTTCATTTAGGCTATTCCCGGAGATGTGTTAGGCAGTATGTGGAAGTTCTAGATGGCAATAACAGTTTTAGTACAAGTAGAGGAAGATTATGCGATTATGAGAATCCAGGGAGCATTCGCTCAAGTGGTCGGTACATGTGGGTGCGTTTCAGATCAAGCAATTTGTCGTCATTTTACGCGAATGTTAAGGCCACATTTACAGCAGAGGATAAAACCAGTATGTCAGAATTTCCAATCTTACTGTGTTATACACTATACTAAACAGGTCATAAAAATTAAGGTCCAGAATATAAGATCTATACCTTGACAGCCTGATAAAAACTGCCATTTTTTGTATTGATCTTTGGCTTACTTACTTTTTGTGGTATGATGAATATTACTTGTAACAGTTGAATTGCATGGAGTCTTAATCCCCTTTATCATAAAGGGGATTGAAACTGTTGAACATAAAAAATGAAATTGAAACTTGCTAAACATTTTAGGAAACTTTGCGTTGTCCATGATAAATGGACTTCGTCTTTACTTTCCCTTCTCCATCCCCAATGTAATACATGTAATTATTTATCTCTTGAACCCTAACACTCGATCCTATTACAGACCTGGAAGGTCAAAAATATACTTTTACTGCATTCGCTCCAGTGGCTACGAACATTGGTTTCAATTTTTAAGCTGGGGTGGACAAAAATACGGTAAATATAAAACCATTGTTCATTGAACTGTTGAAACCATTGTTTGCGGGCATTGAAGCATAATATGGGACTCTATCCAGTGACACATATCAAGATAGCATATGTAAGGTACCGTAGTCCCCCTCCGCCCCACCTGGCTCGGAAAAAGCAAAATTAAGCTTTTTCCCAGTGTCAGGTGTCATTTGATTGTATATGTCGAAATTTAAAGCATTTTCTGCAAACAATTCATGAGCTCATTAATAATGGTCCAGGCTACTAACAAACATGTGGTTAATGACATTTTTATATCCATTTTCAATCTTTAGTTTGTCCATATTACAGTCAGGTGCTTACTGCATCTGCATCCCACAACAGAACCCTTACAAGTCCCAATTATCCTATGCGGTATGACAAAAACGCGCGATGTAAGTGGATACTTAAAGTCGACAGTAACCTTCCATCTGATGACTACATAGTAAGGGTAACGTTCAGCAGGGATTTCAAGCTGGAAGGCTTTTATGGTGACTGCAATGACAAACTTAAGATTTATGATGGTAACAGCACCGTGTCAACCCTTCTTGGAACTTATTGTGAAACGATCCGTCCTGATGTTCTTTATTCCACTGGTCTAGACCTGTATGTCGAGTTTGACACAGACAGACGTGTTACTTACAAAGGCAGCAAAGGTTTTAGCTTCAGTTTCTCAGCTGTGAACAAAGGTATTATTATATTATCCTTTAGCTGCAGTTAAATGTTTGCACTGTAAAGTGATTATTTTTACTACTCGTCCCAGTTGCCGCAACACCTAGGATTTTTTCACCCTCTTCACGATGATTGAACATGCATCACATGCATTACATTGTACTGCCAATTTTGAGAGCTATAGGAAGACGAAGTTCTTAGTATTTTACAGAAACATTCAATGAACGGTTAAAATTCTGCTTTGGTACATGTTATTATTAATGGTTTCGTTGCAGAGTAAACTTACTACTTGCTAAAAATGGTGAAAATTTAACAAGCGCCCAGCCTCGAACAAGCGCCCACTCTCAAGGTTCAAAAATTGAAAAAGAATTGAATAAATTAATACGTCAGCAGTTAAATCGGGTTTTTTACCACGAGAACCAACTCACGTCTCAACATGTCATGCAAAAACCATTGATCACGTTTTACAGCCAAACATACCACGTGATGCATGTTGATTGATCGAGAACCTGAGTTTATGACGTCATACCCACCAAATGAGAAGGAAATATATATACAGAAGATAAAACATGGTTGCACGGAGATATGAAATTTATCTTCGAGTGTTCAAATCGATAGCCCACGAGTGAGATATCAGTTTTGAACACGAGAAGATAAATTTCATATATCCAAGCAACCATGTAATATTCTGTTTATTATATAAACGTACTAATTACGATGTTTTTGACGATTTTCCGAAGATTTCTGACCATTTTCCGAAGATTTCCGAAGATTTTCAAAATTTGTTGTCCGAAGGTTGTACGAATGATTCCGAACATTTTCCGAAGTTTTAAGAAGATCTGAAGATGTTTCGACTTAATATCGATAAAATTTGGCGTATTGAGCATTGAAACACGGCAAATTCTGCGAGCTGATTGGTCAAAAATGATATCACACGTGTGGACATCATTTTTATCCACACGTGTCATACCAGTTTTTTTAGATTTGCTACCACTCGCTATACCACTGCAGTTTATATAATAAATGGTAGTATTGCATAGTACATGCATGGTTACTAAGCCTATAGGTTAGCTAAACTTGCCAAAAAAACGTGGCGGATGGATGGGTTGTAAATCAAGCTGATGTTTCTCAAATGTGGTATATTCAGTGTAATGGGAATTATTCTCTCCAGACCTTAACCTTAAAGTGCGATTTCTTTTTTTAAGTTAGACTAGAGACTACTTACAGTCAACCTGGTAGCTAATCTAGACTTCAATTAAACAGTTCTACTCACGTTTTGGAATGCCTCTTTGGGCATGTATTTAGTTGCAAACTACAGTTAACGTTTTTTTTAATACCTTTTGCAGAGGAAGCCTCTGGAATTTGTCGATCGTCAACTTGGAGTGATAAAGTCCATATGCTCAATGGTTCTTCTGGTACATTCTTTACCCCTAATTACCCTGTTCCTTACCCAGAAAACATCAGTTGCATTTGGGTCATCTCTGTTCCTGCTGGCAAAAGAGTGAAGCTGACCTTTGAAGATTTAAATCTTTTCAGTACATTTACTGAAGACTACATAATAATGCGTGATGGACAGCTACAAAACAGTACAGAGCTCCTTCGTTATTATAGAGAAGATGTTTATTATTCCAGTAGGAGTTACATGTGGATTAAGTTTTATTCCGCGTCTCGTTTATGGGCAAGTGAGCAGAGGGGTTTCAAAGCACGCTTTGAAGCTTTGGATCCCCGTAAGTACCTCTCCTTTACAGTTATTTAAACGCTTTCTTGTGAAGTCTTGCTCTTTAAGCAAAGTAGTAGAGATGAGTTTTGCCCAGGGGAGGTGTGCTCCCCAAAAATTTGGGTAGGGGTCTGTGACAGTACGCTTCTTGAAACCTTTTAGGTAAACAAGGAGCTTCAATTTCACGTTGTTAATCATTTACCACAATTCTGCAATTCCGTACAGACATGCAGACCATTACTTGACAACTATAATATAATATTTCAGCTTATATAATAATATTTCAGCTCGAAGGGTTTACCAGATTTTCTCAGGTATGGGGCTTCGCTTACCAGAGTGCACAAACCTTAAATTGTTTCAGACTAAAATAGTCAAAATCTTACCCTATTGGGTGTAACTTACATTAGGAGAATCCTCGCGACGTAACGTGACGCGATATGCTGGCCGTAATGGCCAGACAGAGTATTTCGTATAAATACGACATGGCTCGCAACAATTGTTAGAAACATCAATGTAAACCTCATCTCCCGCTATGCTTCACTAGTAATAAATGAAAAATCTGATAATGAAAAACGGCAAATATGACAACTATCTTTCTCTGGCCGTCATCATAATATTTGCTTTTGTGAGAAAAAAGAGCTGCTTTCCAGTGAAAACTTAGCCTCCTTCGCTGACGTTCTTTTGCCTCGCCATGCAATTTTTCCTCCGAGCAAAAAGAATGTCTGCTTAGGAGGCTGGTGAAAACTGGGCCATACAGTACAGTACTTTGTTTACCGGCATCAATTTTTTATTGTAACGATAATAATAATACTGAGTCCTCGTGACATTCTCGCCACCTCAAATACCTTTGAGAACTCCAACAACAGATGTTTCTGTAGATAAGCCGCACCCCCGATTTTTGACTTAAATTTTTAGGAAAAAGGTGCGGCTTATCCAGGAAACTTTACGGTATATGACAAAATGAAGCCTTCTGACAGCTTTATGCACGGCAGTAATGAGAAAAAATTTTTATAATTTTTCTATTTTTTTTTTCCTGTAGCTGGAAACCCAAAGGAGTTTTGTTTTCCTGGGAACATCTACAATAACAACTTGAAATTTACTGGTTTAAGTGGAACTCTGCACAGTCCAGAGGAAAGGTATCCGTCGCATTTGAGCTGCACTTGGCTTATAACTGTACCGGATGGGAAGATTGTGAGACTTACTTTTCACATGTTTAGTTTACCGGAAAGAACCCCTTGTTTACCAGACTATGTGGAGGTGCTAGACGGGAAGTACAGTTATAGCGAGAGTAAAGGTAGACTGTGTGGTTACAGTACTCGGCCAGAGGACATACGCTCTAGCGGTCGGTACATGACGGTGCGTTTTAGAACAGGTCCTTTCAAACTATTTGACGGGTTTCGAGCAACATTCACAGCAGAGGATAAACCAAGTAAGTTAGAAGTGTTAGCCTTAATATGCAATACGTGGACCAAACAATGTCTTAAAAAACTCCCCCAGAAAATACGTCAACCCACGTCATGATATCGTTGGCCAAAGATGGCAAACGCGCTTTTAAGGCGCGTTTACACGACAGTGAAATTCAAGTACGGACCCGTTACGAAATCGGTCCTGACCTCACCACTTTTGTAGAGAAACAGTCAAATCAAAATGGCGCCATAGGCGCCTATGGTCCCGTTTCAATTTGACTGTTTCTCTACAAAAGTGGTGAAGTGCGGACAATTCTTTGACAAGTCCGTACCTAATTTTCTCTGTCGTGTAAACACGCCTTAAGGTTCATGTACACCTTAAGCCCTCTATGATAATTGTTGTAAGAATGCTTCCGGCCCCATAATGTGGTATCGGTAGTGTAACTTTCACATCTCTCTTCTGCAACCTTTTTAGGGGATCACGTGTGCTTGCTTTCAAGAGTTCCCCGAATTAACTGCAACTAAATAATGCACTTCCGGCATACCCATCTCCCTTTCATAATAGTTACTTGAATTTGCTTTCCAGGAATGATAAGCTCAACGCATTTAGATATTAGACATTGTTTTTATTGTCGAGGCGTGGGGTCCAAATTAGTTCTTAATGAGTTCTTTTTGTTTGGTCACTCTTGGAACGAGACGAATTCAAATTCTACACGAAAAAAATACAATGAAAATATTCTAATCAAGAAGACTTTTGTTCTTTTTCTAACAAAGAAAATACCCCTTGAAAATGTCAAGCAACCGGTCCAGATATGAAATTTCACTGCTCCACCACCCAATCAAATTGCATGATTCAATTTATTCATCTGGACCTTGCCTGGATCCTTTACATTCGCAGTCAGTTTTTAGTGCTCCAATGATGATGCCCATGCAGTTCTACACGATATTCTGTTACATTCCACGATTGCATGGTAATGAAGTGTCAACTTCACAATATCAAGATGGGAAAGAAAGCATTGGTCAAGATAGGTGCATTGATTTCACTTAGCACAGCTCCTCCTCCTCCTCCTCCTTCCATCTTTTTCTTTCTTGCCCACCAGCAACACCGAACTTGAATTTGGGCTTGACATCTTTTCAGGGAGCATATCCTCTTAAAATATATAAGATCAATTTCTCTTTGCGGGCTGTTAAATGGATATCCTTTTTTCGACATGGAGAACTTTCGTTGGTCCCAACTTTCTCTTGAGAATCCATCTGCCGAACTGACAGCATAGCTTTGTGTGATCCGTGTATTATCACTGACTAGGCCGGTTTTGCCACCATAGCTTCTTTTGTGATCGAATACGTGCGTCCTATTTATCGCCAAAAGATTACAAAATTGTTATTAAGGGATGAACAATCACTTAATCTTGTGCATAGCAAAGAGGCTTATTGTTTGCATGAAACTGAAATAAAGCTTCTTGTTTTTGCTGACGCATTAATTTGTATTTATCCATATATAGCTGTAGCGGCCACTGCCGCCACTTCCAAACAGTTGTGTTTGCCGGGAAACATCAACAATAAGAATTTAGAGTTGACTGGCTCAGATGGAACTCTACAAAGTCCGCTGGAATACTATCCCCCAGATTTGAACTGTGTATGGCTGATCACTGTACCAGAGGGAAACACTGTAGAATTTAGCTTTGACAGATTTGATTTGGATTTCCCCGACAATCATGGATGTAAAGATTATGTGCAGATTCGAGATGGCGAGACCAGGGATCATGAGTCGTTAGGAAGATACTGTGGTGATTCAGTTCCAGAGGACATTCAATCAAGCAGTCGGTACATGTTGGTTCGTTTCTATTCAGACCCTCAGGCCGGTCCACCACACAGAGGATTTAAGGCTACTTTCAAGGCAAAGTCTGGTAAGTTGAAAGTTGTATTTCCAGACATGAATTAACTGAAAACATGCCCTTCAGATATAAAGGTTGTAAATTATCGTTCGGTTCAGCAATATGCTAGAAAGAGTACAACGAAATGCGTACAATGGCACCTATTGTCTCGTTTTATCCATGCAATTGCTCTAAAGTTGAAAAGTTATCCAAAGATAGGTTGACATGTGAGCAAGTGAATGAACAGTATGTCTTTACCATACTACACTGATATGTTTTTCCTATTAATGCATGTGATAAAGGGAATACTTTTTCTGAGGAAAATTAACTCGGCTTTAAAGATTGTCATTGTAAAAAGAATTGCAAAAAATCCGTAAAAAAAATCCGTTTTTTTAATTAAAGATGATGCGGTGGAAATTTCCTGTTATAAGACGGTTAGAATACCCAACAGACATAACTGAAAAGAAACGGCACAATTTAGTTATCATCAAGGCTGAAAGAAAAATGGAGTTTTTACCGCGCCAGACGGCGAACATTCGCAACATATTTGGCGTTTATTGTCGTATTTTTCATTGCTGTTAGTGGCGCAGTATCTATGATTTTGTTTCCTTTACTTGTTTTGCAAGGCAAAATTGAATATGCAATACATTTATGTTGTTGATGCCGAGGCAGATGGAGGAGTAACATTACCAGGCTAGGGCTGGGTACTTTACTTTGAACAGCTACTTCTCTGTAACCTTGTTTAGGTTTCTTCCTCAACTGATTTTGAGTATTTCCTTTGCTTTATTTAGTGGGAGGCGCTGTGGCCTAATGGTTAGTGCACCAGACTCCGGATCGAGCGGTCCGGGGGCAAGACCTGGCCGGGGCACTGCGTTGTGTTCTTAGGCAAGACAATTTACTCTCATAGTGCCTCTCTCCACCCAGGTGTATAAATGGGTACCAGCGAAATAACTGCTGGGGGGGGGGGGGGGGGGGGGTAACCCTGCGATGGACTAGCATCCCATCCAGGGGGGGGAGTAGAAAATTAATACTCCTAGTAGCTTAATGCGACAGAAACCGGGATAAGCTCTGGCCTGATGAGCCACTTGGCTCGACTGCAGGCTTAACCCTTACCTTTTTATCTTTGCTTTACTTCCAGAGCCTCGAAATTGGGTTATACCTGTTGCTGTGACTGTTGGTGTAGTAGTCATGATTACACTTGTCTGCTGTGCGGTGTGCATTAAAAAGACGAGAAAGAAGCAAAACACAGAAGCGGGAGACCAAGTACCAATGGCATCAATCAAGACCTCGGCATCCCATCCCGCTCAGTCAGAAATGACTGATCCACCCCTCACAGTGGGTTATGCTCCAGTCCCAACAAACCCAGAACAGAACACCCCTCTGATTAGCAATTAAACCCATCAGCAGCACCCTACCATCGGAAAAGAAATGTTTTCCAGTTCCCAGCACTAGGACGACAAAATTCATGGCAACAGAGTGTGTTCAGGACCAAGTATCTACATTACCTGGGAGTTCAAGAAATGATGTTGGCCTAAATTCACTCACTCACTCACTCACTTACCAAATATTTGTAACATATATAACAAAACAAGGTGAAATTCCTTTTAGTTTAGGCGAAAGAAAATTTATTATCTTCACTGTGCTTTGCACCAAAGGGAATTTTCCTATTTATTTGTGGTTTGTAAACAATGTTGGATTATTTTACCCACTGAATAATAAGTAGAAGTTTAAGGTTCATCAACACTCAGTTGAAGTTATATAACTTGCAGTCAAACTGCACACAAAACAAACAAGCAAAATAATATAACAAAATTAATGTTTATAAGCCTATACTTTTACTGTTTGTACCAGCCTTCTAAAGTGCTGAGGAGTAGCTATAGTTTAGGTTGTCAAGCGTAAAGCAGAATAAAAGAGCTAGAGAAAAAGCATGACATACCTGGCTTCATCATCATCATCACCATCACTTTGTTTACCCTCGGATTTGAAGAGGGTAATCAAAGGCTTCATGAGGCTTCATGTCCAAGACAATAATTCACCCATCCCATCCCAGACACTCAAACAACACTCAAACAACACTCCACCCACCTAACTCATTCCCCCCGCCTCACCCACACCAAGTTTTTACCCAACATTCTTAAAATACAATGTACGCTTCCCCCTCCTCCACCCCCAATCTTTCCCCCAAAACAACCTGAGAGCAATCTGGCAAACCAAGCTTATGCGATTCGTCCATTTTTGAGCGACAGCTAGTTTTCAGCGTAAACAGCGCGTCCATCTTGGGCGACAAAATTAAAAAGCTTTGTACATGGGAATTAATGTTTTTTCATTAACAATGGGCAATATCAGGAAATCACATACTACTGATTGTTTTCTCATCCTATCACGCTGTACTAACAAAGAGAGTTATTTGTGTGCATTTTTTCGTCTCGCATGCGCTTTAAAAACAAGGAAGATTCGTGTGTTTTCGCGTAACCTCGCACATATGACGCTTCCGTATATGACTTGTTCGTGTAATATGTACGTTCACTCTCGCGACAAGCCTGAAGAACAGGTTCTTGATCATTGTCACACATGACTTGCCTTCCAGTGAGTCGGATCAAGTCGATTTGTTAACACTTTGTAATCCCCTTTTGCCTTTTTTCGCAACCTGACCTGCGGTGATCACAACCTGATTTCCGATAAGTCGAATCATCAACTTTCCGTCAACAATTGTTTATCATCGGAGACACAGGGGATTGAGGTGCGACATATCTTACCACCCTTTTAAAACAAGAAAGGTTCATCTGATCAGTCTCAAGCGACTCGACTTCTGATGAGTTGGATCAATTTTTCTAGGGTCGCATTAAGTCGATTTGTCAACATTTTGTAGCCCCTTTGCAGAATCACAAATTTACTCAGATGATGTGTTGAAACCACTTTGATTTGGTTCATGAATGAGCGTTAAAGCAGTTTAACTTCAATTATGTTTTTGGCGCAAAAAAATTTACTTTAACTGCCCCGTTTAAATTTTCTTCAAGCTTCTTGTTCATTTTGCCATCAAATGGTCCTGCTTTGGTCCTGCACTCTCTGAAAAAATCACAAGAGAGAGAAGGCTATGACAGGCAAAACTGATTTTTGTTTAGAAGGAGGGACTCGTGCATCTCTTAAAATGACAGTTACTCTCTTCTTTTGGTGCAGAGGAAATATTCCAGGATCCCGAATAGCTGATGGCGAGATTCTCTGTGACTATCTCCCACCAGTACCAGCCCAGGGAACAGGATTTCATCGATTTGTTTTCTGTTTGCTCAAGCAAAGTGGTAGACTGGATGTAGGAGATTATGTCTGTACAAATGGAAGGTAAGTTATAAGTACCAGACTCTCTGAAACTTGCGAGAACACAACCTCGTTCCCTGCAGGGAGAGAGAGACCCTGGGAACGAGGTTGGCGAAAACACAGCAGGCAATAGCGGCTCCTTCGTGTAGAAGCACAGAACACGTCACAATAGAATACTGCATCGCAAACCTTTTGTTTTTATTATATTCCTCGTTCTTTTGTCCTTTTGTTCTCTATTGTTATAGGTGAACTGTGTCTTCTACACGAAGTAAGAGCCGCAATAGCTGAATTCTTGCTGACATCATGGTATAAAATTTGGGCTCGTTCGCATACGCGACTTTGCGTAGAGATGGCATCACGCCATATATGTATGATTTTACTCCAGATGTTTAAAGAGCGTCTGACATTTAACAACTGGCGAAATTTTCAGCTGTTTGCGTGTTATATTAAAGGAGATAGTAGCTTCCAAACACCGGAAACATTTGTTGGTGGCAAAAGCGCTAATGAGCCCATACATTCTTTGTAGAATTTTCAGCTTTCAGACCCGCATCAAATTTTTTTTCGAAAGTTAATCGTGCCGTCTTATTTCAATATTCAGAAATGATGTTTTAGTTGCTCGATCAGAAACTGAAGCGCCTTTGTGATTGCTAATGAGGCAGTATTATAAACAAGGATTCCCCTATACCTGTAGCTATAGTAACCCATTCTTGTCCTGTGGATTCGAATCGTCTTCCCCTATACACGATCCATTTTACTCGTTTACCGGTACATTAATTTAGTAATTCACATATAAATTCATCTCGCCAACGAAAACTACTATACTGTAAGCAAAATTAAGCCCAAGATATGAAACGAGTAAAGGTTTTAAGGTATGAGTATTCCTCAAGTGACCGCCTCGCGTTAGCAACTTCCTCAACATTGTAAACTGTACGCTTCTTTATATGGCTTCACGTTTTACTCAGTTTCCTCCATAATATGAATTGTACGCTTCAAGGGTCTCAGGTTACAGTCGGTTGTAGTGAAAGGTGGATTGTTTTGACTGAGTTAACTTTTACTGTCTTGTTACTATTAAAATGATACTTTCTTAATACAGATTGTTCTGTCTTTGGCATACCGTAAAATTCCGGTTATAAGCCCCCCGCTTATAAGCCCCCCCGGTTATAGGCCCACCTACCTGGAAACAAAAAAATACATCCGGTTATAAGCTCCCCCCCCCCCGGATATAAGCCCCCCTCTGCTGAATGACGGTACAGAACAGGGCTAAATGTTGCTTTATTATGTGTTTTTAACCTAAAAACGTATTTCGATCAACACTCGCGTGGCTCGTTTCGAAACGTTTTTTTTTATTCCGCTTATAAGCCCTCCCGAAACCCCTTACGAAGTTGTATAAGTCCAGGGCTTATAACCGGACTTTTACGGTATGAATACACCATTTTTGATAGCCAAACGTTTAGCGTCTAGACCTATAGCAAAATAAATACGGACTGTTCTTGCCGTTTGAATGGGTTTAAAGAACGATGCTAAAATATTTTGAACAGACGAACGGACATGACTTGCCGTTTAATGCAAAGGTCTTGCCGAGGGAACGGATGCTAAAAGTTTCAAACGAATGAAGTTTGCCGCCGTTTAACGGGTATAAAAATTTTCTGAACGGTTAGGTTATTAAAACGTTCGAACGGTCTTACTTTACCGTTAAACTCTTTGGCAAACGCTTAAAACGGTTTCCATGAAGCATTTAAACGAATAGCAAACGGAATCTGAACGATTTGTTCCGTTTAACGTATGAGCTTTCCCGTGTACGTTTTCCCGTTTTAGGTCACAGTTATACTGTAGAGGAAGTTATGATAAAAACCCTAAAGGGGCCGTAGAAGCGTACAGTTTATAATGCGGATGACGACAGTGACAGCCACATTAGTTTAAGTACATGTACTTGTTAAAAGTAACTGTGATAACTGCTTGCAAATAAACAAGATGTACGCTTCTTTTCCTGAACAACTAGCCTTTTGAACAACATATGACATCTTTGATTTAAAGGTAGCCGTATTAGTCGTAAAAAGGTAAAAGTCTGCATACAAGCCTAGTGGGCTATCGGTTTCCGTAGCATGAAGCGAATAGGAGTATTTCTACTCCCCCCTGGATGGGATGCTAGCCGCAGGGCTACCCCCAGCAGTAAATTCGCTGGTACCAATTTATAGGACACCTATTAGTTGTAGACGCGTACTAAAGTGTAGGGTTCAGCTGCCTTGCTTCTTTCCTGAGCAGGACTGACCGGTGATAATTTCAATATTGCTCTCAACAGAGATATCACCAGTCGGACGTTCTCCTTAGCCAAGTTTATTTCTGATCACAAGGACCGTTTGACTCCAGCTGGCTTGTGCTTCTTCCAAGCCACCTGGGATGAGAGTGTCACTCAAACATTTATGGAAATGTTAGGTAAAATGTTTATAAGCATAATTGTATGCAAAATCAGCTAAACATGTATGATCTGGTATAGGGTTAGGGTTTCAGAGTCCCAGTGCCACACACCCACCCAAAGAAATACCGAGTGCCCCCCTTTGCAGGGGGGAGCAAGGATAGCACAGTCCCAGGGGGGTACTACAAAATGTTTTTATATGGGGAGGCTCTGCTCCAAGGCCCAAACCCTTACCCATTTATACACCATTTTTGATAGAGAAATGAACCCTTTCATTATAACTGATAGAAAATGGTACATTTTTCACATTCCTACAGTATATACCTACACTGTATACCTACTTTCACTTCAAATGCCCCTTTAAGTACTTAAACAAAACAACTGTTCAGTGAGTATGTTAAAAGTATTTTAAAAAGCCATTTTCAAATACTAAGTGACAGTTTTTTCTACCCTTTTTTATAATTATGCAACTCGTGAGATCCCTGCCCTTTTATATATCTCCAGCCCGAAAAAAGGCACCTGTTTCCCTATAAAGTCCAACTTAGGGGCCACTTGAGCGTGTTGTCAATCCTTGTTTTGTTCTGTCGTTCTGAGGAATTTTTTTCAGGTGTTCTTTCCTCCTCAAAAATCAACACTTCTTATTTTTAATTCAATCTGTCAGTTGCAAGACAGTCAACCTTGTAAAGCTAATCAATATAGCCTGTTCTAAGCGTTTGTTTAGTGGGGAACGGTGCGTAGAACACTGAGGCTGATTCAATAAAATCAATAATACTTGGTAAATTATAACATAAAATGTAAGTACACTAGAGGCTTGTTTCAATTATATAGTCTGGTTTTTAATTCGGTAATATTTGTTGTTTCACAGGTATGACAGAGCCTGTGTTCAAGGCAAGAGAGTTTTTAACGCCTCAACAGATTGAGAGAAATCTAATCAGAGAATGGTCTGAAAGGAAGTACAGAAATATGTGACACTATGCGGGGTACTTTTTGACATCATACACATGTTGAATATTCAAACTGAACTCTCTATTCACTTCCATTCAAATGTTATGGTGTAAATAAAAGAAAACTTTTAAAAGGTTACTGTGTCCTTATGGAGTAATTCACATCTATTCACATCACATCTATAGATCTAGGGTCATCTGAAGTTTTGATTGAAGGAGGTCTCAAAGTTCAAAGCTTCAGGTGGCAGATAATGGTTTTCAGTATTTTCCAGACCTTATACTTTGATGGGTCAGTACTACAACTCTTTATCAGTTGCTATCACAGTAAAGGCACCAAACAAATGCCCAATCATTGGTTGACTACTTGTGACCATTTTCTTGTCATAAGTGGTTTCCACAGCAACAGTATAACCTGATAAAAGCACCCTTAATTTTAGCTTTGAGCATGGTAAGTTAAAAAAAAAATCTATCAGAGGGGTTCAGAGTCACCTAAATATTTTGAAAATTTAAGGTGGCTCTGAACCCCTCTGATAATTTTTTTAAAATTTTGCGTAAGATTGTATCACGACATGCTAATCATAACTCCATAATAAAAAAATTGGGGTCACCGAGCTCACTTTTGAGTTATTAGCACTAAAAGCTAAAGTAAGAGTGTTTTTAACAGGTTATACTGTTGCTATGGTGACCACTGATTTCAAGAAAATGATCTCAACTTGTTGACCAATGATTGGGCATTTGTTTTATAGTGGAGCACCCAGCGGCCCGAAGTTGCCCCAATATGGTGGCCATACTCCAGAAATAGGTTTAAGGAGGCTCGATGTAGTTTTTTTAGCCGAAGGGTGGTTGTTTTGAAAATTAAAATTATCTAGGAAGCCAATGTTCGATTTTTGCCAAAATATACCATAATGATCAAATGTGACCAAATTGTAATTTTTTACCCGTCACTTAGTCACAAAGGTTACCATAGCAACGATTGACGTTTTCTTTTGTTCTAAAACAAGCTTGATTTTCTCGAAATCTAGATTGACTCTTGGTGTTTATTTTTTGATATATTAAAGTTTAGTAGATTGACTAACCGCTGTCGAAATTTTAGAAAAATCTGTAAGAGCGTTTTCAAGTAAATCAAGAATGAAATTTTCAGAAAAACACTGTTTAATATAAAATAGGTTCTTTAAAATTGTTTCGTATTATTTGAGCGCAGTTACTCTCACTGAAATATAAATACTTACACCATCAAAGACCATTAACTAAAAGCGAAAGACTTTTTGCTTTAATTTGTTAAAATATATCGACTGCCGATTGTAGGAAATTATAAGAAAATACCAAAAACTTCATTCTTGATTTACTCTAAAACGCTCTTACAGATTTTCCTAAAATTTTGTGTACAGGTAGTCAATCTACTATACTTGAACATAACAAAAAATGAATACCAAGAGTCAATCTAGATTTCGAGAAAATCAAGCTTGTTTGAGAACAAAAGAAAACGTCAATGGTTGCTATGGCAACCTTTGTGACAAAGTGACGGGTAGAAAATTAACATTTGGTCATATTTGATCATTATGGTGTATTTGGCAAAAATCGAACATTGGCTTCCTAGATAATTTTAAGTTTTAAAACAACCACCCTTCGGCTAAAAAACTACATCGAGCCTCCTTAAGGTTATGGTTAAGGTCAGCTTACATCTTTGATATTGGACATCCATGTCATGGTCAATTGACAGCTGTCAAAACAAGGTATCCACTGACCATATTGCAGGCTCACATATAGAGCTCATCGAGGTCGAATGTTTTTTTGAAGTTAACCGCTGACTAAGTGATGGATTCCATTGGATCGTGGGCTCTAGGGCTATATTTTTCCTTCTTATCGGTCAACTCGGTCAGTAAATTGGGATTTACGAAAAGGGCGAAGTAAATAATCAGGGATCTTCACTTTTAGGCTTGGCTAAATCTATTTACCGGTAATACCATTACAACTGTAACAGCAATTTGTATTTTGTAGTACTGACCCAATCAAAGTAAACTAGGTCTGGAAAATACTAAAAAACCGTTATCAGCCACCTTAAAAGGAAAGTATGAAGCTTAAGTGTGATTCAGGCTAACCACAGTACAGGTCTACCAGTCTGCAGTCTGCATTTGTCACGCACCAGCCCTCTGTCAGCCAACAGTCTAATATAGGAGCTGTTGTTCACAAACACTGGCTTTCAGTTTCTTTCAGAGCTCTCTATTTTTAGTGAGACAACTTGTGCCTTCTTCAATTTAAATCCATGTGGATATATAGTCTCTGCCAAATTATTATTATAAAAGGAATAAATTCATGTACACTTTATTGAATCATTTGACAGATAATTACAAGCATAGAGCATTTTGGGTTAAGAAAAACTGCAAGCACATCTGTCAATCCATCAAATAACAGATTTATTATTGGACTCCTTTATTTTGTTGGGGTAGGTGGGAGGGGTGAATAGGGGTATGCAAATCTGACAATCATGCTATTTTCAGTTGATCTGCCACTACTTTCATTCAAATCCAGATCCACATTGTTTAAAAACTTTCTGTGGTTTGATTTTACTGCAACAGGGATGTTTTTTTAATGTCAATTTTTCGAAGAAGTATTGTATTGCTTTTTGTTTAATATGAAGGTATGCAAACCTGTTTTGAAGGATACTAAGGTGAATTAGTTACAAATACAGTTTGTCGTTCAAGCTTGTTAGTACAAAATGTTTTTAATTGACCGTGTCCGTGATTAGAAAGATGCGTGAAAAATTTCGCGAATCTGACGCATGCAGCTAGCTTATACCTAAGTCAAAAACAGCATGTGTTCTTCTTCACTGCCGTTGATAGCTGGGTTGAGGACTTGAATTCAGCAAAACATTAGTGGGGCTTTTATTTTCTTCCCCAACTTTATCTCAAGATTGTGTTACCGGTCTTTCTTTGCATAGGTTAGTAGTTCATGACCTATATACAACAGGCAAGTGAGCTTTTCATTCATCTAAATTGCCGAGCATGCGTAATCAGTCTGTGTCAGATTTCTGACACATTTGATGCAAGCAAAAACAGACTTAACCAGATGTTCTTTCCAAGGGTTGAGAAGATCTCGCGAAATCCATTGATCTGCAAACCCATTCACCACCCCACCCCCACCCCCCTTTTGCCCAACATTCATTCATTCTCTTTTTTCATGTGACTCACTAATTTGTATATTTTGTTCTGTATAACTGGGTTACTACAGTGTAATACAATCTCATAACTGTACGTTCTCTAGTTATCGTACCTGTTGAGAAGGTACATCTTAATGCCGTTGGGAATTGGAAGGGAACCGATTTGGCTGGCTGGCACATTATGCAAGATTACAACTCGGCACAAATGTTTCAAGTCAAACCTGATAGGCATGGCCCAGACTCTTGCCAGCCCATCACTATAACCAGCTGCTACATACTGCTGTGATTTAGAAAATGCAATGCAGTGGACAGTAGCATTGTGAGTTCTGGGTGCATATGGGCTAGGTGCTGATTTACCGTCCAGACAGAATAGGGCCTCCAAACTGTCACTATTCAGCATAATTATATTAGCAGCGGATGTTCCGACTGCCAGCATTTGGCCATCAGGTGAATACTGACAAGAGTAAAGCCTACGGGAAAATGACACTTTCCGCTCTTTTTCACGCGTGTACCGCAGTTCACAGGGCACAGACTGAATATCCAGCTTCTGCCAGATCTCCACGCGTCCATCTTGTAAACAACACGCGATCACTTCGTGCCTCGATGTCGGATTAAAAACACTCCAGCACATATTTCCTCGACATCTTCTTCTTAAAACGGTTACAACGTCAAGGTTTTTGCTCCTTAAGATACACAGCTGCTCTTTAGAAGTGGAGACGGCGATATATTGTCCATCGGGAGAGAATTCGCAACATGTAACGAATCCACAGAAATCTGTTACATCGCGAAGAACCACTTTCGCTTCGATTTGCATCGATTTGACGTTCCACAAACGCAATTCGTTCGTCTCGCGCATGCTGTGAAAATCTAGAGAAGCCGCACTAACAATGTGTCTTGCATCTGGTGAAAATTTACAAGAAAGCGTTTGACCAGTCATTCCCGTGCAACACGGCTGAAATTTTTCGACTCGCTCCGCAATTCCACTGCGAGCATTTCTGTTCCGTTTCACCAGCGCAACTTCTCCTCGGCCAGAGTTTGTGAGGAAAGTAATCAGTTCGCCGTCCGACGAGATATCGCATTCTTGCGAGTGATAAGTGAGGATTTCCTTGGTGCAAGAGCTCGAATTGATATCAAACACTCTCAAATGGCCGAGCCCTATGTCGGGGCTAAAAGGCCCACAAGGTGTTGGAGTCGAGCAAGTCACAAGTAAAGCTTCGTCGTCCGGTGAAAACACACAACTGTGAACTTCTTCGTCACTACCCGAGCTTACTTCTTCATTTGTCCCAGCAGAGCCGCGGTGATGGCTTAACTCGGCGATGGCCCGAGGGAAATTAGAGAAAACTAAGCTTGAACTTCGCTGTCTTCTCAACGGCTGAATTGGTTGACGCGGAAAAATGGCAGGTGTGGGTTTATCGATCTTCGCTCGTGACGACTTTATCAGCCTATTACCCATTTGATATCGGCGAATTAATTAGCACATATACTCTTCTTCTTCATCTTTGAGTAAGCTGTTCGGCCCACAAGAGAAATCGAACAGTTCTTTGATTGAAATTCTTCAAATTTTCAAGGCTGCCAGCATACTTCTATGATGTCAACAATCGATCATAAACATTGCGAGTTTTAGGGCAAACACCGCTGTACGTTTGTACTGTCTGATGATTTGGGCGGTGGATTGTTTGGGAGAGGTCGTTGGATCCTTCGCTCTGATTGGTTAGACATTTTGGGGCGGTCTATGACGCCTGCTCGTGTTTATTTCCGGGAAAGGAGGCGGAGAAGAGATTTACCGGTGGAACCCTAATATAACGATCATCTTTCGAACGAAGTCTCCGGTCAGGAGCCCATTGATGGACTCCTGTAGTCCAGTCCTTAAAATCTCTCTTCCGCGCGCCCTTTTTAGGATTTAAAGGGCAAAGAGAGTAGAGCCCTGTCTGAAGAGGGTGCGCGGAAGAGAGATTTCAGGGAACGCAGTCGCGTTCTGAACAAAAGCAATTTCCATTGTCTTATCGGAACACCTAATCTCGTACCCAGATCTTCTCGGAGAGAACATCTGGTAAAGTCGGATTTTGCTCGCGTCAAATGAGTCAGAAATGTGACACACAACGCGACTACGCATGCTCGGCAATTAAGTGGATGAAAAGCTCACTTGGCCAAAGTAAATTAAATAGCTCATGAACTTTTTTCCTATACAAGGAAAGACAAGTAACACAATCTTGAAATAGAGTTGAAGAAGAAAAATAGCCGCCACTCATGTTTTGCTGCTAAATTAAAACATTCAACCCAGCCTTCAACGGCGGGGAAAAGCGCGCGCCGTGTTTGACGCGTACAAGCTAGCTGTACGCGTCAAATACGCGTCAGATTTGCAAAGATTTTACTTTTTACTCACGAATATCGTCTTTTTAAAACGTTTTGTACTGACAAGCTTGAACTACAAACTGTATCTGTAGTTCATTCGCATTAGTAACGTTTAAAACACGAACGCGCTTTTAGCAATGCCTTCAAATCCAAATATTTCTTACTAGCTAACGTACGGTGCGCGCGCGTGAAACAAATTTTGCATCATCCGCGCGCAAATACTGAAGCTTTTCATCAACCAATCAGATTGGCGAACTGAACGCACTTGACCAGATGTGTACTACCGTGGTAAGTATACATCTGGGTACGAGATTACGGAACACCTTGTCGTCCAGAAATAATAACTGACGTCTGGCAAGAAGGCGCACGGGTTTGACAAATAGGACAAAATAAACACTTTTTAGTTCCCTTCAGATGAGGAGGGGGACAGAGTAGTCCAGTCCTTGGGTTGAACCCAAGCGCGAGGAAGAGAGAGTTCAGGGACTGGACTAGGGGACAGAGAGGCGGGAGCCCTGGAAAATAGAGGACAGGAGGCGGGAGATCTGGAGAACAGGGGGCGGGCGGCAGGAAAAGAGAGGACGAGGAGCAGGGTTCTCAAAGTGGCGGGAAGTTCGGGAACTCAGAGAAAATGAGTTGGGCAAATTGCGCAACATTATTATGTAAAAGTTTGCATATAGAAATAGTACAGAGGCAGGAACCGGAAGTGAATGGAACGTTTAATCCATTTAAGTCCATGCCAATCCAAAATGTAATATGGAATTCCAATGTTATTTAAGGGTTTAAAAAATTGCTTTCCGTAACCGCTTTGTAAATAAAACTATAACAGTGTAACTGTTAAAACCGGGGAAAGAATAACAACTCCAGCACTCTAGATCTTTTCATGAACGTTCTTTTATTCTACTATATGTTTAATACCTGTAACCCTACAAATGCTTTATCTCCACTTAAACGTTTGCTCAACTCCTTTTACTTAACTTTTTTTTTTTTTTTTAATTTATTTATTGCAACACCAAGAACACTACTTACAACACAAATACATACACTACTTACAATGCTACTTACGATACTTATTACATTGTTTCTTCACTACTTTTGTAAACATTTCTTTTTAAATAGGAATATCACGATATCACGCATTACAATGCCTACTTTAACAAATAACATTCTTACAAAGGTTAAGGTTACAGTGTACTTACAAAATTCAGTTTTTACTAATACAATTAGATCTTAATACTAACTGTGTATATTTTAGTTGTCTATTATTTATTCTTCTAGTAGTACTATATAAATATTATGCTTAATAATACAGTTCTAATTATCTAAAAGTTCACGGATGCTCGAACGCCGGACGGTTCCGTAGACAATTTGTTTTTTAGCACGATTTTGAATGCTAGTAAGCTAAAGGATTCACTTTCCTTGGCTGCTGTGTAGATGTAGTATCGAGCTACAATCAGGCAAAAATTGAGCACGTGGAAAGATCGTTCCTTGGGGTGATATGCATATATTTTATCTTTGTTGGTCAGAGCCACCTTGGGTGAGTTGCAAGAGTTCCACCAAGAGGTAAAGAGGTTCCAGAAAATTTGGACATGCTGACATTCTGCAAGCAAATGTTGTAGCGTTTGTCTTGTTCCACACAATTGACATTCATCATCGTCAGTAATTTTAGCTCTAAAAAGTTTATCACGAGTGTAAAGGATATGGTGGTTTATTTTGAATTGAAACATCGAGAGTTTTATATTTTTTGTGACTTTAAATGGAAGTAGATATACCGCAGAGATGTTCTGGTTACTAAAACCGGCCTTGATTAGACGAGATTCTGCTGTAGGTTTTTGGAACGCTTTGGAGACGTAAAATAAACGTGCTTGTTGGCAAGTCCAGAATGAACTGTTGACTGTTGGTTGTGTCGACTGCTCCGTACAAACCAATTCATTTTCTGGATCGCAGTTAAACGCTTCCCTCCAATACTTTGGAATAGCATTGCACAACCCTATATAGCATAGAAAATTTGTTTTAATTTTGTATTTTTTGGTAAATTCAGCAAAAGACAAGAACTTTCCTTCATCGTCCAGAATGTCCGCTAGGGTCTTTACGCCAGCGTCGTACCACTTTTTATAAAAGACAGATTTCCCGCCGATTGTAATTAGGTGATTGTTCCATAAGATCTCGTTTTCTATTTCTTTTCCTGTTGTGGGAGTGTGCCTAACAATCCCTTCCCAAGCATTAAGGACGTTGTGGTAAAAGAGTGGTAGGTCGGGCAATTCAGGCAAGGTTTTCAATGAAAAATTGCATTCAAACAGCAAGGGGCCACCTACGCGATGTAAAAGACTAAAAGGTATTGTCTTCCAAGATTGCATATGAGGGGTTAGAAGCCGTTTAACTATTGCTACTGCGCACTTGTTCTGCGCATCACGCAATGCATCGATCACACTGGGCGCGCGCGCTTTTAATTAATTTGCTCGCGCAAAATGACGAATTCAACTACGCGAACAAGCGCGCGACTAAAAATCAAGAAAGTTTTTTCTGCGACGAAAGCCAGTTTATGGACATATCCTAAGCCAGGAAGAGCGGAAAAGCAACATATAAGTAACCATTTACCGCTAACCACTGAAAATGGCTCACATTAACAGTTAAAAACAAATCGCTAAGCGCTAAAACGTTACTCGCAAACTGCTAACCGCGACAAATGGCGTAGTGCACGCGCGAGATGCAAATATTCAACTCGCTAGGGAGGGGATAGGAAAAATGTAACAAACTCCAAAAGCGATTTCATAGAACCTGAAAACAACTGGTATAACTTTTAAAAACGCGTGGTGACCCCCACTTTTTATTTTATGAAATGTAAGTGGTAAGTCTATAGAGCACATGTTTAATTTTTCATTAAGTGAAAAAAAAATTTAGGCCGATTTTCTGGCCGTGCAAGTGAAAGCTGCTAATGTCAAAAATGGCTCAAGCGCAATTATTTTGTTAATAAAAACGCGGATAACGCAGTTCCGAAGACATTATTTGTTAGTTATTGTAAAGATTGTTATATTTAATGTTGATTTTGTTCATGAAAAACCAATTTCAAATGAAATTTGCAAGGAAATTGTATTTAGTTTTACTTTATTTTAAAATGCCACGTCAGCACTTTTCTCCAGATTTCAAACCTAATTATCTCAAAAATTTGCGTGGCTACCCCCAATTTTCTTTTTGAATTTTAGTAGCCCTTGGTAACATCTACATTTCTTGTATAGTCATCGGCCGGGCAAAAATACTTTGTTATTAGTAGGCACCGTCCTTTTTAACCCACCCTGCTTTCAGCGATTTATTTATAATTTTGAAATCAGGCATATTGAGCCCGCCGTCTTTGATTTTACCGATCATTGTCGCATGTTTGATTTTTGGCGGTTTGTGGTTCCATATGAAGTTTGAAAGAAGCTTGTTCACTTGATCAACGAATCCACTGGGTACGCTGAGAGTAGAAGCAATAAAAACTGTGTTTGAGAGGGCTAGATTTTTAATGATGTTTATTTTCCCATAGAGGGTTAAATCTCTTGCTGACCAGATGTTAAGACACTTTTCTAGAGCAAGCAGTCTTTTATCGAAATTATCTTTTGTGGAAGTCTCCGAGTCGTGGGAAAAACAAACGCCCAAGCAGACGCACTTTATTGGCCAGTTTATGCCGAATAGATCTGTGGATTGTGGTCTGTTTCTTCCCAACCACATTGCTTCCGTTTTAGTTTTGTTTAGTTCTAGTCCTGAACACCTTTTAAAAACAACAGAGAAGAAGGTATGGGCCTTTTCCATAAATTATAACAGTATGTGTTCCAAGAAAGATAGCCTTAATTAGAAATTCAGTACGGAAGATGTACTACAATGGTAATTTACTGTTACAGTCTCCTCGGATCCAAAGGCTTTGCAATCGACTCGTAATTGTAAGAACATTGTGCAACATTAAAAGAGATTACTAGCTATCAAGATTTCGGTTCACATGTAAACTCGTAAGAGTGAACTTAAAATTATTAATTTTTTATCTCCAAACACAGCAGTACCTTATACAGCACCCAGTGCTAGTTAACCAGGAGAAATTTGATTTTTAACTTGACTGTAGCAGAAAGACAATAATAAGCCCAAAATGCAACAGCCACACAATCCTCCAACTACTCCTCCGACAATGGCACCTGTGTTGCTACTTTCTGAAGAAAAAAGAAAAGGGCACAAATTACCTTACAAGCAATTAAATAACATTGACTTCTTTTGTTTACGTTCTATTTTAAAATTTAAGAAACATATCTTTCATAAAGGCGCTGACCCTGAAGAAGACTAGTAGTAGAAGTCGAAATATTGGCCGATAGTAAAGTGTCCTTTGCCTCAGGGGGGGGGGGGGGGGTACTCCCATATGTGGCCTATATTTGGCCTATATAGGTATGTGTCGCCCGATAGGGTATGGTTTTTGAGGTTCCCGGTCCTCAAATAGGGTATCATTTTTGCTCCTTTTGGCAATGTTTTCCCGGTGTGAGCCTTAGATAGGGTACCTAAATTCTATTAGCTAAAATTAACGCCCAGCTAAACGAAAAAAAAAGATATCTTAAAACTGAATTTTCTGTTCAGGTATTAGAGAAGCGAATTATTATAATTCATAAAGATTTGTGTTTTGCCGTGCGCGGTTAGCCGTTATTTGGGTCGTCACGGAACGCTTCTCCTCCCCTTGAATAGGGTGTCATTTTTCGGTTTTGGGCCTTAAAAAGGGTATCAATTTTCGCTTCTTTATCCTTAAATAGGGTACACCCCTATCCGAAATTTATGGGAGTACCCCCCCCCCGGGCCTTTGCCGTAGTGCCAGACTTTTATTTTTTCTACGCTTTACAGTGACACCTGGTACGAGCATTTCTACAAAATAAAAAGAGAACAGGCAACAAGTAGTACAGGGTTTTATTCTCCGTTGCGTGGCTCCCTGCATTCAACAGTTTTACCATATTTTATTTCCTATATTTAAAATTTCCGTAGAAACCCCGCTAACAATCATTATTATACATTGGTGGCACCAGCTTGATTTTGATTGGCTATAAGCACGCAGCTAATTCTTGCTTGCTGTTTCTCTTACGTCATACCTACAGACATTAGATTTTACATATGTAGAAGTGACGTCATACCTACAGACAATAGTTTTATGCATGCAGAATTGACGAAAGGTTGTAAGCTTATAAAAGTATATTTTGTGCGCGCTCTTGTCTTTACAAGTGAAGCTCAGGAATGTGCATAATAAAACAATTATTGGATTCGGTTTTCGCATGATAGCGATAATTATCAAGGCCTCAGTTTCTGTTATCCGCCTCAGCCTTCGGCTTCGGCAGATAACAGAAACTTTGGCCTTGATAATTATCGCTATCATGCTCAACCTCATCCAATAATTGTTAATTGTAAAACTGCTTTGCACCAAATGGCCCTCTTGATATAGTAAGAAATGCAGTCTGTAAAATCTTAGATTTTAAATTTGTTTCAGCAGCCAAAATGGTCAGTCATGAATGAACTTGGTTTTTAATCCTGACCTTGACACATGAATGAAGCTATTTCCAAAACGGACTAAGTTCATGCTTTCTCCTTCATGTTGGGAGGCAAAATTCCCAATATGTGCCTGTAGTTTTAAAGGTCCTTTTAATAGATACCAGTTCCTAACGCAAATGAGCCGTCCAGTTGAAATCTGACTCTGATACTACGCACACCAATTGCGGAAGTGCTTGTCTTCGAATAGATCTTCTAGTCAAGGCTCGAATTAGACACGTTTTGTTTTCGTTTGACAAATGCCCTGATCAAATCCTACCAAGATCCTGTATTTTTAGCCACAAAATCCTTCAAGATTAGACGACAGTGAATTTCGTGACATTAACTTGAAATTGTTTGGTAAAAAAAATTCCGCACCGCAAGGGCAGGTCATATCTTTGTTTATACCCTCTGATACAACCGCCCCTGGACGTCGACGGCTATTGTCTCCTGTCTAGTATCGTATAACGTTCCTATGAATATTGTTGCTCACCTAGCCTGGATGAAGTGCTATCCTCCCACAAACCAGCGCCCTGTGCTAACGTGGAGGCCGAATTCTAAATAACAGTATGCTTTGACTAAAAGGCCCAATACTGAAGAACCTATCACAATGCACAATGATCCCTGAGCTTATCAATCCTGGATGCTATTGAAATGGAATCCAACCCGGAAGTATTAGGCCAATACTGATGTCGCTTGCAAATACGTGTAACGTATAGCTGCATGGTTTAATTTAGTTTATATTCAGGATTACCGTAACCAAATTCGCAAACAGCCACAGTCAGAAGCCCGTTCTACTGTCCTGATATCCTACGATATCAAGCCACTGACTTGATATGCCATGACTATCATGGTCAGTTTCAAGTAAAGTAGAGTTACCGTGCGATGAATTGAAAACAGATTTTACCAAAAAACAGCCGTAATTCGAGTTTAGCTAAGTAAAGGGAGTAAAACCTTTCCTGCCAAAACTGAACTTGAGCGCGCTTGCTAATTGCACGATGTTTGCCAGCGAAGAGTACTGAAACATTCAGACTGAAACAATGGACTTAGAGGTCCCAACTGTTTGCTAAATTCTGAACTGTGGGTACGGTAAATACTGCTTCTCGCCAAAATACGAGCCATGGCTCGATCAAACTCGCATGATATGCCGCCGAAGCGCACCAAAAAGGTACGATTGGGTATAAAAATTAACATCTTCTGGACTGTGACCATTACATGTACCTTTTTCCTCACAGCAGAATCCAGAGTAGCCCTTCTTACAGACACATTCTCTGTCTTCTAAGCTTCCGCCGTTGAAACATGTCATCTGCTGTCCACACCATCGCCACAGTGTAAGTATGCACGATCCACCGCACTTTGCCGACGTTATCTTTTCACGGGTGCGAGTTTGGACTTCACACTGAGCGCCGCAAGTGCTCCATTCAGACCAATAGCCGGTTGTGCACCGTATTGGGATACAACCTGATCGCCGTCGGCTGCTGCTTCGTCTTCGGGAAGTGTTAGGAGCGCTTCCAGTGTAAATCAGGAACAAGAGTAAGACAATGATAACTTTTATCTTCAACGAAAGCATCGTTACAAAAGCCTCCGAAACCCTCGTCAAAGAATGACTACAGACTCTGTGTTCAAGTCACTCAACACTCTTTTCGAAAATTGGCTTTGTTTGGGGAACGCAGTTCAATAACGATTTGCAAATTGATATGTGGGTGTAACAAGCCGTTACGATTGGCCCGGCTTGTCAAGGGTCAAGAGAACCGAAGAACTACTAGGGTGTCGAAGAATTAAAATGCTTGTAAAATTATCCTTCAGTCTCAGCAAGAACCAAAAGAAAACTGCACATAACTATTTTGAAGCATTCGAGGTCAAATTCTATGAAACTGCGCAGGATTCGTCACGATGGCAAAAAAGCTTCAGAACAAACGAGAGAGAGACAATCTCAAGCCCCGTCATTTGTGTTTCAACTTACTTCTGTTGGGTTCATGCCAAAATCTCTCTAGCCTGCAACACAAAGGCCACGATGTAGACACGTCCGGGTCTGCACGAACGACACGTGCGGCTCTTCTGGTGCCCCGTGCCTAAGGCATCTTTTTTTTTTTTTTTGGTTTTTTTTTTTTGGGGGTGGGAATATAAAAAAAAAAAAAAAAAGGGGGGGAAGGGGGGGGAAAAAACCTAAGCACAAAAAGGAAAATGTAACAGGGCACTGACCAACATGAACTCGAAGCCGGATATTAGAGGAAGAGCTCCAGCAAGAGACCGTCGCTCCGCCCTCGTTGGAATGGAAAACACGGCGCGATGAGGCTGACTTACTGACGAATCCACATTGCGTTACAAGCGATGAGAAGACGTAAGGAAAGCGAACGTGGTCACTCGCTACTGTTTGCTCTAGGTTTTTTTTTATTGAGGCGGTGGTCGAACAGAGGGGAAGGTAAAGGCTATTGAGTCTTCAAACGAGTCTGTCCATCCGCTTTAATGCGGAACTTCTATAATGGCAAATCTTGCAGCTAAGCGGATTATTTAGTTTTCATGTGATTGGAAAAAATAATTATTTCTAATTAAACGTTTGTTGCATATTTCTCAACAAAGGCCCTTCGAAGGATCGTGTGATGACTCTTGGTGTCCTTTCAGCGAATGAACACTTTGTAATAAACTCTTACCGCAAGTGTCACACACACGCACCACCTTTTATATTCAGGTCTCGTCGACCGGTTTTATCCGGTTACGTATGCCTTACATCATCTTGGCAACAATGAGTTCAGTTGGTCACCCAATGAAAACCTATCAAAGGTCAAGAAAGTTATGTCTGCGGTTAAAAAAAAAGCACCACTAACTCGCTAAACCTTTGAGTAATACTCTCGTTCGAGGGCTACGCCTAAAGAATCCATTTCGTTAGCTTTGGCCTACAAAATATTATCAGTCGTCTTCTGCCTCGCCCCATGACCAGTAGGGGTATGGAACGGTCTTTGCATTTGCGAGTATGCGAGCACACTGAGCGGTTTTCTTTGCGAGCACGAGCATTGACAAAAGTCAGCCTTGCATGCAACGAGCACTTTTCAAAAAGCTACCTCCGCTGAAAACCAAGCATGGGAGCACAAGCAAATGTGCGCCCACTAAAATTGGGCGAGTATTCTGAGCAGAAGCCTAATTTTGCGAGCACTGCAAAATTTTGAGGGATATTCATGACCTCTACGTACACCAGTCGGTAGTGGATGGAAAAACTTTGGTTGTATGCTTGCTCACTGAAAACTATTTGAAGGGACCTTGGTCATGGGAGTGTGGAACAGATATAAGCTAGCAACTTGAAAATTATTTATAAAATGCTTATCTGTCGGTTACTTCGTGGCCATGATGTTCTCTGATAAATTCTGTTAAATCGGCTCGTAGAGTCCATCATAGCCATATCTATATATTTCCAACGAGTCATACTATCTTCATAATAAGCAAGAGCTTCACAATAACAATGACAACAGTGTATGTAAGAGTTTTATTCTTGTTTTTGTACTAAATTCAACTCAATTTTTTGGATTCGGTTTACTCACGAGGGTGAGAGAGCCCCTTTAATAGAAGTTTTGATTAACAGGTTTTCATAGACAAATTGTTAAAAGGTTGCCTTATCAACAGTATAACCTAATAAAAGACGCCCTTAATCTTAGCTTAACTGCTTATAACTCAAAGCGAGCTCGGCGACCTCCACTTTTTATTTTCGAATTGTAATCACCACACGTAGATTACAAATTTCGGCAAAAGTTTCACATTTCTACAAAAAGGGTCAAGACTGAGTCTTTAGTATTTTATCACTGCTATACCAATAACCTTGAGGAAAATCTTTTAGCACAAACGTAAACAAGATTTGCGAATGAACAATTTTAGGTCATGGTGACGTCAAAATCTGTTTCCATGGCAACGTCATATAAGGTTAAAGATATACTATTTTGGACCCTTCGATGCTAATTACTCAAAAACTACTCGGTGGAAGTTTTTCATTTTCAAATATTTTATCCAACTGATAAACTAAACATTTTTGCAAATTTTTAAAGAAATCTGTCAAAAAAATTAGGGGTCATGAATGGTATAGCCTGCGAGCAGGCTCTCTATTCGGGGGCAACGTGAATATTGAACTGCTCGAGCGCCGAAGGCGCGATCCCGCGAGTGCCGAAGGCGCGAGTGCGTGGGCGAAGCGGGCACGCTTCGCTGGCCCAGCGGCTCGCTTCGCTCGCCGACTCGCGCCTTCGGCACTCGCGGGATCGCGCCCAATATTCACGTTGCCCCCAAATAGAGAGTCTGCTCGCAGGCTATGAATGGTACCCCAAGATGTCGCAGTGCTCGCAAAAAACTAAGCTTCTGCTCGCAATGCTCGCAAAATTTTAATGAGTGTTCGTTTGCTCGTGCTCGCACAATTTTACAAGTGCTCACATGCTCGGTTTTTTAGTGGGGTGAAAGTGCTCGTTGCTCGCAAGGCTAACTTTTGTCAATGCTCGTGCTCGCAAAGAAAAACGCTGTGCTCGCAAAGACCATTTGATACCCCTAAAATTCGGAGCTACGTTGTTTTAGCATTAACTTAAGGTTGCTCTGGTTCCAGTAATGTTCATAATAGTCAGCGCGAGAACAAGTTGTGAGAACATCGCTCTAATTTCATTTAAGATAATTTATGGAAAGTTGCTTACCCCCGCCCGCTGGGCCAAGTTGAAAATTCACAATCCAAAGACTTCCGATCGTTGTGCGCACTCAGACTTTATTCTGCTCAATCCACTCAAAGCCAGCCAGCCAAAGCCGCTCTCATCCACAGAGCCCGCTTTTATTTTGGTGCTGACCAAATGAAAAGTGGGTTCTGGGGACGAGATTGATAGCCAGGAGCCCCTGTGATAGCTGATTGGCTAGCAATCGAAAATGCGCACTCTGTGCATGCTCAAAAAAATTGGACTTGGCCAGTGCCTGCATTCTTGGTGCTGACCAAAAGAAAGAGCTCTGGGGTCTGGGGACGACCCCAGACTCCAGAGCTCTTCTTAGGAAGAAAGTGAGGGTCTGGGTTCTAAATTGGTTAAATCGTTTTCAGGGCAGCGTTGTTAGCCCTGTGCCATGCCCATACAGGAACATTAAGTGCTGATTTGTCACGCCCCTCTCCGGCAAATCAATCTAGCTTGACCAGTTGGTAGTGGATATAAACTCTGGTTGTACCGTATTTTCTCGATAAGACGCCCCGGCGTTTATTACAAACTTGGCCTGGTAGACCCGGCGTTTATTAGACTTCTGCAGTTTATTCGAGCCAGAATTTCATTTAACAACGATTTTTATTCGTTCCCTTTGACAAAAATGTAACTGGCTTATATAGCTTTAGCTTATTATACCTTAAATAATTACGTCAGGGGCCTATTTTCAATTCCACCTTGGAGACCCGGCGTTTAATCGAGAAAATACGGTATGCTTTTTTTTCTGAAAACTTTTAGAAGCTAGGGACTTGGTGGGAAAATTAAAGTCCAGAAAGTATTTCTCGTGGGAGTGTGGTACAGCTATAAATTTGCCAAAAACTTGAAAATTGATTTAAAAATCCTTTTTTCAGTTACTTCGTGGCCATGATGTCTACCATGGCAATATATATATTTCCAATGAGTTATACAATCTTCACAATAAGCAAGAGCTTTCCAATAACAATATATGTAAGATTTTTGTCTTTGTATTTGTACCGAGTACAACACCTTGTTGGACGCGGTCAACTCACGAGCGCGAGAGAATCCCTTTTAAAGACGTCTTTTAGGTCGGTACTACGTATACATCTAGATTTAGATGAGCAAGGCGTCGCCTTTAAATCAGCCTTTGTTATGAATCCTAAACAGATTCATTAAACAGGCTCCAGTTGCGCGATGCTGTACCAGAGCGTTCGGCACAAAATCACAATTATCGTAATTACGCCATGGCATAACAAACCCGCTATGGTCGAGTGCTATTACACCTAATTTGTTTGCAAGCATTCCAACATAGACATCGTCCAGTCTATATGGCCTCATGACATCAAATAAAGGAACCAGACACTCGATAACATCGTATGACATAACAAAGCCAGCACCACTGCAGAAATCGGGATAGTGTGTACCGCTGTACTCTTCATAAGACACCCGCCATTTCCCATGACGTAGTACTATGGGGTCCCTGTGAAGCTTGCCCATATAAAGACCTTTCTTTGGCATGGATTTTAACTGCAAGTCATCAATCAAACTTCTGGCATTAACAAACACATCATCATCTGCCTTCAAAAGAAACGAAAACTTACAATATCTGGCTGCCCATTCGAAGGCCATCTGTATTTTCAAACTCTGGTTCCAGTAATGCTCATAATAGTCCGCACGAATTATGTCGCCATAGATGTTATTTTCTGTTTTAAGCAATTTTGACCGTATCGGACTCCTTGTTTGGCCGAGTAGAAAGTATGTTTTCCAATGTGGGACACCGCCGTTGTCTGAACCCCACGTTCGACGAATTAAATTTCTTCTCTTAAAATTTGCTGGTGCAGATGAGACCAGTATGAGTAGAGTGTAGTGCCGTGCACAAGAAGTCCTGGTCATCAAAGTAGTTATGTGCTGGTGAAACCTTTTCCAAGATTTACAATCATGAAAAGGTGTAGGCTGCGCCAAAGACCACTTGCGTTCAAAAAGGCCGGACGAAGAGTCCAGAGTGGGGAACACAATCGGTAAAGTGCGTGCGTGTTTGTTGGAAGAGGGCGTGCGCTTAAATCGGTCGGAGTTCGAGCCAAATTTAGGAACTAGAGAGTGAGAACGTGCATCACTAGCATTAGATGGCGTACGCTCAATGCGACTGGACTGAGTCGAGCCTAGAAGAGGAGTCATAGATGAAGAGCGTGTATCACTATTGGAAGAGGGCTTGTGCTCAAAACGGCCGGAAGTCGACCCCAACGTAGGAGCCATAGTCGGAAGAGGGAGTAGACCCCTGTCTGAAGAAGGGTTGTGCTCATAACGGCTGGAAGTCAACCCCAGCGCAGAAGTCATAGTCCATAGAGGGCGTGCACTATTTTCTGAAGAGGGTGGGTGCTCATAACGGCTGGAAGTCGATCCTAGCGTAGAAACCACCGAAGAAAGAGGGTGTGCATCTTGGAAGCCACTGAATAATGTTGTCATTAAAGCAGCTGCTGTTACCATGACAACAAAAAGCCGGAGTACCTTGAGCTTCAACGATCCTTTCTGTCGCGTTCTGAACAAAGGCAATTTCCAAGGCAATAATAAGCAATGTTTCACTCGGCGAAGCATATTCCTAGTCTAGTTTTTGTTTATTTGATATGGCTTCCTCCTGAGATGGAGCTCCTTCTAGAAATGAATCAAATTGCACTCATTAGTTTAATTCACGATTTAATGTTTAAAACCGCTTACAAATACTTCTATTCTATTGGCAAACTTATCCATTGCGAAAATGTAAACAGCGTGCATAAGTGAACGCATAGTCCACGGAGATCTGGTGATTTCCTTTTCAGGAGTAAGTGGGGAAGGGTGGGGCCGGGTGGTTGTGGGGATATAATTGATTGAACGTTTGGTTCAAAGAGCTTTTTAATCAAAATGTGAGCGTTTGCCGTGAACGGTTTATGGGTTTGTTCATTTTGCTTATTTTAACTGATATAGTACCTTAAATTTAAGCATGTTAAAGGTAAAAATAACAAATTTTAAATTGCATGTTTTTCTGTATGACCTGTAAGCGCCTTTGAACTTAAGGTGGCCGAATACAGTTTTTACGTGGCTCAAAGGCGCGCGCTACGATTTTCTGATTGACGTCATTATTGCTCGCGCGCGCTAAAATGGCGCTAGCAACTCTAAACAGAAACGAAAAAGAGTTCCATCTGTTTTACCGCGCTTTACCACATTTTTATACAAAAGAAAACTTCAAAATACTTTCAGATACGTCTTGAAACCTGGGACGGAAAACAATACGACAAAAAAGGTGGATAAACAGCCGACAGAGAAGTTTTAATTCTGTCTTTCATTATCGCTCGCGACGCATGGCGTCATATTAGCGCGCGCTCGCGCGCGCAATTTGATTCACTTCGGAGGTCGTAAAAGCCAGATTTTGATCCAGATTTTCTCGAAAACCTACCGTACAACCTATTATGAAACTTTCACAATTAAATGTAAGGGGTGAACCACGTCCACAGCCAAAATTTTGAAAAAATCTGTAAGACAGATTTTGCGCTATTTTAAAAATCGGCAAAATATCACATTTTCCTATTTTGCGAAAAATCTGTCTTACAGATTTTTATATTATTTTGCATGAACGATAAATCAAAGCCAATTTCTTATTTCTGAAATTTTGAGGTAGGGTCGTACGGGTAGATTTTGAGAAAAACGCCGTTTAAACTACTAGTGCCAGTCCCCTCTTAAGCACTCGGCCGTTCATTTAAGCTGTTTATTAGCATTTTTATTTTCTAAATATCGCTTTAGATGGTTTTAGGATGTAACAAACAGTGATAAGAAAAAGAAAAAACTTTTCTGGAGATTGTACAAGAGAGTTAAAGGTTGGACTGATTTGCCCTCTCAAAACTGTATTAAGCCACCGGATGCTGGCGCATTATATATAAATATTTTATTATCACAATCATTGTTATTCAGTATGCCCCTCACCCTAGGCTTGGCCCACTACCCGGGTCCACTAGCATGTAAAAACGTTAGCGTGTGATGTGACAAAAATTGAAATAGAATGCGAATTTTATAGCATCATTTAAATACAAAAAAGACCGCAAAAAATGATAAATGGCCGGGGAAAAAATAAAGTCATTGTATGTTCAAAAAACGTTCATGCCTGGCAAGCGTCTTTTTGCGTTAGACGAAGGAGAGCGCAAGCCTAATTCTGTTTTGCGTCCTGTGTCTTTTGAGTTGGTAGGCCTGTGCACTGTTATGCGAAATGAATCGAGCCGTAATGCGCGCGCAGGTGTATGAACTCCAAATTGGCCGCCCCTAATGATTTTTGCAGGGGCAAAGCTCGGCCGGGAAACTGGTAGCCACAGATGGCCTCGATTTTATGCAAAACAAGATGGCGTCCCAAACGGAGCTTAGAAACATTGAAGAGTTAAAAACGTGTTTCCAAAATTGTAATTTTGGCAAAAATGTCATGGAGAACATTAGAAGGTTATCATCCAAGGTAGCAGAGTTGTCTTCAGCCACCGAACGTCGTAAAAAGAGTGGAAATCGAGTAAGTCGATGCGTAGTTTCGTACGGAGTTCGCTCGTAGGTAAACCAGCGTATTTTCCTTCAATTATATGTTGCACAAAACTACAAATTGTTAGATTTGAATGCATCGAGAGTGGGTATAATACGAATCGAAATTGATTTATCACTTCTTTGAATTTGTGATATACCGTTCTTCCCAGAAACACTAGACGTTTTGACGAGGAAATCGTTGTGTGAATGTGATATGCGTGCAGTGGATTACTGTGTAAATTGTCTGTATTTTTAAGTACTTTGTGGAATTTTAAATCAAAGTAAAACTATTTTCAGAATTCGAAGTTTGTGGAAGTTTAAATCTCGTTAGTGCCAAACGATAACAGGTCAAGTGAAATAAATAATTTTTTTGTGTAAATAATACGTTTCATTCATTTTGGCTCGTCGCACAATCTTTTCACACTTATCCTCCTCGCGTTTAGTGAGGTATAAGCATAGAAACTAACTTTGACATTAGGAATACTACTAGTAGGACGACCATGTCGGTTTTTTGCCACTGCCTGCTTACCTTACCTTACAGATACGTCGAGCGCACTCCCCTAATCTCTGATTACTACTAGTTATAAGCATTTTGTCATCACATTCAACATGGAAATGCTTTAAATATCGCCGAGTCAAAATGTCGCATTGAAATCTAACTAGCTAATAAAATTAGCCAAGTTTGAAGTCTTAAGGTTGGTTCTCGGCATATAATCGCCCCGATCGTTTCTATCGCCTCGGTCACTTCTTGCGATTGGGCGGTTATATGCCGAGGACACAACACACGCGATCGCTAACGTCTGCGGCGATTTGGGCGATCACGATCACTTGACTCGCCTGTGTTCTATCCTGCTAGCTTCTCTTTCCCTTCTTAACCGTAAAACTGTAATACTGGGTACCTGGGAAGAGAGGAGGGCACGGGTTTTGCCTTTTTATTGAAGACTGTCATATTGTGTTCGATCATAGTTCGATCATATGGTTAGATCTAGGGCTAAAATGATTGTTTTTCGTATGTCTTTGCTCGAATTGCGGTCATAACGCCCCCAAGATAAAACGCCCCCGAGACATAACGCCCCCTATCCTAAGACATGACGCCCTTAATGTAAGAAAGCAAATTTTAATTTGTAATTTTATGATAACGATAGCAGAAAGATAATTTTTCAGTTTTCGATCGTAAAAACCGAGCTTATAGTGAGCGGGTTCTACCGATCCAAGGTTCTTATACTTTCCTATTTTTGTTATTTGCTCTTTTCATTGCCTTTTTTTTTCTTGCTTCGTTCTTTGTTGGGTTGTTTGGATTGTGATCGGTATTCACTGTGCCATAAGTGTTCGCCATATTAGATACCAATTATAAATCGCCATACATCGCACCGTGAACAGGTAAGTATCTTTATAGTTTTTCATCTTACTATTCGTTGCTCACATGAGCGAAACCGATCGAACAACAAAAACAGAAGAATCACAATTGCCATTAGCGGATGAATCGCAACGCAAACAGGCCAGTAAACTACTGTAGTTCATATCATTTATTGATTTTATTATATCCTCGGATCATTCTCTTCTCTCATATTTCTCTGAAATGGGGGCGTTATGTCTTATAGGGGGCGTTATGTCTCGGGGGCGTTTTATCTCGGGGGCGTTATGACCCTTTGCTCATACCAGGCAATGGGGACGATCGTATGAGAAAACCCGATCGCGTCCAATCGCTTCGATCATCTACGATAGTCTCAGTATTTGCAAACGATCGATGCGAAAGAAACGATCGGGGCGATCATTTAAGAACCAACTTTAAACGGTGAGAATTTAGTAAGTGACTGCCTAATAAAGGGTGACCGCTTTACAGAGGGCTGCCCGTTAAACCTTTTCCTAATGACTTTTTGAATGCATGCTGTTCACTATTCAATAATATATAAATGGGTCTCTGACCTACGCTTTGTGAGCTAAAGTTAAAGGTGTTTTTGACGGGTTATACCGTTGCTATGGTTACCTGTTATATCAAGAAGAGTAATCATCTTTATAGTCACCAATGATAAAGCAATCATTTATCGCCGACAAGCTAGCTACATTCAACATTTGAAATGTATTTTACTGCACTTTCAGATCATCCCCATTTATTTCTTTTAATTATTTTAATGTTTGGCCTTCAACAGCTATTTTTTTAGCGGCAGCTGAATACAAACAAAATGCCCTTTAAATAACACGAAATGGACTATCTTAATAATTTTTTTGAATGCGCTGTTTTCGCTGTGGTGAATTTTATTGCTTCAAGAATCTAAAAGAAAAGTTTCCTTAATTTTTTTCATTTCGTTTTAATACAGTTGAACCCGGTAACTCGACCTCTGAGGGAAAACGAAAAACAGTTTGAGTTAGCGGGATTTCGTGTTATCGGGGTCTATTGAATATTTAATTTGCCAAGTTATAATTGATAGTTTACTGATTTTTCAGCACTTCAGTACACAGTACAGTGCAAATTAAACTTATCTCGTCAAAAACACGATCATTAAATAATTGTTACGAAAAGAGTGGAAAATGGCTGTCAAATTCGTGATCTGTACGTTGCTCTAATCAATGGGCATCCGTGACGAGTTGCATGAACCGGAATTCGAGTTATCGAGGTAAATTTTGATCAAGGGAAACGAAATTTAGCTCGAGTAAGCGGGGTTTTTGAGTTATCTGAGTTCGAGTTAACCAAGTAAAAATGACTAAAAAAGTGGGTTGCAAGAAATTTAAACGTTCACATGTTGTGTGTCTTTGTTCTATTTTATAAGTTGCGTTATAGTTTAAACTGAAGTCCGATAACGTATAAACTTCTGGTTTAAACTTCTGGTTTATTTTATACCGCCACTCTAACCTCTTAATAAACAACCATGTAGTTTTTGTTGATTATTTTTTAGCTCATCATCAACGGAATTAAACAGGTTTAACTATAATTTGCATGGTTGCCACAGAAATCAGTTTTCAAAAACCCCTAGCTGACTTTTCAGGCTGCTAAAAATAAAATTTCCCTGAGAAAATTAATACAAAATGTCAGATAAGCTTATAGTAGCGGCTTCCAGCCTCCACTTTAAAAAAAAAAACGCACAGCGCTGACAATTGTCCTTTTTCCAGCCCGTGGTATTACCGGTAAGTTTAATGGAGATGTTATAATTTCAGCTGACATTTTTCACAATGTTAATTTTCCCTGACTCAAAATAAGATACCCTGGCTTTTCCAGGACATTCAAGAACTTTATATTTCTAACCTGTGGCAACCCTGATTTCTGCTGTAACAAAAGCGAATTAAAAATATAACACAAACAGCGGTGATAAACATTATGAAATGCAGGGTTAATACTTTTGAAAATGTATGTAGCTTAACATACGAAACGTCAAGTTTATAAAAATGCGATTTTTCATAATGTTTATCACCGCTGTTTGTGTTATATTTTTAATCAAGTTACGATGGCCTCAAACCAAGAGTCTATATAAAAGCGAATTATTAGAGGAAATTATGCTGCGTCTGTACTATATTAAACAAAATTTTAAAACTTTTAACTGCCTTTTTGCTCGGTCACAAATGGACTCGAAAACACTACTGGTAAGATTAAGATTGATCAACGACACCGTACTCACCCTTTAAAATTCCGATTGCAAGTAACATCTGTACAATCAATTATTGTCAATACAATCTAAATGAAGCACAACCCAACCTCGTTCGCAGGGTCTACTCTACAGATGGCGTCGCCGAGAAGACCCTGGGGACGAGGTTGAGCAAGGCACCACCTCCACATGCTCCACTGTTTTCCTGTGCGCAAAGCGCCATGGGAGTAAAACACCATAGACATGACGTCATAAAATGCTCAAAACTCAAGTGGAACCACGAAGCGTTAGGCGAGCGGTTTCACTGCAAAGTTTTGAACATTTTGTGGTCTATAAGAGTGTACGTAATGGAAAATTGGTCTTTTTTCGACATTTTTGCTTGTTTACAAGCAAAAGGAAGGAGAATAGCGGTTAAGTTGGGTAATCTCGAACCACATTCTTGTTAACTCTCAAGGGACTGTTTTAATTTCTCAAGGGAATACTTTCCGCTGTGGGTGATCAAAGCGCGTGACTTGTTAAGTATCACTTCCGTTCTTGTAGAAAAAACGTGACTTGTCAAATTTACAAACGTTATATAACAATTAAAAATGTGAGTAGCCCAAATCTTACTTGACATAACCAATTAAGAATGTGAGGGGATCAGCGCTCGAAGGCAGCGCAGTTTAAAACGATTAAGAACGAAATTTGTACTTGTACAAGTCTTTAGGCGCTAATATTAATTTAACCTAAAACGATTAACAACGCAAATATGTACTGGTACAAGTCTTTCACACACTAAAACGTTGCTAATAGTTAACCAAAGGGAACTCATTTCGTGACAATGGATTATTTCTGATGAGTTGCACAATTTAGAATTGCAATATTCAATGCAGGTGTGAAGTGATATTTACAAGTGTTTTTGTAGCCTGTTGTGAAATTACTTCCGGTGGAAGCATAAAACACCGAAAAAAGTTTTTGCTTCTGTTCAGAAGTTAGTGCATCGCCATTAGAAAAAAAAAAACAGGAACTGTTTTACTGGAAATGTAGTCGTTAGAAATGGCATGTGTAGCCGTAAGGTAAAGAATAAGGCAAGGAGGAGCGGCTTTTGGTAATATCTAAACGAAAATTTACTTCGCAATGTGGGGTTAAGATTGCGTGACGAGACAAAAGGTAACTCTGTCGTGCGTAACCTTTATCGGGAACCCTGCATTAAGCCGAGTAGAAATTTTTGTAACTCGAAAGGAAGCAACTATTTCGATTAAAGGTAAGCGTCAAAGTTTACCATTTTTAACCAAGCCAAAGTACACTCTAAAAGTATATGAGTCGCAAAGCGCCCAGCCGTCGCGACTGACAAATACAGCATTTCCCCCACGAAAATAAATAAAAAAATGCTTGAACTGAAAGACGTTTGAATTCTTCCATATGTTCGAACAACAATGGCCAGGATAAACCTTCTACTCATACGAACTTCATGCAAAAAAGTCGATATCTCGAAGAGATCTTCGATTTTACACGCGTACGTGTGACAAAGCCATCGAATTTGTGAAAAATTTTACCACAAATGTTCCAGATGAAATTTCTACTAAGCGGATTTTGGTTTTAAAAAAGTGGCGAAAAGTTTTCAAGCTTTCCAGAATTTGCCTTACGTTGTGTTCATGGGTAATAGAAACAGTAGCGTCTGGCAGCTCGGCCAAGAACTCCACAAAACAGAAAGGCCTAGGGTGGAAATATTTGAAGAAGAAAGAATAAAGAGAACGGCGACCTTTACCTCATATTTCATCAAATGCATGGTTATTTGTCCTTGGACATTATTTATTCCTTGAAGCTCCCGGAAAGACTAACCATTTCTGTCTAAAGCGGTATGTTTAAGGGACTATGTCACGGCTAAGTTAATCTTATGTTATTGAATTTTGCCAAATATTCGCTATGAAACTAAATGTTTGCAAAGAAATTAATTCTTTGATACTAAATGACAGAACCATAGCTTCCTTGCAGCTAAATGTGTCTCCCGGGCGTCATAAATTAAAGTTACAAGCAGACAAGATTAACTTTGAGAACTGTTACGCCGGACCATATTTCAAAAGCCCACATCGCAATCCGTTGCAATCTTCGACACTTTTGGCCATCCGTACCTTCTTTTGCATTTGGTGTGTTATTTACGTATTCCTTCACTGTTTTAAGAGGTTATTTATATATTTAAACGAATTTGATGGTCATTTCCTATGCCTAAGTTTGGCTAAAATCCGTGACACAGTCCCTTTAAAGGGTAACGGTTTGCACCTCCAGGCGGAGCCTCCCCGAATAGAAACGTTTACTTTTATTACCCCTTTCCCCTCCGAGCAACTTCAAACAACTTTTCCTAAAGTTACATGTAACACAAACTTCTACAGTTTAATGGTACACTGTAAATGTTTTATTACAAATTATTAAGGGGTGGTATAGCTTTTTTATTAGTAATAGGTTTCATCATTTATACTGTTTTTTTTTTTAAAATTCTAAAACGCTTTTCATTTACACTTTTGAATTCTCAGTAGTGATGTTTGACTTCACTCTACTAAATTGTATGTCACAACTAAACCGGTAGTGTAGAAGCTCTCGTAAGCTTGCAATTCTACTGGTTTTTCTAGTGTAGCGTTTGCTATTGTTTAAGGGCCCGGCTAGGGGCATTTTTCCTGGTGTTTGATCTATTGCTGTCTTGAAGGGTAGCGCGTCATTCACGAGAGAATGTGAGAGCTGCTATCCAACCCAACAAACCTCCTTTTAGCTCCATTTTTTTTTACTGTACAACGAACATGTAACACAGTAGAATCCCGGTAACTCGAACTCGGATAACTTGAACACCCCTCTAACTCGAACTACTGTAACTTCCATTTCCCTTGGATATGACCTCACTTTCAGTCATTTTTACTCGGTTAATTCGAACTCGGATAACTCAAAACCCCGCTAACTTGAACAAAATTTCGTTTCCCTTGATCAACATTTGGGTCAAATTTACCCCGATGACTCGAATTCCTATTTTTGCAACTCACCACCGTTGCCCATTGATTAGAGCAACGAACAGTCGCGAATTTAACGGTCATTTTCCACTCTTAACATGAGATTGTATGATCGTGCAAGAGTTTTTGATGAGATAAATTCAATTTGTACACTTCTGTATATTAAAGTGCTGAAAAATCAGTAAACTATCAATTACTAACTTGCCAAATTAAATATTCAACTCGAAACCTCACTAGCTCAACCTGTTTTCTGTTTTTCTTAAGAATTCGAGTTACCGGGGTTCTACTGTAGTATGATATTCTTTTAAATGGAACAGTACATTAATAACACAATATTTAATCTATTTTTCTGTCCCACCATCTGGTGGCGATGGAGTTCTGTTTGTTATGCTCGATACAAGAGATGCTTTCCACTTTTCTTCAGGCACAACCTTGGCCCACTCAGGAATGGCTGACGTGGGAAGTGTAATTCCTGACATGACCTGTCTGATAAGGTCTACTTGCTCTAAAGGAAGAAAGAAAATAAAATGTCAAAATACCGTAGAATTCCGGTTATAAGCCCTGGGCTTATACAACTTCGTAAGGGTTTTTGGGTGGGCTTAAAAGCGGAGGGGCTTATATTTGGGAGGGCTTATAAGCGGAAGGAAAAAAAAAGTTTCGAAACGAGTCTCGGAAGTGTTGAACGAAATACGTTTTTAAGTTAAAAACGCACAAAAAAGCAACATTTCGCCCTGTTCAGTACTGTCATCTGGTAGAGAGGGGCTTATATCCGGGGGGGGGGGGGCTTATAACCGGGGGGGCTTATAACCGGAATTTTACGGTATAGTACAGTACCGCTCAAATGTAAGTTGACAGTCTCGACTCGATCCTCGAGACTCGATCCTCGACACTCGAGACTCGATCCTCGAGACTCGAAACTCGAAATGTTCGAGTTTCGAGTCTCGAGTATCGAGTCTCGAGGATCGAGTCTCGAGGATCGAGAAACAAGCCGGTCTCGAATATTCATAACTCGAAAGGCTTTCGAGGAAACGATTTATTTCTCGAGGAAAGAACAAAAGCCGCTCGCACCTCATGTACAAGTGTATCGCGTCCAAATTCAGCGCATGAAATATAAACCTTCCCCGACATGTAACATTCGACGGTAGGATATATTCGCGCCGATCGTAATTCCGTTTACTTACTTAAAAGTACTGACACAAACTCGTCCTTGAAAGCCGTGATCGACGAATTAAATTTAGAAAAGGACGTGAAAAGAACTTGTAGTTCAAACTTGTGCTATCCCTTGTCAACCCGCCGTAAGTCAGCGTAAGTGCATATTTTCAACCACGAAGATATTTAAGTTATTGGTTTACAAGTTCATCCTGAGTTTTCGCAAATAAAACTACAAATTTAATTTCTTTCACAAAATGTTCTGTAATTCAGCATCTGAAGCATTCGATGCGAAACGATTTAAATGTCACGAATCTTGTAAGCTGAGCCGTAGAATTGCACCGACAAAATCGCGCAAGCAAGTTTCAGCAACTTTCAGAAGCCTGAATTTCAGACGTCTCTTTCTGGTCGCTACTGAAATTCAGACAAAAGTTTTCGTAAATAAAACCGGTTCTTAAATTTGAGTTGTAAAAATTCTGTAGACGGCAAACGAAACATTCCACGTGAAAAACATCGAAGCCGTGAAGCCTTCCGTAAATAAATGGCAAGACAGACTCATGTCGCGCCATTGCGTCTAGCTTGAAATGAGCGTGTTTTATTTTTTGTGAATTTGGCATCAAATTCTGAAAAACCTAAATTCTTCTTGAATGAAACTTGTCTTCATTTATAACACAGATATCGGCGCTAATTATTATTAAAGCTTTAGAGAAGTTATACAAATTTTTCTTTTTTAAAACGGCGCAGTTGTAAAAGTTGGCAAAATTTGCATATGTCAAAAGTAATTGGAAACCTTTCGAATAAACTCCAGCGTAAATAAATGTAACACAACGCCGCACGCAAGTATCCGATTTAGATTCTTTCATACACACGTAACTGCGTTTTTCAAAAGAAAACTAAATGACAGAGTGAACTTTAAGGTTAAATATTTGCATCCTAAATCATAACACAAACAATCGTATGCGTGACATTGAACACGTGCTTCATGTTTGTCCTAAGATCGCCTGAACGCAGGTTGTATTTGTCCATGTTGATTCGGCGGGACCGCGCTAACTCCAACTCGGTTACTTCTGGTTAAATTTTCCCTCAATTCATTCACTATCGACGGTTTCGAGCTCCTATTTCGAACATTTTGGGACGGTTCGAAATATTAAACGACCAAGCGCGAGTTGTAACAGCAGAGACGAGTAGCCGGAACGCTGGCTTCGACCATAGTACAACACTCGAGAGTGCGGCCCGCTTGAGCAATTTTATTCTCGAGGAATCATTCAAGCGACAAGCTCATTATTTTTCTCGACTCGAGACTCGATCCTCGAGACTCGAGACTCGATCCTCGAGCCTCGAGACTCGAAACTCGAAATTTTCGAGTTTCGAGGATCGAGTCTCGAGGCTCGAGGATCGAGTCTCGAGTCTCGAGGATCGAGGCTCGAGGGACTGTCAACTTACATTTGAGCGGTACTGTACCATGATTATCAGCTGAGTATGAAAACAGAGGTTTTGTCATCAGGTTTTCCATAAATCACATTTGAACTTCCATGTTGCAGGGTTGTCGAAATGTTTTGAAGTAAGCATGAGATATTTTGATAGTAGATGGCACTGGGAGTCGGAGGCCCCCCATCATGCAGGGGGTCTGGCGACCAGACAGGCCCCCAGCGAGGTACAGGGGCAGCGTCCCTGTTGGAGGTCTAGGGCGCGAAGCCCTCTGGAGCATAATGGATTTGAGGTTTTTACACCAGTTAGCTGAAATTGCCTCTCTCAAGTCCCACTTTCTCCAATGTCATGCTCAGAATTGACCTTCTAGCATTCGGAGTAGCCGGCGCAGTATTCAGAATGAAATGCGCCGGTTGCTGGCTTAATTGACACCAGGGGCAACTTGAACTCTTTTCATTAGACGTCAAAATATTGGAAATTCAGTTCAAAACATGACTGACAAGGAAAGGCAGAGATTGAAGGGCAGATCTTTCCTCAAAGGCCACTCACTTTCTTTGCATTTGTGAATGTCAATAGTCGATGAAATAGTCAGAAATGGTGGTGAAATCAACCCAGGCCATATTAATTTTAATTTCCAGGCAAATGTTCAGAGGTGGCCAGCCATGCAGTCTAATTCAAAGTACATGTAAGCCATGTCCAGAAATGAATATGAACCATCTCACCATTTTGCACATAATTTTTTTTGCCACTGCTAACATCACTGGCATGACGTTTCCACCACAAACTACAAATGTACATGTACCTATGTCACCCCTGACAACTACACGGTTTTTGCAGTAAAAACTTTAGCAGAGAACCTTTCTCAATAAGCCATGTTCGAAACGAGAGGGGGACTGGGTACAAATATTCATCATCTGAAAGAGCATCCAAAAGTTAGTGACGTAAACAAATTTGAGAGTTATTGGTTTAAACACAAAGACATGGTACTCTTTTAAAAATCGATAAAATAAGAAAGCTTAGTATGGTTTGGAGGGACAGCTGTCCCTTCAATCCATACTAAGCTCTCTTATTTAAATGATTTCTAAAAGTGAACCATACCCAAGTGTTTAAACCAGTAACAATCACATTTTGCAAATAAACTAATTTTTGAATGCTCTTTAAGATGTCAGGGTTCATTTTTTAATTTAATCAATTTTTAAAATTCGTACCTAGTCGCCTGCGCGTTTAGAACATGGCTAATTCATACTCAACTGAAAATCATAGATACAAATTCCCACAGAAGGCTTTTTGGTTTGAATCTTCCCACTCCTTCATACAGCTCCATACATACCTTTAAAAATTTTGGCATTCCAGACCGCCACCTCCTTGGAATTTCAAATGACCTTCCATGGGGTGGAAATGGATATTTTCTGGAACTGCACATTCCTGATAGTACCATATAATGATATGGAGAGTTCCCCCTGCCCCACTCCCCAGGCAGCTGGATAGTACTCAAATAAAGCCCAAAACTGACTGTCCTTTCAACTTGCCTTGTTTCATTTCTGGCTCAGCATGTCTGACCGTAGATGACAATGATGAACTATTGCTTTCCCCATCATCAGTAACTGGTGCACTGTCGTCTTCTGAGCCTTCTTCCTCTGTCTGAAAAAGGAATTAAATTCCATTAACTTGTCATCAAAGTCAACTCAAAGTGTTAACACTTTCTGGAATCGTGCACTGATATTTTTATTTGTTTCATCCAAAAAGCCAAACTGTCAAATGAGTGTAGTCATCAGCCCAGGGGGGTACTCCGGGATCAAAGTGACGGGGATGATCAAATGGAGGCAAAACCCAGGACCCAAAAAATCCCTAAGTCTCCCGACATTACCCAAAAAAATCCCTGGACCAAAAAAAACGCCCAAAAAATCCCTAGTCTAGTTTGATTTTAATACCCCAAAAAATCCCCTATTTAAATCAAGTCACCCAAAAAAATACCTACCAAATTCTCCCACCCAAACAAATCCCGGAATCGAAAATTTCGACCCAAAAAAAATCCTTCGCACATCTCTGTCACTTGGATCCCGGAGTACCCTCCTGGGGTCATCAGTGGGTGGATCCAGACCTTCAGGTAAGTGGAGGGCCTGATCATCCAGACTCTAAGTAGGGGTCATGAATGGTCCATCAAAATTTTGCAGTGCTCGCAAAATAAGGCTTCTGCTCGGAATGCTCGCAAAATTTTAGTAGGTGCTCGTTTGCACGTGGTCGCATATTTTTACAAGTGCTCGCATGCTCGATTTTAGTGGAGGTGGCATTTTGAAAAGCGCTCGTTCCTCTCACTTTTGTCACTGACAAAAGTGCTCGTGCTTGCAAAGAAAAACGCTCTGCTTGCATGCTCGCTAAGACCATTCAATATCTCTCTAAGTATAAGAGGGGGCCTAGCTCTCGAAAACAATTTTTCTTAACCCTAATTAGGCCTTGGTTCGGTCTGAAAATAAGGTGGGGGGCACCTACCTTAGATCTGCCACTAGTCATACTGTTTGTGTCCATTGTAGTTAAAACTTTTTTCATTCATGCGTTATCTCTTATTAACCAAGCTTGCTTGGGATTGGTACTGTACTGGGAGAATAGTGGCCCTCAGTCTTTTCTGTACAAACTAAACTGTGCTCAGTCTGTACTGTCAAGACCTTGCAGGTCTGTAACCAGACGTTTGGTATAGATGAGGCAAGATCAGTGATCGCCCATGGTGCGAGCCAAGGATTTTGAAATCTAGACGCACTTACGCCAATTTTCAGCATTTTTCAAACATATTTTTTCTGATAGGTCAATCTTGTTCAACTGTGTATTATTTTCTTAACTAAACATTTTCTTAAATTTCAATTTTTGTTGTAAATCTAGACGGGGCAAATGCCTCATCTTGCCTCTTGCTAGTTATGGCTGTGCCTTGGTCCAATATTTTGCTAGTACTGCCCTTGAGCATGGTTACTATTTTCTTGTATTTGTAGTGTTACTAGAGTGTATTACATCGTAAGTATAACATGTATTGTGAGTATTACCAGTATACATAAGTTTTCAAAAATGTAATCTACCATCATGGTAGTTTTGTAAGTGTTCAAACAAATAAATGTTGTAAAAAACATGTATTTATTACATGACTTAGACAGCTGAGAAGGCCAATTACTCCTTCAATCATACAGTACCGCTCAAATGTAAGTTGACAGCGGTGTCTGACATAAATTTGCAGAATGCAGACTAAGAGAATATATTGTGTTACCTTTACCATTATTGAAAGCTACATGTAACCATAAACAGGCTAACCGAAGTGCTACTTAGGCTAACCGGAGTGAATAGTAGGCTAACCGGAGTGTGTAGTAGGCTTACCCCAGTGAAAAATTCACTCCGGTTAGCCTACTACGCACTCCCCTTAGCCTACTATACACTACCTCTAAACGGTTAGCCTGTATATGGTTAGCTTTCAATAATGGTAAAGATAACACACTATATATTTTCTTAGTCTGTGTCAGACACCGAGAAATGTCAGACACCGAGTTGACACTGTCCCTTAAGCCTTGATCCAAGCTCGATCCTTGAAAATTTTGAGTTTTGAGTCTCCAGTCGCATTTCGAGTATCAAGTAAATGTAACCTCCCATAAGCAGACATCCTTAGGACCAAGACAAAGTGCCCACTTAGAAAAGGCGTCAGCCAATGAGGCTCTGCCAGCGTAAATTCCGACAAGCGACATGGCCCAAAAAGTAGCGACAGCATACTAATAAAATTGCGACAAACGACAACCCTAATGGAAAAAACTTAAATTCCGACAAGGACAAGTAATTTCCCTTCAATTTAATTACCGACAGCGACATGAAGAGCGATAAAACAGCGACATGGCACATATTTAAATTTAGACAAACAACACGGGAACCCCCCTGGCAGGGCCTCGCCAATGGGAGTTCAAAATGTAGTGTTTGTACATGGCTGGGACCACGGCAATGTGTCTCTTACAGGAGGTGTCCAACTACATGAGAAGGAGGTGTCTGTTTTATGGGAAGTTTGGCTGCAATTTGTGTTGTTCCAAAAAATATCCTCGTGAACCTACCCCCCCAGTGAGCTACTGAATAACAGTTACTGGAAATTTGGATGGGTAGGGGCCAAAACAGCTAAAGGAAAGAATGAAGCTAAACTGGAATTCCTAGAGGAAGGCCAGGGGGGGGGGGGGGTGGACAAATTCAGACCAAAACCTTTTTTTTTAAGCATGTTTGCACTGGACAGTACTGGAAGGATATCAACCCTTTCATGTGTAGTCGAATGTAGGTCATGTCGCCCCAAGTTACATCGCCCCAATCCAGGTCACGTCACCCCAAAACTGAAGTTACGTCGCCCCAAACACTTAAGTCATGTCGCCCCTTGCTACCTGAGAAGTCTTGTGCTATTTAGTAAATAAACCCCTTCAGGTTGCTGGTATATTGGAGGATAATGTCTGAAGCTGAAAGATTGTCTAAAAATGAACAGTTGGCCGAGAAGCGAAGCTTCGAGGGCAACTGTGAAATTTTGAGGACAACCTTTCAGCCAAGGGCATTATCCTTCAATATACCAGCAAGCTGGAGAGGGGTTTATTTATTTTATAACCCTCCAATTAATTTCTACAACGCGCTTTATCGCCAGTAAATTTATAGGAAAAAACTCTTGTAATAAACCCTGTGTATCTGGTTTGTGATTGGTTTACGTGATTTTTTGACTCTGTGATTTCATTAAAAGTTAGAATTGAATAAAGTGACTTCATTCGTTTGTTTTATGCTTGCCTACAAAATCGGGCGACGGATATCAAATTGGAGGGGGTATATTTGCTGATACCCGTCCTCCGATTTTGTACCACGTGATGCGTTTTGTCCAATGAGCGCGTGCAAAAATTAATGGGTGGCTTATAATATATATATATAATATATAATTTTGCTTCAGTTTGGATCAAGCATTATTCACTCCGTAGGGAGTGAATAATGCTCATTAGCCTGCGATAGCGAACCAATCAGATTGCTTGAAACACCAAGATCACTGAGTGTGTATATACTAATCTCATATATGACAACTCATGCACGTATTAAAATCAGTTGTCATATCCCCTGTGATTTTCTGCACCCAAGTCTGATCTTAGTAGATTAGGTATGCATACAGTTTATTGATTGAAAGGATAGCTTCCCTTACTCTGAAATTCGTTTATACTAAATTTGTGTTTTGAAGTGCTCCCCTTCCGTGAAGTCAATATATGCTTAAGCTTGCATGTACCAACAACACTCAACAGTAGCTTGCGTGCATTCAGTCACTCACTGAGTCACTGCATGATGCACGAGTTGAATATTTCACACTGCACACCTTTACAGTTTAATTAAAGCTAAAACCATTTAATCTACGAGAGTTAAACTACAATACGTACATTAGGTAACCATTGATCTGCAGTTTGCTGCCCTTCGCTGTCGTCTTGTGCCAGCTGAACATATCCCTGGTTTCCATCTTCTTCGTTGTTGTCTTCATCGTCGCTACTGGAGTTTTCCATGATTACTGGCGCTATTGGCTCGTCTTCTTCCGAATCAGAGTTTTCTTCTCCTTGTGGAATATCCTTAGGAGAAATTTGTGGAGCCATTACGGGATTTTCTTCCAGTAAATCGGACATTTAGAAGCGCTTAGCTTCATTGAATTGTCTCACATCATAATTTCTATTCGTATAAAGTTCAAAGTGAAATGTATTGGTACCCATGTCCTCTCGGTCGGAGAAAGACAGATACGCAATGCGTGCAAAAGCAGCTTGTGACCTAACGTAACGGTAATTCTACTGTATACCTGCACCGCCGCTCCACCAGGCCTTTAGTGCCACACATCTATGTACGTAATATGTTATAAATCAAATATTACAAGGTATAGCACATTTTTAGCTTTGATTTTTTTTTAATGTCTCCCATCAATATAATTGCGTGACGCTGGTCATAATAATAATAATGTAACATCAAAATCAAAGATTTAAATCTATTGTAATTAGACCGGAGCAATCCAAATTTCCACCGCCACATGCAAGGACGCACATCCTTTTGCTAGAATTTACTCTATTTTAAGAGCTCCTTAGGTATTGTGGCAATTTAGATGTGAATAATAAAATATACCGGTAATTATTGTGTTTTTGGCTCTTCAGTTTCCGGCAGTTTCTCTATTTAGTGATTATATACATTTCTAGCAAAGCAAAGCCTTTGCAATCAATTTTAAAACTCGGAGTCTCTAAAAAAATAACCACATATCATATTCATTATGCGTCTTTTGCACGCGCTCGAACAAGTTGCAGCTAAAAAATAAATTTTCTATTTCTGTAAATGATGTAATCTAACAATAGATTTCGAAAGATTAATTACATGCAAGTCTCAGTTTTTCAAAATTATTTCTTCAAAGTTCCTCCGTGATGACATTTAGCACTTTATTTATTGGCCTCAGTAAATAGCTAAGATACAGGCATCGTTTTGTTTAAAGAATCCTAAAGACTTGAGAAAGTTTATAAATTTACATAGATAACTTCTGTTAACTAAAATCTAGCTGGATACCATTGTTTTGGTTGGCGTCGGTGTGAAATGAATTGATTTTTTCCTGACTTCGAAAAAATATTTTTTTCTTTTTGTTTTGTTTTGGTACACATGTTTAGTTGTTTGCCTTTCGAGTTTGTAAAAAAAGAATATACAAAAATGTAAATCTGACTTCTACTTAAATAAAAAGCTATAATGATTTGCATATATGGCTTTATTTTCAAGGTTATTTACAACAATAGTACTTCACATGAACTAAACTGAGGTACCGTGCTGTTTATAACTCGGGGTATCGATATCGAATAATTAATCTGACGCCTACATATAATAAACACCACTAATACCAAGATTCAGTGATTTCGACTTACGCATCTTTATATGAATAGTTCGAAGTGAATCAAGTTTTGGAAAATATCGTTTTCACCACCGTTGTTTCATTGGTATGGCGAAAAGAAAAAAAATCGTGAGCAAGTTTCACAATTAAACACTGGAACACAGTTGAAACCGGATAAATAACTGCAACTGGCTTATTCGAGAAAAAAACACTTATGTAGCCAGACGGAATTTTTACCAGCTTTCCTAAAATGAAGAAACTGCTATTATTTTCATCAATTTTGTGGCTTTTCAGCTTTTCTCAAGGTAAGTGAGCCCTGGAATATTCTAAGTTGATTTTTTTTTCAAACAGTGTAGGCATAACGTTATAAATGCATGCTTGTAATTTTAAGCTGTTAGCCATGTAGCCACTTAGAAAAAAATGCAGTTTTATTATAATTTCTTTCTAACTTTAGTACTTTATAACACGCTTTGGGTAAGTAACCAAGAACTCGATCAAATTTGTCAAGTCAAAAAACAAAACAAAAATTTTTGTTGTAAGCTTTGCTCAGAATAAATTAGCATTCGTATGACTCTTGCAAAAAAATACCAAAACCTGCGAAAAGGTATATTTTCATGTTGTTTGCTGAATGGATTCGATAAAAGTTTTTATTTAAGAAGACTGGTTTGTTTTTAAAAACTTTTTTAGCCTTTCCGGACCGATTTAACCCAAAAACGTTTATTTCAGTTCATTTAACTTTTGTCAGTTTGTTTATTTTTTCGTTCTTTGTTGAGGTGCAAGACTGAAAAGTACTTTTTGTAAGTTTGACTAGTCGTCCAGTTTTTGCGCGGGTCTCAAACATGAAGCAAGAGTACTTTTATGATTTCGTGGATGATAAAGATAGTTTACTGGTTAGTATAATATTAATAAAGGACACGCAAGATACAGGCTTTATTCAATTTAATATTTACGTTTTCTGTTAGATAATAAAGTTCAATCACTGAATTTTAAAACAATATCAATTATTAATAATAAAAAGTTAAAACATTTTGGCGTGATTGTAAAGCGTTCTCTGATCGAAAAAATGATAATTTTGATGTTCAATCTTTTCATTCAAACCATTAAACGAGAAAGATTGTAGACTACACTAAAATACGTTTAATTATACAGAGTGTCAAATAATTCAAACTGATGTTCTCCGCCGGCTACAAAATCATGTTACCTCGGCGACTAAATGATAGTATAGTCAGCGTGAATAAATCTTTTCGACTTGTTCTATGGCAAAACAGATTTTTCCTAGTAGAATGCAAATAACCAAGACTAAAAACGCGTGATAAATGAATAGATTAAACTATAAATTCGCGGTTTAAAAAGTTCTTCATCAGGCACCGCAACCATTTCCCATTTTCAGCTGCCGTGTCGAGTCACTCTTGAGTAGAGACTCGCCCCAGGCGTCTCTTTGGTAACATGTTGTAAAGCGCATTAGAGACCTCGCCGAGACCAAGTGTCGCGAAAGGAAGTAGAGAATGAGAAATAAAATCACACTGAACTGTTCTTCATATCTGTTAACTTGATTTGTTTGTTTAACTGACGGGAATTTGAGTTAGTAACTTAATCTTTAGCTTCTTATCCGTCGATATAAAACTCTGAACCAGTATTGCCGGCTAAAAGTACTTGCTATAGACCACATTAACAAATGCGAAGTCCGACAACTATATAATACAACAACAGGGAAAAAAATTGTTTTCAATCTTTGCTTTTTAGTCTTGACAAATAGTAGTTCTTTAATAAAGACAAATGTATCTAACGTCTAACATCTTGGGTGTATAAAATTGTAAGTTTGTTCTTAGTTTTCATGATCAATTCCAATTTCAACAGAATGTTTAATGCCTGGAAAAAATAAGAAAAATGTAAGTTCAAATAACCGGCCCACATGAACTTGGAAGCTTACGAAAACATTACAGTGTAAGACTAAATAAAATAAAATAAATGTTATATTAAATAAAATAAATATTAAATAAAATGTATTTAACCTGCTAAAGCACTGAATACCTCCGACACAACGGACGTTTCTTTTGTTGATTTGTTTTCTTTTATGAACATTTTAGGCCTCAGATTTCGGGAGGAATTCATGATTGCTACTATTTACGAAGAAGAGCCTGCTGGTGAGTAGTGTGCCTTTGTTTATAGTTCTTCCACTTTTCTTTACGATCAAGACTATTAGCTGACAGAGGTTTTATGACGTAACTGTACGCCTCAAGCGCAAAAAGTAGCTGCATATTACGACACTGTCAATCATCAATTTGCAGTGCAGAGAATACCTTTATATTAAATCTAGGAAACCACAAGATAAATGTCCAGGAAGTAGAGGGTAACAATAACAATTATTCCATAGGCCACGAGCGCGCGTTGAATATGAGATGGTAGATAGTCAACGAGGCGCGTAGCGCCGAGTTGGCTATAACGATCTCACATCCAACAAGCGCGAGTGGAATAATTGTTTTATTAAAAACGCCCAAAGAATTGCAATATTTGAGCTCCCCAGCTGTTTTCGTGACGCGTTTTGGCTACCATATTTGTGGTCAATGGTATATGAGCTCAGTACCATTGCCTGTTAACCAATCAAAACGCAGGAATTACAATATAACATTGCTAGTTTTTAATAATAATGAATGTCAAACTTTCTTTCTTCTGCCGACGCCAAAAAGCCGTTTTTCGCCATCACGGTTCAGATTTGCTTGAGAAATAGAAACGGAAAACCTCTGGAACCAGGGTAGTCAAACTTGGAAGGTCTTGGATAAATTTTCATGATGAGGCATCCATAAAAGCAGATGAGGACTCTGTCGTGAACAAAAATCTATGACGAAACAGGAGATATAACTAACAAACTAGTTGTACCTATCGGTAAGTGCCAACGAGCGAAATACTCATGTTTGTTCATAAGAACAGATATTGAATGGTTTTTGATAGAACTATATTTGAAATGACCAAAATATGGTAAATTGTATTTTAGGTAATATGCGAAAAAAGTGCTATTTCTCTGGTGTTCATAAATGACACAGGCTTGATAGCCTGCGTAGCAGGCGCCGTAGTTTCCAGCGCGCGTATTCTCGCGATCGCGCACTCTTTTAAACACACTAAAAACGTACACAGATGTCTGCTACGCAGGCTACGGGTTTGACAGATTGATAACTCTTGACAAATCTTCTTTTCAACGTTAAAATGTCACAAAATGTAGGCAATAAATGAAGTTTAATCACTGTTTTTTAAATACTTTACAACACGCGGTGGTTAAAATGTTTCCGTCCACAAAAGGGATACTTGCATTTCAAGAACTTCTTATAAATCAAATCCCAAAATCAAAACTGCTAAGATGCTTTTTTAAAAATAATTTTCAGTAATCAGAGACAGTAATGCACGGGTCCAGATTTCAGTCTCGCATGCGAAGTGTCATGTTCAGTTACGCAAAACTTGAAAAATTTGAACAGAAAACAAAACTTGAACGGTCAAGGATTATTTGGAGACAAAATTTTTATTCAAGTTAACATTACATTTGCCGTTAGAAGCAAAAAACTTTTGACTTTCTTGTGTGTATGACATGCAGTAATTTTAGTGAGCGTCGCTTTGTATTGATGTTATTCCTACGCGGAGCGAAAATGCGTGCCAAATAAAATATAATAAACGGTATTTGATTTGGAATAAATCATCGGTCAAACAATTACTATAAACACAATCAACACTAAAAGGAAGCATTTACCCGACTTCAGCATTCTCATTAGTCAAGAAAACTCTATTTGAAGTCAACAGTCCGCTTTTGATTTTCATGTCTCTCTTCGATCGTAAATCAAAGGACTCCAAAGTCGAAAGATTATTTCATCGCTTTGAAGACCTTGATGTTCATTTTTTCGGCGGTCGAATATTCTGTAGGGTATTCTCTTTCGATTTATAATTCCCTAAAGGTGTATTTATCGGTAAAGGGATGAATGACCACATTGAAAATTTTAACAGCGGGCCGCGTGGACGCCATTTTGGTCATTTGCTCTCTAGCAAGGAGTGAGAGACTGGGAACCAGTTGGGAAGAACAATACAACCCAAATATGGGGTTTACTTACACCCAAATATGGTCAAAAAAAAGTCCCTTACACAGAACTTAAGATTTTCTCTGCCTATACACTCATACGCACACGGCTCTATGATTCTGCCGCCTCGACAGCCTCGCCTCTTGGCTCGGCTGTCTCGTTGGCAATAAGTAAATATGCCGGCATTACATTCGTTACTTTCTTTACTACTAGTAATAGTTCTCACTATAAAGCTGCCCCCGCTTTTTTATAATTTGTTTTTTGTCGCCTTTAATTATTAATGCCGATGGACTGCACAATTAGTCTTCTTTTTTACTGTGTCATGCGGAATTTCTTGTTGTGTGACACCGTTGCGTCCTAAAAATATTCACAAGTTGAAGTCGAATTATATTACTTAGCGCGCGTAAATAACACCTAGCGGAAATAACACATAACACATTATTCGTGATGACAACACACAAGCTTATTCCCGGGCTTATAACATTCAAAATAAACTTACAATAATTTCCAGACCAAAAAGCCTAAAAAATTCCACGAGTAACAAAATATGGCACATTCAAAGATTCGAGAAAACAACCCACTCTTTGGATCAAATAATCTGACAGTTTGTTAGCGAAACGAATTACGTTGTACCTTGTACTACATGACAAAGTTCACGCTTTTGTTTATTACTCGTTGTAACTTGTAAGATGTATACGATACAACAAACCTCCGAAAGCAAACCTTACAAATGTAACGCTTAGAACATAGGTAGCCGGCAAGTAGCCAAGAACACGAAACCAATTGCTCGAAATCTTTCGACGTATTACTAACATTTGCTTCAAATATCACTTAACACAACCAAAGCAGAGAAACCGCTCGAACAAATCTGTGAACACGCGTAGGCCAAAACCGGAAAACACAACGCTGCTAGCAGATGGTGAAGCTCGAAACGCGAAGGTGACCAAACGCTTGCAAAAATATTACCCGTCACGACCGTGCGCGTCTAGTTTCGTCAAATCGAGAATGGTTCGCCCACTACAGACACATTTCTTACTTTTTCAACAAATATTCATTGTCCCTGTATGTATACACCCGGGGACTTCTAGTGTGCCTCCTCGGGTTTTGGCCTTTGGGCCAAAGCCCTGCGGGGGCAAAAAGGGGTGAGAAGGAGTTTGCGAAAATGAGGTGTTAAGGTTCTGGAGGAGACAAGTACACAACTAAATTGCTCTTTTGGGAGGTGGGGGGGGGGGGGGGGAACTCGCGTGGTTTGTCGGTGATCCTTTTCCCGGGTCCTCTTGAAGGCAACTCGTAAAGGTAGGTGAGGCCCAGTAATTATCAGCCGCTGTTGGAGACAATTATCCCGTGTCCCTCCCCCCGGAGAAGGAACATAAACTGGATTCTTTATACCAACCTCCCCAGACCCACGTCCCCAGAAAAAAGTCCGGCCGTCCCCAAGTCCCTATCCCAGTGTAATGCGGGCTCGGTTACTCAACAGAAAACATGGCGGACGAGCACGTTTGTTTGTTGTTCTTGTTGTAGGTTCGTTTGTAGCTAAAGCTCAGGCCGTACCAGGACCCGTGACATATGAGTTGGGTCCTGATGCTGGAAGTTTCTTCGCTGTCAACAACACCACAGGAATAATAACTGTGCAGGACCGCTTTGATCGAGAGGTGTGTGGAAAAATATGAGTCATGTTGAAACCGCGCGCTTTGCATACATTATGTACCAATTTAAAGCTTAACATTAAGATCATAAAAAATGACCTCTAAGTGCCACGCAAAACATGCTTGGTATTGTCTGTTACAAAAAGCGAACAGTTTTGGATGTATCGTACTCTCAAATATAAAGTGGTGTTGGATTTCATCTCCTATTTGTTACTAGTCTTGATGTACTCTGTTGTACTGCAGTATAACAAGGCAGTACTGCAGTATAACAAGGCATCAGGACATATGTTATTTTTCTGCCCTTACTCCTAGAATACACAGGATTACTAATAAGGGTTAGATCAGAGTTAGATAGAGGTTTAAATCTCTTACAATAACTTGTCTTTTTAATCATGGCATAATTGCTTTTCAGACTCAAAATTTTGCTGATGGATCATTCACGGTTTATGCCTTTGATAATGCTGGCAACCAGGTAAAATCCCCAATCTAAAGTTGCTGCACTATTTAGTCTCTTCACTACAATAAAAATGCAAACCCTATTTTCAGTAATATTTCGTTAACACAGCTATAATACAGTAGAACCCTGGTAACTTGAACCCTGAAAGTAAAGGAAAAACAGTTCAAGGTTTTGAGTTATCGGGGTTTAGTGAATATTCAATTTTCCATGTTAATACAACCCTCCAAGTTGAGACCATTTTAGTTGCCATGGCGACTAACATTTTGGAACTGGCGACTAAATTGGAACTGAAGTCGCCAGCCTGGCGATTTAAATTGAGAAGAAGGATTGAAAGCGTGAGCTTAATTTAGGGACTAAAATTTTTTCACTGGTGACCAAACTTGAGCAGTTACAAAGGAAAAAATAAGCTTGGAGGGCTGTAATAATTAATTGAATAAACATGACAAGACTGTGCAATTTCTTTTTCTTTCCTGAAGGCTTCAGCACAAGTCATTTATTGGATTCTTGATGTCAATGACCACATACCACACTTTCCAAGTCAGTACTACAATGTCACTGTTGGAGAGGTATGTGAAACCATGTGACTGGAGTCATGTGACTGTATCATAGTTGTCATGTTCATGCATTAGCAGCAATGATGTTACATGATGATGTTTATAGACCAAATTTTGTTGCAGTATCCTGACTGGTCTAAAACGTGACATACCGGTATATAATTTAGTCCCCTACTTCTCCCATGTACATTTGTGAGGCCATTAAATTGTCAATTACAGCGTTTTTGACTGAGTGTTGTAAAGGGAAACCAAAGGTCTGGCTGACAACAAAAGAAAGAGACAATCCAGTGAACCAATTAAAACTTAATTAGAGCCAAATTCATGTAAGCTGGTAAAAACTTTGTGAGGGAGTTACCATACCTTAAGCTTACTATTGTCAGCGGCTACTAATTTTAGCCTTTAAGCGAGTTGGGCGAAAATTGCTAAATTTAGTGCTCGCTAAAATTTGTCTTGGTCAAATTTAATACTGGTTAAATTTAAATACCCCTCACCCCCCAACCAGACATACTCGCACTTTGTCAGTATTGTCGGTCAATAATAGCAACTTCTCTAGGGTTCTCATCTGAGTCTTCTGCAGCCTGTGCCACGTTTTGGAAGGCAAGACTGCTTTTCCTGACGAGGACCTATTTTCTGATATATTCAATTAACTTTGTTTTCCCTGAGAATGAAAATGTTCCTTTAATTTCAAGGCATGACTTTGTTCTTTCTTTTTTTCAATTTTAGGAAAATCGCTAAATTTAAATAGTCACTAAATCTTGTTTAGAAATAGTCCCTAAAATGAGTAGCCGCTAACAATAGTAACCTTAAGGTATTACATCCAAACTAAGAATTTCATGGAGTACCAGGACTCCCCCTCCTCCTCAAGGTTTGTTAACTTAGTATAGTTTACCCACTGCAACTTTGTAACACTTAATCTTCTGTTTATTTTGCATGACTTTCTTTTCATCAGGCAGTTGACCTTAATCAGCAGATATTCTCTGCAACAGCTCTGGATGAGGATATTGAAGGAAATGGAGAAATTCTCTATGCGATAACAGATGGAAATGAGGTTTGTGTTCATTTTCAAAATGAACAAAAGCTTCATTTTCAGCAAAATATTATCATGCATACTCTAGTTGAGCATCCTAAATTAATAATTGGTTTAAGAATATCATCATGATGCATCAATTCTTCACATTGCCCAGCCCTGCCAATGATACCATCCAGCCCTCACCAATAGAAATGTATATATCAACCTGATAACCAGAAATGCAAAGGCCATACTGGAAGATATATCAGCTTGAGGTCTTGACAGTGTGAATCAAGCATTAGGAGAGGTCCATACAGAAAAGACGGAGGGTTAATAATTCCTGCCACTGACAGTCCTTATATGCAAGCAAGCTTGGTTTAATATTAGAGATTTATTACATGCCTTAAAATAATATTGAAAACAAGAGCTGTAGAAATGCTACCTAGTCCGATAGTAATACTTTAATAGAGGACTGGTAGTAAAGCACTCTTATTGGCTGATTTTGGTCATGGGCCCTTGCAACTGTCTTAGTTACCTAGTGTGTACCTGTAGTATTTTAATGACATCTTCAACCATTACTGATCCCCTTCCTGCAGGGGTTTTAGGGAACAAAGGGAAATGGCTGTACGATAATTGGGAACAAGGGAACAGAAGGAAAATAAAGCTGGGAAGTAGGCCCAATACCAACATACATGCCCTGCTGTTTTTTAAAAAATCGGCTGGATCACTGCAATGTTTTACAATATTACTCTTAGTTTAAAGACATGTCAACCAGGTCAACTGTAAAATAGCTGTGGTTGAAATTGAAGGTCTAAGTTATTAAAAGTCTGTTGTTCCTTTAACAATTTTTTTTTGCCAGGATGGAATGTTTAAACTGAAGGATGCTTATCACTGCAGTGTGTTGGTGGCCAAACCTCTGGACTTTGAGTCAAGATCCTCATATGCGCTGAACATTACAGCTTCAAATGTAAGTTTGCTGCTATTGCCAATAATATTTGTTTGTGCATGTCCCGGGGTGCGTGTGTGGGGTGGGGGGGGGGGGGAGGAGGTTGCAGATGGAGGGGGAGGGGAGGGGCAAGTTGATTCTAGTTAAACCTTAACAACAAGCTCTTTTAAGACTTTGGTGGAAAAATAAGTTTAAACAGCGTGTACTATAGTCATGGTAAGTTATATTGCATAAACATGAATAAATTTCCTTCTTTACCCCATTGGTCAGAAAGCTGTTTAAAGAGCTATGATTTGTATATGTAATAAATCGCATGGGCCCAAGGGCAATTAAGGATTAATTTCACGCGTAAGTTCAAAGTTTTTACAAAATTGCCCAAGATAATATATATAGGGTCGTACATTGCGATTACTTGTTTATCACATGAAGGCCAAAATTACTGAATGCTGAGTGGCTGAGACAGAGGGTATATTTCTAAGTCACGAGGGCACTTTTGTTGAAGCCGACGAAAAGGTTGTTGAAGAGCTGAAACACCACAGTAAAAACATAAACACGAAATGAAGTACAGACTATAATTGGCCGGCATTTTTCAACAGTGGGCGAAAACAAAAGGGAAATATGAAGAACTTGAAAACAACGAAGTACCACAGCTGAACGAAGCTCTCTCACAATTTTTCACCGAGCTGAGAAAGGAAACTGTAAAGAGTACGAGCCACTGACTCGCTGAAAGTTATGCAAGCGGGCTTTAGATCGCTATTTAAAAAACAAAAATTATCCAAAATCTATTGAGGCTGTTGAGAGAGATACTCAGATCCTGTTCTCAAGAAAAGTCTTAGAAGGAATAGGAATTGGAATGAGGAAAAATGTTTGCCTTTCTGTTGAAAAATAGTAGCCACGACTATAAAACTTCTTTAAAGGCTTGTTTTCTGCACCTGGGGTTTTCACTAGTAAGAACAGCAGCGATATAAGCATATAAAGCTCAATAATAAGAAACACGAACACAATCATTCTTTTTTTGTTATCCTAAGTAGGAATCGCCATGGCATAAACACAAGGGTAACCATAAGAGAAACACAATTGTTCGTTTTTTTGTCTTTATGCCAATGCTGATGTAACGGTGATTGCTATTATAAATGAGACCCGATAAGAAGAACGAGTGTGTTTGTACCTCTTATACCTGTGCTTATTCTTATGCTTTAAGTCGCTGTTGTCCCCACTGGGATATTTATGCTTGTGCTTTATATGTCGCTAGTGAAAACCAGTTTTAAAAATGCGAAATAACAGCCTTTGTTTTTGACAGGATGCATGGTAGGGTTTTGCGGCTTCACCGATACTCCCCCATCCAATGGTCCGTCCGTTGATAAACTCCAGCTAGGGCTCGGATCCCAAAACGTTTCTACTCCCCACCGTTGGGACTTTAATTTAGAAAACTTTTGAAAAACAAAACATGTTTGCCCTTCTTTCAAAATAGTGTCAAATTTTTAACCTCTTGTGCTCGTTAGCGTGGGCTGTGGACGTTTAACTTAACTAAGCAGATCCGTTGTTAGTAAAAGTGGAAAAATTGGTTCTTGGTGATTTTAATACTTTGTTATGCTAACAAACGACATCTAAGATTTCAGACATTTCGACTGACATTGTTTTGTATGCCTGTCTAACTGAAAATCTCTTGTGGACGGGTTTTGTTTTTATTTCTTTTTAAAATTGGGACCACTCTGTGTTTGTCGTTCCAAAATTGATCTCAACGTTAACTGTGTGACTCGTACCAAACGATGGGTTTTGCTCCAGTACCTGCAAATACGACTGTAATAACAAAACGGACGTTATTTTACTAGAAAATTACACATCACACACTTATAAGGAATTGAATTACCTCGCTTTATTTGCATATTCCCCGTACAGGAAAGATATGCTTTATCCCCTTCAAGAAAGAGACTTAGTTTCTTAAAATGCCTGATTTCACAAGATTATCACAATTTATTTCAACTTCGATCAAGTTGTTTGTTTATCACTCTGACAAACCCTTATTCTAATATCCGTCTATTGTATTCTTAATGATAACTCCGTTCACAATTACCCATAAAGCGCCTCAGTTCAACTCTAACCCTTCTACAAAAAAGCTTCAGAATCTGCCTTATTAAGCCTGTGGGGGTGGTACTTCTTCAACGTAGATCCGGGACACTGAGTTCCAGCCTGTGTATGCGTCAGAAGATCCGAAACGAGCGCAGTTTCCGACCCAGAATCCCACGCGTACCATACCCTTGTGGACTTTCTCACACACTCCTTCGATTTGTCGTGGTCGGTGCAAATTTTTTTTGGCGCCACTTTTATGTCCATACTCCATGTAGACCACACCATCAATCGCCGCCGGAGCCGAGCACTCAGCGCCATTGAAGGTGAAATACCATCGCCTGCAGCAATCATGGCAGCCATATAGGCGAAGGTTGCCATTCCAGAAAACGCGCAGGGCTGTTTTGTCTGAAAGTTTCTTGAAAACACATTCCTGTAGACATAAACAAGATCAACTTTAAGGAACCAAAATTTAAGAAGACCATTCTAGTAAATTGGAGACGGCTAAAAGTTCACCATGCTACCGTGATCACAAAAAGATAAAATATTTCGGTATACAACGTTAGAAAAGCAGTGTTAGATCTGAAAGCTAGAGATTACTTTGTTTTATGCCATAAAATTTCGTTTGTTAGTTTCCTTAGATTTGTCGTGGGCTCAACTATGTTTCTGTTTTTTGGTTTGCCTGGGTTGTCATACATCTTTGGGGTTGATCCAGCTGTAACAGAAGTTAATATACAATCTTCGTTCACTGTCCAAAATCCACGCGCGCAATTGGTTAAAATAGATCACGTGATTTTGCTTTACCTGTCGTCAGCAAACTCCGACAGTGCAGTATTGACAATACCGTATTTACTCGAATAAGCGCCGCGGCGCTTATTAAATTTTTGGCGCCTCAAGTGCGGCGCTTATTCGAGGGCGGCGCTTATTTAAAATTTGAACGCCACAAGGAGTATAATCTTTTACAGTAATCAAAAAATAGCGTCTTTTGATCGTCAGTATTCGTCTCTTGCAAGAGTGGCACTAGCTGTCCTGGCAAAGTTCGCGGCCTTTACAACATTTTCAGAACTACGTATTGTAAGAATGTTGGATGGAAAACTAATGGGCGAACGGTAAAATAATCACTTTTAACTGCAAAACATCGCTTTTGATGGAAAAAATGTCCAAGTTTGTTTAAGAGTTGCTCTGTAGTGCTGTTTTTAGTTGAAAGAAATTCCTCAAATACGCGCTGCATCGGGACTGCGGTGCTTATTCGGGGGCGGCGCTTATTAACTTTTTTGTCCCAAATGCGGCGCTTATTTGAGGGCGGCGCTTATTCGGGGGCGGCGCTTATTCGAGTAAATACGGTAATGCACAAAAATCGTGCATTATTGAAAATGTCTTCAGCTTCAAGGCTTGTAGAAGTGGAAAAAAAATGTATTCCTCAAATTATCAACGATCCAATACCAAACAAAATCGAAACGGATAACAACTTGAAGCGCTGTCATGTTCAAAGGTAAACTGCAGCTCAATAAATACATTTTTGTGTGCGATTGACTTGCTTGTAGTTGCTTGATTGTGAAAGCCATTCACTCGCTTTGAGCAAGCTTCTCGCTGACTGTATTTATGAACGACCACAGCCGATGAACGATTTTATGAACCATTTTAGGCTTTATTTCTGTACGGCTTATTTGTGATTATTATATTATTGATGTAATCCCGTGTAATTAAACTTATGTACTACTACACTTCTTATTTTTAAACATTAAGCTTATTGTTTGAAGTTCGTTAAGTCGATGGCCGCTTGCAGTGTACTCAGATTGTATATTAAAAGGGTTAGAGTCTGTCCGTTCGTGTTTTGTTGACAAATACACGCACTTGCTGGCCTCACAATGAACTCGAAATTTTCAATACTGCACTCGGCTACGCCTCGTGCAGTATTGAAAATTTCTCGTTCATTGTGCGGCCAGCGCGTGCGTGTATTTGTCAACAAAACACTCACAACAGTCTCTAACCCATAATTAATGCATACACGTTAGTAAAATGACAATGCTTGTTCAAAATTTACCTTTATCAGTCCTGTGTCCTTGCCATCGTTCAGATTTTTAAAAACACACTGTTTCCAGTTACTTCCCAATACCCCTGGGGCCCCCTGGGAGCCTGGAGGTCCCTGGCTTCCTTTCTTGCCTGCGTCACCTTTGGCTCCTCTTGGACCCGCTGGGCCCCTGGACCCTTGAGATCCCAATGTCCCTGGAGGTCCCTTGGGGCCTGGGGGGCCTTCACTTCCTTGTTTGCCGGCGTCACCTTTGTCTCCTCTTGGTCCCGTGGATCCTTGAGGGCCGGGCGAACCCGTAATGCCTGCTGGTCCCGCGGGTCCAGGGCTTCCTGGGATACCGAGGATTCCTGGCGCGCAAAAGCAAGCACCATAACCACATGGTCCATAGGGTGGAAACTGTTGAGTGCCCTAAATGGAGAGGGAAAAAAACCGCATTATTTTGTTGTCGACCTGTTCAGACTCAACTTAGATTTTTCCTAGTAGTCCATCAAGCGTTATTTTTATTTTGTTACACTCCATTCTACCACAAACATTTATGAGCTGGGAAATGTACAGAACTGAAAGCGCAAATGAACTTACCGTGTTTCCACTTGGTTTGCCGCTGCTGTTGTTGTTCGCCGCATAGCACAAGGCGATCAGCGGTGAAATTAGTAAACATAACATGATGGTTGGCGAAACGTTCATACGAGATTGCGCCATCTTTGGTTATCTTTTGACCTGTGCGGAAAATAAATATAACGAGAAGTGAATAATGATGATTATTTTCTCTTGATACTTACAGTAAAGGAAACGCTTCGAAAAAGTGCTTTTGTGTGCTTATGGAAGTTTTTTTGTGCGGTTTGCAACATTTTTGCTTTAATTTTCATTGATTCTTTACCCATTGCATTAACTAAATAGAAATTGTATTTTTCACTTTTTCTGAACATTGTTATTTGCCTGCTTAAAATACAACAGAAAAAAGGTATAAACTGAGTATGAACGATAGAGTATTATCTTGCTTGCAAAGATAAGGAAATTTTCTGTTTTCTTATAAATTTTAGCTACAAGAACAGAATCGCATTATATTTTTGTCACGGTTAACCAAGCTTAGATGATTAAGTTCCTACCTTGTTCCCGTTTTTATCAACTGAAGGAAAATGATACAACAGTGATGTGTCAGTGCTTTTTATCTCTCTAGTAAACGAGTTTCACGTGAAAACATGTTTTGAACATGGTTACGTGTCGAATGTAATAAATAGGACAATCAGTGTTATTGGATGGATCAATTCTTAATCGACCAATGACAGGGACTCTTACATTTTATGTTTGCTTTGCTTTGTTGTAGTAAGTTACACGTTAGTACACGTTCGAGGGCTGATTACGTGTAGAAATTTCAAATAAGACAAGCAGCCTCATTGGCTATAGGCCAATTCACAACCGACCAATGACAAGCATTCTTTCATTAAGAATTTGCTTTGCTTTGTTGTAATCAGTGAGGCATTGCGTACAGAAATTGAAAAAAGAGCGAACAGTCATCTTTTTTCGATGTTTTTACCAAAGAAGAGAAATATAAAAAAGGAAAGTTACTTGTTGGCACTCATTTCCGAACTGATTTGGAGAATAAAAGCAATTTTTGTAATATAACACTATTAATCAATGTGTACAGAATTGAAGAATGATGAATTTTTTTGCCTTTTTCTGCTTGTTTTCAAGCCTTTTCTTTATCATGATCACACACATTCAGTATCAAAAAGCACTCATAACACATCTAATCTGTGATCCGGGTATTTAGCGTCCCACTGAAATACTGGCACAAAGCTTCTTGACCCGTTTTTATCGTGAATATTCGAGTTCTGGTTGACGAACGCAAAACAATCGAGCAGAATTCATTTTCTTTCTGTTTGTCGGCTATCTTTAATTTGCTCAGTTAGAGTTACTGTAGAGTGTTAAAACTACTAAAAATGGCTTTATGCAGTGGCTCTGTGCATAGTTAATATTTTCAAATTAGAATAAAGCCGAGAACGTTTATACTAAACGGCATGTTGCTATTGCTTTTGACGTGTTGAAAATTGTTCAATAAATCACATCAAATCTTGAAAGCCTGGAGTTGTGCCTCAGTTCTTGGTTTTGACTGAAAGTACGTTTCGTCTCACAAAATGTGGCTAAAGAAATGCATGGTCTAATTTAAGGTTGCTTTTACTGCTGCCTTTTTTGGAAAGATATATAAGCTTGGCTAAACTATAGCTCTACAGTGGATGACTAAAGAACAGTCTGGCGATATGTTCACTGTTCAAAACTGTATTTGACAAAGATCCTCGACGCTACCACATTTTTACTTCACAGAATCGAGAAGCATCATTTTAAGTGTTAATATAATATTGAAACCTTCTTAGCCTGACTTGGAAATAAAACATCGCATTCGAATTGAAAATAACGAAAACCAAAGTTGTTAAATTACACAAACAGGCTATTATGAACTTTTTCTGTACAATTATTCTATTCCTGAGTTTCATCTAAATTAAGTGTTTCTCTAGGCTAGCTCAAGGCTTGAGGTTAACATTTCTTTCTTTGAATAAAACTGTGGACGCGTTTTTGGCACAACAATTGAACATTAAACTGTGAAACGTATCTAAATGTATTTACCTTTGAAGTACCTCAGTGTCTGGATTGACGATAATAGAAAGCTAAACGGTAGAGGAGAAAAATAAGTGTGAGCAATAGGTTGAAAATAGATTACGAGCAATAGATTGAAAATAGATTACGAGCAATAGATTGAAAATAGAAGCCGAACTAAAATGTTGACTTACATCGTCAGCTTCTTGTATCCTTATTGTAGCTGATCAAAACTGTACTGAATATGTTTTTCAAAGTAAGCACACTCCTTCTCTTTTTTTGTTTGTTTAAGTAGTTACTCGTCAGAACAAGCTAAGTTTGTGAAACAACATACATTCTAACACGTAATGTTATTGGCCAGAACCCTTTGTTTCATCTTTAGTCGTGGATTTGTTCAATAGGATGAAGCCTTCTATCGATCATTCCGGCTTGATGTGCCACGTTTAGTTTTCTTACTGCTGATATGCACAAAATTCCGAGCAAAGTCAGGCGACCGAAAACTTAAGATAAAATATATCATTTGTTTTTTTACCCAGCTAAAAAAAGAGAAACTATTTAAGCTTTAACTTTTAAGCAACTGTCAAAAGTTTATTATAAGAATATCCTTATGTGCAAGAGATAAATTTCACTAAGAGAGGATTATTCGAAAACAAGAATCCTCAAGAGCAAAACGACATAACAACAGTATGACTCCTATCACAGGGGCGGTTATATCAATTCTGTATCCGTGTTCCTCCTTTTGTAGAATTTAGTTTCATTGAAACATCACGTTAAAAGCATAACCTAGCCTTACGTTAGCCTGTCCCTGAGTTTTGTTCGTTTTCTTTTAAAATTTTAGATCTCGTTCGTAATGGAGTGGTCTAACAAAGATAATATACAACATAATACATACATATGAGTATTTGCTGGATATTTGAGAAAAAGCTACTTGACGTATTTTGATCGCTTATTAATTTTCGAGTGTTGATGATACAGTATTTTTGAAGAATACAAAAAACAGATAAGCAGTCCTTTTCTTTCTGTTAGTCTCCTTTAATTTTCTACAAAGGTTGAATGAATATGGATGGCTTGGCTTACATCGAAACAACGAAAAGCGAAATTTTATGTTATTACCCACAACTTTCTTCCTTCTGTGTGGCAAAGTTAGAATCGCAAAGCAACAACTTAATAAAGCGGAATTACCCTCTACTGACATTATTTTTCTTTTACAGCAAATACACAAACAATGCTTGATGTAAAACAAATTTCTAATAGACCCAAAACTCATAAATTAGATTCCTTTTCATGAAAAAAAGGCTGAGTAAAAACTGGACCTATTGGAAACATAAAATTGTTGTCTGGGTTTTATACACAATCTGACCAAACCTTGGTAAATCTGCCAATGCCATAAGGTACAACTTTACGGCTGCTTTTTTCTCAACAAGTCAATGACCAAGGATCGAATTCTACATTATTCTGTTATAATAAAGTTGTGTGTTGAAAGTGATGATCTTTCCTTGATATGGAATTATTCACGCATTTGAACTCGATTTTATTATTACTAATATTTTTTCGGAAAAACAAAGGTTGATAAATTGCGCACACACAGCACTGCAGACGAGTTTTAAGCGAGACATCCGAACATTAAACTCGGTTAAACATATCAAAATCATTTACCTTTGAAGTAACTCAGCGTATGGGTTGGTTGAGGGGAAACAGCTAAAAACTAAAAGGTAGAAGCGAAGAACAAGTGTAAGATTAAATAATAAAACTAGCAAAGCACTTTTAAAGAACATACAATCAGAGCTATAAAAAGCTTACATCGTCAGCTTCTTGAGTCCTTATTTGTTGCTTTTCAGAATTGAAGCTAAATGATTTTTCTTCTTCTAGCTGAACCAACGTTTTCGTCCTTTTTTGTTTAAAGAAGTTCTAGTAAGAACAGGTTTGTGACGCAATGCTGAAAATTCAAGGTTCATTCTAACACTCAATGCCATTCGCTAAAACGTTTTGTTTAGTCGTGAATTTGTCCAATAAGATGAAGTCTTGTTCTATACTCTTGATGTGTTTGCCACGTTTTGCTGTCTTACCGACGATACACGCATAATTCTGAACGAAAAGAAAAAGCTACTGATAAAAAGGCGTTTGTGAGTGGAAAAAATGTAACAACAATAAAAACATTGTTCTCTTGTTAATTACTGGGACATTATTCTAAAAACCCTTGCCAGGCAAAAAAATATTCACTAGAATGAGTAAGGTTTTCGTTGTTAAATAATTACATCAATCGCTACAGTGTAAACAATAGTGGAAACAAATACCGTAAAATTCCGCTTTTAAGCCTCGGGATATAAGCCCCCCTCTCAAGTATTGAAATAAATTCGATTTATTATCACTTTTAAAAGCTTAAGTTCAAACCAGTTAATAAAAAACGTATTTCGATCAACGCTGATTAATTCCGCCTATAAGCCCTCCCCCCCCCCCCTTCCCCTCGAATATAAGCCCTCCCGTTTATTAGCCCACCAAAACCTCTTACGAAGTTGTATAAGCCCAGGGCTTATAACCGGATTTTTACGTTATAAAAACAAAAGGAAGTTTGATTTAGAGATGCAGTAAATTCTAAATAACGCTTTTCATGTTATCGAGACTCCATCCCTAAAAAGCGAGAGCATTCTGAATAATATTTAACAATTAGATTACGAGCCCGAGTTTTCTATGAGCGAATAGTCAACGAGGCGCTGCCGAGTTGACTATCGCTCATAGAAAACGAGGGCGAGTAGTCTAATTGTTTTAGTAGAAACTCTTAAAGGACAGCAGTCCAAAAACCTACAATTTTACGTACTTATAAACCAAAAATGAAGAAAAATTAATCTTTAAATGAGCAACGAGCGCGTGATCCTTTTCTATCAGCGAATAGAAAACAGTGGGAGAACCAATCAGATTCGCGGATTTTCAATAGAATACGGCTGAGTTTCCACTAAAATGGATTAGAAAACAGGTCATAGTTTTGTCAATGTAGAGTTTATTGAATCTTTCCATGCAAGGTCCATATTGACTCATCTATTTTTGACAGCAAACTGAGCAAACTTTTATGTTTCTCTGTCACTTGGTGCTGTTGTTATTTTTCTTGCAAATTTAAATCAAGTGTAGCGATAGCCTGCAAGTTTGTGGTAGGTTTGGAAACTTAATAACATATAAATACAGCATAATCTTGTCAGCTTCACTATTGTGTAAAGTTTTTACTCGTTATATTTAATCTCGTGGCAGCCATAAGGTCATTTCTTCTTGCGTGATTATTTTGAATCACGCTGCTGTGTTTGAGTTTGTTTGACAAACAAACCGTATACAGTTCGTATTTTGTCGTTTTCACTTTTCACTTGAATTTGCTAAGATCTAAGAGCCGTAAATGTGCTATGAATAATGTGAACACCCCGCAGGTGGATCCCAAGGCGTTGAAAACAAATTCTAAGCTGTTGAGGAATGTCCTCTTTTTAAAGGATGACTTGATTTTTCAAGCAAAGAAATTATTCTTAACAAAGTGACAAAAGGTCACCGTGTCCGAAAATTTGAATATCTTTTTCACTGTCTGAACAAAACTCACCTCAGTGCCTTGTACGTTCTTTTTTCGTCTACCAAAAAATTTTGAAATTAATCTATTTCTTTGTTGAAAGGTTTATAATAATAATTTTTTCGTGAAAAAGATTTAGTTTTGATTGTGCATAATTATTTTGTATTTACTGACAATTTCAATAATAAATGGCAGATTCAAGGAAGTGAAACAAGCGGGGGGACAAATATTAAATAAAATAAAGGATAATTCCTAAAACAAAGATAAGGAGAAATTGATGTCGAAAGTTTTCCCTCAAACTGTAAAACCAACAACCAACATAAGGTTAAAAACCTAACTTTTTACCAAGAATTATCAAATTTCTTTCAAGATGTAAATGTGCTTGAAAAGTACCAATCGTTAGCGCGAAAATGGTCAACGCTCAATTTTAAGTAGGATTGGGCCGTTTGAATGGGTATTCATTGAATGAGCGGAATAAAGGGAACCCAGACCAAACATCCGGGTCAGTTTAAATCAGTTGAGAAGAATTTTAAGCGGTTGGCTGCTGAAAACAATAAAGATAACTTCATTCCTTTTCTTGCTAATGGGAATAATTTTTACGATAAACTGGTAGCCGCTTACCGGGATATTTTGTAAGGAAACGTTCCTACCTGCTTATGCTCGGCTGGTTTCCATGCGATGAAAATAATGACGGTTGGAGTTGCTTCTTTCTGTTGGTTTAACTTGCCGCAAGCGCGCCAAGTTCATTTCTCCATCTCTTGAAAGCAAATCTGGCCACGCGCCATAACATACTGAATATATATTTGTGTTCACGTTTCGAATTTCCTTTCAATCGATCAACAGCGATAACAAGGAACATTCCTTAAAACACAGTGATAAAAATCGTCTAAAATTTAAAAAAGGGCAAACTGCTCGCTTGAAAGTTTTTCCTTCACAATATTTTGTGACGTAAGTTTCTTGTTCCTTCCAGTTCGTTATTTACTGTGCCCATTGTTTTCAAAAGCTCGTTACTGACATTTCTGACAGATGCGATTGCGAAAGCACTTCTTTATACCCAATGAAAGAAGTATAAGTTTCTATTCTGTGTATTTTCTAAACTTCAAACGTCAAGTTATTTTCAGATATCAGTGACTCGAAGTGACACAATGTTCAACGGAGACTTTATTTGCTGAAATCATCTTCTTGTTTCATATTTATTCAAAGTTGTTTAATTTATTCATCTGGTATCGCTTACAGTTTTGGAGCTGTTTAACGTCATTGTTTATTGGAGATATCAACATTGAGATCAGTTTATTTTTTCATCCAAAACTAAGCCTACTGAATGTGGTGAGTGTCTTTTGCTTTTGGCTTGTTTGAGTCTAGACTTGCCAGTCGGACTTTGTCGTTAAGTCGCTGAAACTCGAATCTAATTACGAGCGACAAAGTTGAAAGATAACGTCATATACGTGAGAATATTTGGAAGAACTTTCGAAAGCAACCTGCCTACCAATTTTCTTTCCACTCTCTTCCATCTGGTAGCTTTACTCTCAATCTCACGGCTTACTTGTTGAATTATCCCAATTCTACTCGCCCATTCCTCCCCCTATTACCCTAAACCCACTCCATTGGAAGAAGTTTGCACCTCACCCCAATCCCTTTGCCCTCTTTTTATCTTTATACACTCGCCCCATTTCTTCAGCATACTTTTTGTCTCGTCCCAATTCCCCTTTCTCTATCCTCCTCTCTTAGTCCCACCCCATTCTCTTGGCTAACGTTCGTTCCAATTCCCTTCGCGTTTTTCTCTTCCCTTTTTTTTTTTCTCTTCAGTCTCATCCAATTCTCTTGGTTTCTTTGTTTCGCCCCACTTTCTTAGCTTACATTTTGTCTCGCCCAAAGGTTTACGTTTTTCATTGAGCTGTATTAGTCTGAAATAGTGTTATGCTTTTTTTCGTCCGAAATCTGTTTTTTTTTTAATGAGATACTTAAAAGGCTGATAAATCAATCTTGGGATGCAAACTTTAAAACAACAAGTTAGGAGAGAAGGAAAAGTAACAAAGAATAGAAATTGAGTTGAAATACTGCTCAGTGTATAAAACGAGCAAGACCTTTAATACACGTTTTTAAAAGTGTTTATTGCGTTCAGATATTGCTCTCTGTCTCAGCCAATCAGCATTCAGTAATTTTGCCTTTAACGTGACAAGTTAAGCAAGTCAGTTTATCCTTTATTGATGTTATCGTGTGTTTCTCTTTCAATGTAATGTTATTGTTATACCTGCAGTATCAAGAAGGCTTCTCCAACTGGACAGTTCTCTCCATATCAGTGGCAGATGAAGATGACCTTCCTGCCAGATTCTCAACTTATGAATACCATGCATTTGTTAGAGAAGATGCTGTCGTGGTAAGATTAATAAACTGTGCAATAGCAATACTAGAATCACTAGTCAGCTTATGTCTGGTGGACACCTCCCTTAACCAGGCACCTGTACTAGATAGACACCTAAGTGGCAGCCCATCCTACAGCAGTCAGCTACCTTGTACAGGCACTTCCTTGAAGTAAACACCTACAGACAGTTCTTCTAAGTGCACATCTATCCTAAGGAGAAACGTTCCCAAAGTAGACACCTCTCCTAAGTAGACAACTTCCCTAAGCAGACAAATACCCTAAGAAGCAGACATCCCCTTCAAGTGGAAACCCATCCTTTGGAAAAAGATTTTATAGAGGATACCTTTGTAAGAAACCTCTCATACGCGTGCACCCTCCCTCAGAAGAAACCTTCTCCAAGTGGACACCCCCTCTAAGCAGACACCTTCCCTAAGCAGACACCTTCCTTATACAATATAAAAAATCACCTCTTCTATGTGAGCACCTATCCTTAGGAGACACCTCCCTTAAGCTGACACCTTTCCTAAGTGGATACCTCCCATAAGCAGATGTGTACCCTTAAAAGCAGACACCTCCTCCCCTTTGAATGGACACGTTTCCAAGGGGGAACCTCTCCCAAGCATAAACATTCCCTATGAAAACACCTCGTCTAAGCAGGCACCTCCTTGAAATGGACACCTACCTTAAGCAGACACCAACCTTATACAGACACCTCCTCTAACTGGGCACCTTCACTAAGCAGACCCCTACCCAAAGCAGAAATCTTCTCCAAGCAAGCACCTCCTTTAAGCTGACATCTCCCTTAGCAGACACTGCTCACCCCTTTTTCTAAGCAGACACTTACATGTATATACCAGTTTTGAAGAATAAATCTTCGTTCGCTGCGTGGCACTTCTAATTATGAATATTGCGAAAAAAAGTATATTGTAAGTGCCAAAAAGTTCATAATAAACCATAATATCCTTATCAAAGAACCATTATTAGCAGAAACCTCACTTAAACAGACAAAACAACTCTCCTATAAAGACGCCTTACTTAGCAACCACCTATCCTAGGCCTTAGCTGTTTAATATGCGCTTCTCCTATGTGAGCCACAACTATCAGTGATATTTCAACTTGCATGGCTGCAATTGAGAAATCAGTGTAAATATCACCTATTTGTTGTTGTTCGACAGGGAACTTCCATTATTCAAGTGACGGCAACTGATCAAGATAAAATTAATGACCCAGTTACATATGAGATAGTTGAGTGTAAGTATTCACAATACCAGTCTCACATTAGGCTGTTTAATATGGGTCGGGTTAAGCTCCCACAACGTCGACGCCGAGGACAACGTTGGTTAAAAAGTAAAGTAATAGTATAATAAAAAAATCTTGCGTTTCTTCTAGTTCAATTTAGTCTGTCGTTCGGTGTCATGACTACTCTCAGCTGTAAAAGTTAAATTTACACCATCCAATTAAAAAAAAAACTTGAAAAATTCGCCATTGTGCTTGACGGGAAGGGAACGGCTAAGAAATGTACCATGATTTATAACTCTCGTGCAAGGCTATTGCACTCCTAATTAAATATTTTGTCTAGGGATGTTCTAGACGCCGTTGGCGTTGTGGTTTGCTTAAATTACCATATTCTATGCAGACTCGAAAATAAGTACTTAAGGGTAAATACAATTTCATTGTTGAGTGAGATGTTAGATATATATATATATGCATGAAAACTAGCTTAAACTTTTATTTATGATGATTTACCTGAATCTCTACTGGCAATTTATTTGTGGTTTGCTCATTTATTTGTTTGTTTATTCATTATTTCAGCAACCAATAAACTCAGTTTGTTTGTCATCAATGATACCACTGGAGTTATCTCCCTGAATGGCTCATTGGACAGAGAGACTGTGTCTGACTACAGGTTACAAGTGCTGGTAAGTCTTATTATAATGGATTTTCCACCTAAAAGCCTTAAAAGCAGCATATCTAGGCCTCTAATTGACTAGATAAGAGAGAGATCGACCCAAATACAATACACGTTTCAGCTATCCAGAAGCAACGACCGCCCAAAAATGGCGACCCCTACAGGGTACTCCCTATAACGGGGTGTACTGGGAGGCACCGCTCGAAAGGGGTGATGTAGTTATAAAAAGCGTAGGAGTTTTACGAGTTGGGGTATACAAAAGAGTAAGGAAGACTGTAGATTGTAGATTGTATTTTTAAGGTATTTAAAACCAAGCGAACGATTGTTGCATTTAAGTATATTAAGGTGTTAATCAAGTGACAAATTAAGAGAAGAGACGCTGTATCCCTTCTGAAGGTATGTGAAAAGGGTACCATTTTCTATCGGAGGTATAAGGAAGGGTTACCTTTTCTGTCGAAAATGGTGTATGGAAGGGTGAGGGTTTGGATCTCGGGGTGGAGCATACCCTATTAAAAATCTTTAAGTAGCCCCTCCCCCCCCCCCCCCCCCCGGAAAGCGACCCTTCGAAAGAAGCGATAGGAAAAGACTGCTAAATCCCAAAGCAACGAGGAACGTTACGTTCGAAACTTAACGGTAGTTTTTTGAAAATTTAACCAATGCGCTGCGTTGTTCATGGTGAATTTCTAGACAGTGTACCATTACTTGACTACTCATACTCTCCTCTTTGTATTTGCAGGCTCATTCTACGTTTCATCTTCCCGATCACGCGGCGGTTGACATCGAGATTGGAGACGCCAATGACCACTCACCAATTTTTACAGACAAATTTTATTCATTCGCCATCAGAGAGAACGCGGAAATTGGTGCCATGGTTGGACAAGTAAATGCGAGAGATGCTGATCAAGTTAGTGGTAGAACTGAGGGCATTTTAATAAATTTCGTGACTACTTTTGGCCACCACTCATTTGTTGACTTGTTGTTTTGTAAAGTAAAGGGGTCATAAGCTATACTACAGGGGCCAGTTGTTCAAAGGGTGGATAACGCTATCCACCGTTTAAATCACTATTGAGTGGATTAATCCTATTAGTATATACTAAAACAGTGGATAGCGCTTTTGGCGTGCGCTGATTGGCTACTCAAACTCGGAATATCCTTTGTTATTATTCAACAGATGCGCGCGCTGCCCATATATGATCAAAATGTTAACGTTATCTGTCATCCGTACATAACAGATATCCTGCGATATACGTAGGTTGCGAAGATTCGTCCGAAATCTTGTAAAGCGCTGCATAATTACAGTTTTTCTATCTACGAAATGTGTTTCGTTGACAATTTGTTGAATAATAAAAGAATTATCCTACTCAATCTTGCGGAATATCGTCTGATTTTAGCCAACTCGGCCTACGGCCTCGTCGGTTAAGTATCAGGCGATATTCCGCGCGATTTCGCAGGATAATTGTTAACTATTTACCTCCGAGCAACGCGCGCGCAAAAATTGTAATCTTTGAAGGGGTAAAACTAGTCAAAAATCATTTTTCGGGCTATATTATCTCACTGTTGTAGTATATACTAAAACAACTATTCACTTCAGTGTCGGTGGTTAGTGATGGACATTTATCTCACCGCTTCGCGGCTCGGTACATATCCGCTTCTAGCAACCTCCACTTCGTTGAATAGTTATTAAACAAAACGTAGGGGGTACTACGCTATCCACTGGATAGTGATTGATCTGGTGAATAGCGTTATCCACTCTTTAAAACAACTGGGCCAAGGTGTTGAAAGAATGTGCACATGAAAGCCTGCAAAAGAAAGTTGTGATAGGGGAATAATGTCCAGACTGTTTTCAGGCAGTTTTAAACTTGCGGATTAGTACAACGTCAACCGTTTTCAACGACAAATACTTCAGTGTTTTAAATTCCATTATAGCTTGTGTCTGAGATTCAGGTTTGTCCAGGATTGACCACTACCTTTATGATAGGCATCACAAAGTGTCCCTATTGATAAAAGCTCACCAAAGTAATATGAAGTAATATGAAATGACAAATAACTCATTCAAATATGAAGTACTTATTAAACAATACTTGCAGCGTTCAATCCTGGACAAAAGTGCAGAGATTCGACTTGAAAATCACATTGATGTCCCTTGGGGTGGAACCGCCAAAATGTGAACTATCCTTCATGGTTTCAATAAGGTGGCTGCCTTTGTGTGGCATCTATCAGAGAGATATATATAAGACGCTGAATACGCTTCCCCTTTATACTGAAAGCTCCTTGAACTTTAGCCGGTGATTCACGACAGAATATCCTCCGGAGGTCCGGTGGTTGCCTGGCCTTACTAAGCGCCCTAATTATTCCTTTTATCATTGTTCTAATTGCCGTTGTTTTTTAATCTCATTAGGGAACCAATGCAACGTTTACATACTTTTTGTTGGACAATGAAGACGGTTTTGCTGTCAATCCAAATACCGGTGTACTTGTCGTAAATGGATCGTTAGATCGGGAAAAGAAAGAATATTATAACTTTTTGGTGAGAAAGGAGTTTTTCTTAAATTCATCAATGTATCAATTGTACTTGACGACAATTGCCTCATTTTTTGCATCGTAATAATTTTGTCGTGTTTTTATCTCAGGTTTTCGTCAGAGAGACTGAAACTGTTGAAAAGTATAGCAGCAATGTTACTGTAGAGATCAAAGTGGAGGACAGGAATGACAACACTCCTCGCTTTGTTAAACCTTTTTACGAAGTAACAGTGAAAGAAGAACTGCCCAGAGGAACCCCTGTCCTGCAGGTATTGAAAGTTGTACTTTTTACATGGCCAAGCTTCCAGTTCATCCCACGAGGATGCTACGTAATAGCATAGTTAGTAGAGGGTGTGGTAACTATGGTAATAGTAACCAGTTTTTACCAAATTGGGGTAACCTGCGATGGTCTGGTATCCCATCCAGAGTGAATGGTAATACCCTTTAGTATAACCCTGTGACCGATTATTAAGCCTACTTGTAATCTGGTTGCCAGTGGACGGTCGAAAATTACCGAAATCAGAAACCAAACTAAAAATAGACTAAACCACTTTTTGTTGAGCAGATCGGTCTCTGTGTTTTGCTAAAACAATCAGACGGCTCGCTTTCGGTTTGTATCGACTTATAATTGGCTGGGGGCTTCGCCCCACGCCATCTATCAGCCGATAGAAACCTCGAGCTTGCCGTCAAATTGTTTTATTGTTCCATTTTCTATTGTTTTGTTCTTCAGGTTTTCGCCAATGACAGCGACGCTTCGTCCAATGCTTATGTCACCTACAGTCTTGTCCCAGATGTCAATAATCACTATCTAGATTTTTCTATTAGTCCGGTAAATGGGTCAATAAGAAGCGCAAAGAAGCTTGATAGGGAGACTATTGGTGAATATTACTTGACAGTAAAAGCAGAGAATGACGCAGTAAAGACTCAGAGAAGGTTTGTATAAAAGTTGTGCTAACTGAGCATACCGTGAGAATGATAATTTTGCAAGCTTATTTTGCGTTTTTAGCGATATTACTCACGATCCGAAAAAAATTACAAAGAAAAAAATTAAAGCTGTTTTGTCTGTTTTGGCTCAAAGCTCCGATTTCGATCGGGGAGGGGTAGGATTGAGTGTGCTAAGAACTAGTTTTAAAAGTTTTAACGTTGTTAGTAATTTCAACTGCGGACAATTTTTTTGTTGTTTTGTTTTTAGGTCGAGCACGGTGTCCGTCAAAGTCACCTTGCAAGACATCAATGACCATGTTCCCATATTTGACGAGCAGTTTTACACTGTGACAGTCACAGAAGCTGCTGCAGTGAATACAACGATTCTGACTGTCAAGGTAAGTGGAAAGAACATGAATGTACGTACAAATAAACAGAACTCGTGTATCATAATCCTCTTCGCGCCAAGGAGGCACATAAGGCTGAAGAACGCGTGTATGCAAGGGTTAAATTGAAATTGGAATTTATTACTATTGAACTTTGTTAGTATATCTGCAACTAATTTGCACTCATTAGCTGACCGATGCTGGTCCTGTAAAATACTGAAATTTAACGTTTTTGTACTAATGGCCTGAATGTCGAGCGTAAAAAATTCAACTATTTGGTTATTATTTATTATGTTTGCCTTAAAATGTCAGCGGGTCCTAGATTTTAAATTTAGCTAAAGTTGTTCTTATGGGCAGTCAGAAATCAATATATTGTAGTAATCTATTTATTTTCTATGAATCATTGCAATAAATCTACTGTTTTACTACTGTGTAGGCCACGGACGAAGATTTTGGAGGAAATGGAAAAATAAAGTTCTCTCTGGAGGACGGAAACCTTGGAAATGTCTTCAACATTGATGAACTGAGGTACTCTGCCAACTTCCGTAAAGTTAGCTATCAATACTTTCAGGGAGTCGCTACGGCTTTCAAGAAGCAGTATCATTCACGCTAGACTCGCGTTTGTCGCGACTTTTTTTCCCCAGGGCTTAAGCTAGCTGCCTATCTACCAACCCGTACCTGATTTCCTGACTGCGGCCCACTTGCTTACCAAATTATTTGTTTCATGAATAGTTATTTCCTGGTTTGCATTTTAGTGGCACTATAAGTGTTGTTAAAGACCTCGACAGAGAGAAAGCAGATGTTTACGATTTGGTTGTGAAAGCAAAGGATGGAGGAAATAAGGTGTGTACTGGTAACTTCTCTTTCAATTTGTACATCGAGCTGCATCCGCATAATCCAAAAGAATTTTTTGGAAATTGTATTTAAAACGGACTTGGAAATTTTCAGTTTCATTTTCTTTAAGAAGTATCGTAACATACACGACGTTTCTGACTCTCCGAAATAACTGTAGGTGCCATAATGGCAGAGTCAGTCAAGACCTCAAGAGAGTGCTCCGAAACTTTTCACGCCAGCATGGTGCAAAAATGTCATGATCAAATTGCCTAAAAAATTGGGGACGAAAACCGTATCCATTCAATTTTCGTTTAAGTGAAGACTTCATTTTGCCCTCAACTGAGAGTTCAACTTAGATTTTTTTTAACTGGAATGTGTGAATAAGTTGAGGCTACTAAACATGGTCTACACTTGAAAAACTATGTGCTATTTTGTCGTATACTCGTAGGCTAATACTTGTCACTATCAAATTAACTCCTAGAGTACTACTGTAAACGTCACGGTTTTTGTCAGTGACGTCAACGACAACTCGCCCCATTTCACCTCACCGGGTGGCTACCAGTTTTCTGTTGTCGAGGAGACCGCTGGATTGATTGTAGGCGCTGTTAAGGTAAATCAGCAGTTTCCTCCTGGGTCGTACAGCAAGAGAGTCAAACGAAAAAGAAAAGTTAATTTATCCACCTATCGCTGAGGAGCATGCAAAATACTCGTTAAAATGCACACCTGCAAAAAAACACGATAGAAATATTTTAAACAAATATAGCAAGGTTAAGACTCCCTTCTGGCAGAAGGCTGACCAGTGAGCTGTTTAGAAGGGCTTAAATCCGACAACTAAGCCACGCTACCTTCTCCGTTTTGCTATTCCAAGAAAAAAAAACCGAAAACTTTTTGCAGTCTTAAGTTGTACCAAAGGAACAGAAAGAACCAGTTTAGCTTGAGTTTATCGCAGGTAGTTTAGCATAACTGGACTAAATAGATACAGGCAATTCAGCAAGTGTTTTTGTTTTTGTTGCCGTCGTGGCAAGACCTTGTTGCCAACCCTCATTGTTAGTTTTGTGAAAGCGAGGAACCGTCCAACATCAGGTTTGTGACCTTATGTTTTTCAATTTTGTTTCCGTAAGGCCAACGACAGTGACATTGGTGGAAATTCAGAAATTATCTACTCACTGATGTCTACACCAACATCTACGAGGTATGTACTGCTACTGAGCGAATAAATGTTAAAAAAAATCAAGGCATAAATTGTCATTTTACTAAAAGTTACATCTTTTAAATATAAAGAGTTGTTTCTACGAAGAAAACGCTATTCACTTTAACTAGATACCTGTCGTTCTCTTAGTTTCAGGATTAATTCTTCAACTGGTGAAATTTCGACGACTGAAGCATTAGATTATGAAACATTTCATTCACATCTTCTGATTGTGAAAGCTGAGGACCAAGGTTTCCCGCAGTCACGAAGTACAGCGGTTCAAGTGTCAATCAACATCACTGATATCAATGACAACGTACCAGAATTCTTTGAAAACCATTTATCATGCGGGACTTCTAACACCACGGTTTGTACTTGTTTCCTGATTATGGAACTATATGTGAACTGTTTTTGTGATTTTTATCTCCCCTTAATACACCCAACTTAATTTAATATGGCGACTTTGGAAATGTCAATTTTTGTCAAAAGCTGACCATTGCTCGCTTAGAGTAATGGCAGGTATCTAGCAGGTATCTAGTTAGCTTTAGTTACAGTGGTGCAACTCTCTGGAACAGCCTACCCTGTAATCTCATGATGATAAAATCCTTTTATCAATTTAAAAGTAAAGTTAGACACGGCATTCATGGAAAACAGGATTAGTTTAATGAATTTACGTCTTCAATTTTTATTAATTAGTATTCATTAATAGTATATTTGTATTAATTTTTATTATAACTGTAATTTAGTAGTATCTTCCTGGAGTTCCTGATGTTTTTAACCGTGTATAAAGAAATGTAATAAATAAATAAAATAAATAAGAGCGTTTAAGAAGAAGTGTTGTGATAGCTTTTGGCGATGTGCTTTTAGCCCTTTTATTTATCAAATGGCAATAATAGGGATATAATAGATTCATTCGAGAAGCATGCCTAGAAAAATAGCTCTGAGCTAAGTGCACACCCACGACACTCACACAATTACATTATTACCATACGTTTTGGTGCATGTAAGTGAAACGACGTCTGGGTATAAAGATGTCGTAACATTCATTCCCACCGCCAGCAACTGATGGGAACTGAAGGGTCATGCAGGCAATATTATTTTCAACTGATATTAAACAAGAAAACTATGTACTGTTCTGTGTTCCAAGTCAATTAAAGTGATTTTCGTGCTTGAGGAGTTTTGGAAGGGTATTTCATGCCCCATTTTGGTTACTTTGTTTTCTACCAAAACAGTCCCTTTTGTGTGTTTCAGTGAGGCCTTTTACGTTTTTTTTAACTTCCTTTGCTTGCTTACCTATGTTTGATGTCTTTTTATCTTTCATTAGGATTTCATCGTCATCCGCGTTCAAGACTTAACACCTGCCAACACTGAGATCGGCAAAGTGGCGTCCTTTGACAAGGACGAGGCTAACAACGCCAAGATATTTTATCGCATCGAAGGTAAGTATAGAGCTATTAACGTTTTATTTATCCCTCCCCAGTCCCCCCATCCCTCCCTCCCTTCCTTCTTTATTCATTTTCTGTTTCAATTTTTTTCAGGCAATGGGTCAGAAGTGTTTGCTATTACAAGCCGCACTGGAATAATTCGTACAATTCGACAACTTGTGAGTGTTAAAACTACTAATTTCCCGAAGAACAATATTTGTAAATTTCCATCGGTATCGTGTGGTAGTCTTTCCCAATCCTGTGGCATTTAGAGCGGTTTTCACTTGAGTGTCGAAAGTAAATTGCGTTTGCTTTGGTTTTGCATTACTACGCTTAGTGATTGGCTTAAAAATCTCGCGCCACTTTCTCAGCCAATCAGAACTAAAACCAAAACCAATTGCGACTCGCTCGCGCACGTTTTCCCGCGCTTCGTGCCAGCTACATGTACTTGCTACGAATTTTGATTGGTTCACTGGATTGCCTGTGTTCTTTGTGATTGGCCAGAGTGATTACTTTGGTTTTGGTTTTACGACACTCAATTAAAAACTGCTCTATGAAGTGACTAAGGATACTACTACTACTCTGCCTGAATGGGATGAAGTCGACCACACCTACCCGTAGTCCATGTTACCCCCGCATGTTACCATGCAGCAGGTTTCTCCCGCAAATTTTCGGGTGCCCCCTAACAGTTTATCTGTATCATTTCATGTCTGTGCGTGGAAAGAGGGGTTGTAAGAGTAAAGCGTCTTGCTCGGTAAAACAATTGAGTGTTAGGGCCAAAACTATTGACTTTTGAATTTTGAGAATGCTACGCTAAATTAGTTAAAATGCTGTCTTTTATCTCTTACTCTCTTCGTCCCAAAATTGTGGTAAGCAAATTGATAAGCATTGTCTTTCTTTCTTTCTTTCTTTCTTTTTTCTTCCATTTTACCTTCCACAGAAAAGAGACGAGAAACCAGCCTACAACTTGACTGTGATCGCTGAAAACTCTTTGGCCTCTCCCAAGTTGTCGACAAACGTGACGGTTCAGGTTATTGTATATGACGTGGGTGTTCAAAAACCACAGTTCACCTCGAGTGAATATCAGGCAGAGGTTGCAGAGTCGGTAGCAGCCGGGACATCTGTGATAAGAATTAATGTCACCAGCAGTCAGCAGGTATCAAAACTAATTTGTACAATGCTACAAAATACAGTCAAGAAAAAGATACGATACAATGATTGTAAGGTCCAAATTTATAAACACACTGGTTTTTCTCTTTTCGTGCATGTGTATTTTTCGTTACTGATTATCATGCATTACCCTACATTATCATGCATTTTCATACATTATCAAAATGCATATCCCAATTGATAATAGTCTTTCATTGTCATCATTCTGTCATTCCTTATTTATTCCTTTTATATATTTATTTACCCTACATTATCATGCATTTTCATACATTATCAAAATGCATATCCCAATTGATAATTGTCTTTCATTGTCATCGATTCTGTCATTCCTTATTTATTCCTTTTATATTCATTTATTTATTTTGTATAGACATGGAGCGTTTTCACGGCCACCATATTGAAATTCATGTTTGCATGAGAAACGAACGGAAAGAACTCATTTCCCAAAGGCGAAAAATGCCAATGTTAGGGAATACCAACATAACCGCTGTAAAAACGCTTTAAGTTAAAGTTAAGCGTTGTGTTTATTTCATTCATTTTTTCAGGATGTGACCTCATATGTTCTGTTCAAAATCTTGTACGACCAAAGTAGCGCGGGCTCAAGGAAGTTTTTGATAGAGCCTGAAACAGGACTCGTTACTACTCAGGGAGGCCTGGATCGAGAAACAACTTCCAACTACACCGTGAGTAGCACAGACAAGAGAATTTGAAATATAAATAAGTTACTTTTGTGCTCAGGGTTGTTAAGAAAACGTTTGAAAGCAGTTGACCTACTTTATTTGATTCCGGATTTTTTTTACAAAACAAGAACAGTCTCTAGTTGTAAAGTCTTCTTGATGCTCATCTCCTCCTTTAAAAGCAGTCGAAATGTTTTGATGATAGGTCGTTTTTAAACCGCTTTATTACCCAGTTTAAATATAAAATCTCGTTGAAGTCTTAGATTTGTTTTGGACTTTTTTGCAACTGGCTAAGTTTAGTCATTCACAACTTCGTACGTCACTTTCGTGTTGCCGTCATTTTGAATGTCTTTCCGAACTATCCCAGACGCCAAGTTTACATGACCTACATAGCGTGGTCAGGTAACACTGAAAGTAGCTTTAAAATGAATAGATCGGCCAAGAAGTAAAGTCAATTTTGTACCTTTGAGTACAATCTGAGCTAATCCAGTTTATAATCTTTACAATCCTTTTTCATTTTTGGATTTTTATTACCTATGATGCGTTCTTTTGCTTTCTTAAGCTATTATTTAAATTTTTCTTTTCATCCATTTCAGAAGGATTTTAGGCTTCTATGAAGGTGAAGACTCATCTTCCCAAAAAATAAATTACTGACAGCAGTTCTTCTTTTTTCAACTTATTTTGCAGTTGTTGGTGCAGGCAAAAGTGCTGAACACAAATCTTGAACATAACTTGTTATCGAGTGAAGTACGCGTATTTATAAATGTCAGCGATGTGGATGATAACTACCCTCGTTTTGTACAGCGAAGTTACCGGTAAGATATAGTTATTTTTACTGCAATTTTTGGAAAGAAAGAAGCGGTCATGTCCTCTGAAAAGATACGATTTGCGCGCGTAAATTAAAACTTGATGTGCTTTCAGGTTTACGCCAAGTGAGTTGTCACGTGTTGGTGACGTCATTGGACAAGTGAGAGCTGTGGATGCTGATAAAGATAACCAATCAGAAGTGTTTTATGAAATTACAAGCGGTAACGAGAAAGGTGCGTAATAAATCTTGTATCTTTCTGTCTAGCATTTCGACTGTAAATAGTTATTGCTCTAGTCCCCGTTCAAGCCTGTTGGCCCATACGGCCGGCACTTAGCTACGGTTCCTGTAGCATGAAGCGACTAGGAGTATTTCTACTCCCCCTGGATGGGATGCTAGTTTGTCGCATGGCTACCTTCAGCATTTAATTTGCCGGTACCCATTATACACCTGAGTGGAGAGAGGCACTGTAAGAGTAAAGTGTCTTGTTCAAGAACAACCATTCTATCTGGAGTCAACTGCATTGACCATTAGGCCACCTTTTGTCTCTAATCTGTCTTGTGTGTTTTTGCTGGTTTTGTTCTAGGTCTTTTCAATATCAGCGAAAACCAAGGAACAATTTACGTTAATCGGAGTTTGGAGCACGAAGCAGCCACTACGTTCCGTTTGGTTATTAGGGCACGTGATTCACCTGTAGGTAGCCAGTCCAGGAAACGAAGAGGTAACTTAAAAGTCATGATGAGCTTTGGTTTCCGCATGATTTGTCTGCGTGTGTGTGTGCGTGTGTGGTCGTGCGGACTACACCATTATCAATTAGACCATTGTGTATGAAAGCGAGATTTGGGTCGACCTTGTGATAATAGGGATCAGCAGTAAGTTAGTATAATAAAATTTGAAAAGTAAGGTTTGTTTCACAATAAAGTCAATTTTAGCCTCACTTCTACTCAAAGGCCTGATCACTGCGCACAAAACTGTAAAATAGGCTACGAGCCTACGTTTTCTATGAGCGACCAATCAACGAGGCACAGCCGAGTCGACTGTTACTCATGAAAAACAAGGTCTAGAAGTGTAATTGTTTCAGTAAACATTATAAAGAGGAGCTTTCAAAACACAACAATTTTAGGTGTTTGTGCAAATTATGTCGATAAACTTTATTGGACTCAAGATTATTACATGGCAAATATAATAAAAATGGTATTAGTAAATTTTTATCTCTGGATAATGATTTTCTAGCTTTCTCATTGGTTCCCCGCGCTACGAATCTGAGCCATTATCCTTAAGTTGACCAAATATGGAGAAATGATGACAAATTTCCTGTACTAGCATTTTTTTGTGGACGCGAAAAAATATTTTTCCTCGTCGCGGTTAATAGTAGCGGACAAAAATAATTTCGAGATTCGAGGAAGTTTCGCCCCAAGGAATTCAGAAAATCTTAGAAAAAAAAAAAACACAAAAAGGCTACAAACTTTTCGAAACTTTGGGCTGAAAAAGAGCGAAAAAAAAATCGAAAATGTAATAAAATTGCAATAAATCTAATTCATTACTTATAGTTAAAAATAAGGTGCAAATGAAATCGGTCAGAAAAAATTAAGAGCGATGGCAAGGGCAGTTACCGGAGAGGAACCATGCAGGTGCAGGGCATGTCAATATCATAGGTAGTGTCCAGTAGAGTAAAATAAGTGGCGCGCAGAAAATTTTTAAACATACTTTAACAAGAAAATTTTTCTTGAGGGGCGAGATTACAGATAATGTTCTAGGGTTTTACAATTCTGTTGAAAAAAGGGGCCTGAAAAGTTGCAGTTTTACAGTAAGCAGGTTTTAGCATACAGGAGACGGGTATGAGGCGCATCTCATGCGCATCTCACGCGTGTTTCGCTTACTTACGCTTATAACGTCTTCTCTTTCATGTTGTCGTTCTTTCTAGACCAAGACATCACTTTTGATGAGGTTACAGCAACAATTCAAGTTCAGGATGAGAACAACAATCCGCCAGTTTTCACTCAAACAGACTTCGTAGGAGGTACGTAAGCTGGACAAGACTCTTTTAAACGAAAATTCTACATCCCTGTTAGATCGCTTGGATCGGGTAACAATACTTTATCTTAAACATGTTAATTAAATTCGACGTTTATAGCTTCTCAAGTAAGCACTGCCCTATGTATCTTCGAATTTGCAATAACCACCCATGCCATAAATTATATGAATATATTCGGGGCAAGAAGGCAACGTTATTACATGTTCTAGACTACACTAGCTCTTCATTCGATCTTATCCTCGTGTAATCAGTAATGTAACCAGTACCTTTTTTCAATTTGATTTTTAGGCTTCTATGAAGGTGAAGCCTCAGAGGACACTGTCGTGGTGACTGTTCAGGTAATTCCCTCTATAGGCTTTAGTACTATGTAATTTATGGTTGTAAACAGATAGGTAGGACCGATTATTTAAACGAAACCTAAGTTAGACGTGGTTTAAGGCTGAATCAAAGTTTAAACCACGACTCCATAAACCATGGCTAACCGGAATCTAAATCACATTATTTGAACGCCGATGAACCGGAGTTCACGAAGACCACGTTTAGACGACGTCTAACAAGTGTAGCTATTGTTTTGACATCATTCTTGCATGCTACTCCCAAAGGAACACTTTTGTCTTGTTGTTTTCTTTTAATAAAAGGGCTGCAAATAGATAGAGAGAATTTTTTTGCATCAGGCGTAAAGACGTTTCTATTGTTTTTTTTTTTTAGCTTGAAAACAATAAAACAACAATTTATTTTTATTCCTACACAGGCCTTGGACAAAGACTCTGGTTCTTATGGCTCTGTGCGGTACTCTATCGTGCACCAAGACGCTCCTGGGATTTTCTCCCTGAACCCGAGCACTGGTGAAGTATACCTGTCCAATCTCTCGGCTCAGGTCGCTGGAAAGATAAATTATACTCTAGCAGTTTCAGCCGCGGACAACTTGGGGAAAGCGCCTTACAACATGGCCAATCAAAACGCTTCTGTTCACGTACGTTGTTTAATGTTGCTGTTGTTGTTGTTGTTTATTTATTGATGAGCAGAATTACCATTTAAGTTTGACGGTCTATATTTACCGTCGCTTCGTTTTCTCTTCCTTTCAGATTTTCGTTCTATCTGATTCAACAAAGCTGTCACTTGAGCTTGGTATTCCTCTTGTATTCGTTCAAGAGAAAAAAGACGAAATTGAAAGGTTTGCTGTTTAAATTACGTCTGGTTTACCTTCGTTTGTCTAGATATGATCACTGACGATTGCTGTAGGTGACGTTTGTGGTACAGATTTCTCTTAAGGTCATGCAATTCCCATTCTTGTGAAACAAATACAAGTAGACTATGCACAGACTATGACTTATTTGAATCCGGTGTTAGAATTTCTTTGCAATTTTGATCGACAGCCGCCATATTTGAAACACCTTTTTTTCAGCCAATCAGGCCCGGTTGTTCAAACGGTGGATAATACTATCGAGTGAATAAGTGCCGCAAAATGTATGACGCTATCCACTTGATAGATAGTGATTGTTTTTTTTTTTTCTGCTATCCACCCTCTAAAAAGCAACTGGTGTAAAAGCCATTAATTGGGTTCTTGATTTTGCCACGCTTCCCACCGATTGCAAAGTTTTATTTTTAGTGCTAATTGGCTGCATACGATTACACTGGTTACATTTTCTTTAATTTATCTTTAGCATGCTGCGTAATCTTACTGGAGGGACAGTGATAATCAAAGACATGCAAGACACTAGTGACGGACGGTAAGTTTTTGAAGACGTAGTTATAACAACTACAATTGGGGAGGACTTACTCCCTTTTCAGGGGTGGAAAGCTATCTAAGACGCATCCTTCATGAGGATGAACCCCTTGAGCACAAATTTCTTGAGGTAATATGTTTAAAATATTTGTTTATAGAAATGTTGAGTAGTCGGGAAGTTTGAATTAGTAATATTTGCCCATGATGGGAAGGGGAGATGGGGGAAGGGGCAATGGGGTCTATGCAAAACTTTCGGGTATGCCCCATCATTTACGTAGTCTTTCAATTTTGGGTCCTGCCATACGTTTGTTTTGGAGATACATTTTCCGACTTGTTCCACAACAGTAAGTTCCTAACTCACGAAACTTTTATTCAAAAAGCTTTGAAAAAGTCTGTATGGTGATTATTTTTTATCAAAAAACGTTTTATAAACCTAGTAGTGTGTCATGAAAACTAATTGAGACGCGGTGGCCCAATGATTTGTGCGCTGTACTCTCGATCGAGCGGTCCGGGATCGTTCCCTGGCCGGGGCCATTTCGTTGTGTTCTTAGGCAAGACACGTTACTCTTACAGTGCCCCTCTCCTCCCAGGTGTTTAAATGAGTATTGGCGAGGCTAGTACTGTATCATTAACAGCTGATTTTGTTTTGATTCATTTCAGCACCATAATCTATTTCCATGCTATTGAGAATAGCACGCTGCATATTCTAACCCCGGACGATTTTATGAGGTAAACCGCAAGGAGACTCAGATATCCGCTATAGAGACCACAGCAAGTCTGTTTTGTGTGGCAATATTTTTGTCATCTGTCATCAGTTTTTGCGTTGCAGTTTTGCTTTAACACATTTTTGACAATTTGTACCTCTGTTTTGGCCATGTTTTTTAATCTCACTTTATAATTATTTGTCAGTAAAATCTTTTTTGTCTTGTGATTGAATTTCAGTCTTTTGCTGAATAGCACCGAACTGATCAACGAAATTTTTGAAAAGTGGAACATACGCACGCCTTCAGGCGGGACAGCGGAGGCGTCCACAGGCTCAAGGGAGGAGTTCAGTGCTGTGATTGCCGCCATGTTGGTGATTTCTGTCGGTATCGGAGTAGCAGGATTGATCGGTATTATAATCACGTGCCGCAAGAAAAAACGGTAAGCTTAAAGGGACTGTGTCACGGATTTTAGCTAAATTTAGGCATGGGAGACGACCATCAAATTTGTTGAAATATAAAAATAACATCTTAAAACAGCGAAGGAAAAATTCAATTACACACTAACTACAAAAGAAGGTATGGATCGCCAAAAGAGACGAAGATTAAAACGGATTGCAATATGAGTTTTTGAAATATTGTTAGGCTGAACAGTTTTCAAAGAAAATCTTATTTGCTTGTAACTACGCCCGAGAGACACATTAGGTTGCAATGAAGCTATGGGTTTGTCATTTAGGCCCATAGAAGTAATTTCCTTGCAATTAAAACGAGCATTTGGCAAAACTTAATCCTGAAAATAAACTTAACTCAGCCGTGACACAGCCCCTTTTACTGTGAGATTTGATTGGTTGAAATGATAAAATACATTGGAATCCCGATTTCTTGAACATCCTGTTAGAGCGGTTTTCACTTGAGTGTCAAAAGTTAATTGCGTTTGCTTTGGTTTTGCATTGCTACGCTTAGTGATTGGCTTAAAAATCTCGTGCCACTTTCTCAGCCAATCAGAACTAAAACCAAAACCAATCGTGACTCGCTCGCGCATGTTTTCCCGCGCTTCGTGCCGGCTACATGTATTTGCTTCGAGTTTTGATTGGTTCACTGGTTTGTCTGTGTCCTTTGTGATTGGCCGGAGTAATTACTTTGGTTTTGGTTTTACGACACTCAATTGAAAACTGCTCTAACTCGAACCAAAAATCTTTATCTTTCCTCAGTCGAAAACTACAATTTTGACCCAGATTTCTCAAACTGCCTGATTGCTCGAACCAATTTTCGTTTCCCTTGAAAGAACAAGAAATCGGGATTGCACTGTAGAACAATTGCATTGATTGTAAGTGAACTGTGGATGCTCTTGGCAAAGGCAGGTTCACGTGACTTGTTCGTGCTGTGTTCCGATTGGACAATAATAACCTGAACTTGGCCTTAGACGATTGATCTTAACTATCACCCAATGTTCCAACGGGAAGCCATTACTTGGGTTTCGCACAAGAAAACGGCATTCCACACTTTTAAAGCAGGGCAAAATGACTCTGAAAGCTAGACGTTATGGGGTGATAGGTCTAAAATTAAAAACGGTGCCTGTTTGTCTTTCATATGTCAGGTTGGAATTCTTGACATTAAAAACTCTCTTATTTTGCTTTATTTTTTAGTCAGAAGACCATTTACAAGACAAGTAATACCGGAGAATCACCTTTAACACCAGCAACGGCCTGGTAGTAAGTACAAAAGATTGATCACTTTTCTAAAACCTGAACTACATCTCGAATTGCAAAAAAGCACCCGGTACTAACCAAAACAAATGATGCTTTCATGAACCAATAGTACCTGCTCGAAAAATCACTTACAGGGCTGATTCGAATGTAGTTAAGTCTGTTACAGTAAAAACCCGCGTGTAAGAACCTAGGAATTTAAGAACCTTCTGGAAGAAATTTGCTTTTTTAACACCCCAAAATATAAGAACCTGTTTAGCCAAACAAATTCCAACAGGTTCTCATATGTGGGGTTTAACTATTTAATTTATATTTTTTTACCAAAAAAAAGGTGATCGATAATACAGTACTGTATCATTGATCAATTAATGTTGTTGGACTTCTGGTAGCATGGGTACATTAATAAATATTTATAATGAAGAACAGACCAGATTTTATACTATTTTCTGATAATCAACAACAAAGTCTACTCTGTAGAAATTAAGAACCTAATTAAGAACCTACTTAGCCTAAACTGTCAATAAATACCCCATAATACAAGAACCTGTTTTGCCAAACTCTGAAAAAAGTAGGTTCTTACACGCAGGTTTTTACTGTATTAGAAATGTCAGAAGATTATTTACGGAATTCTTTCTTATTTATTACTGCTAACATCGTGATTTCAGTTCTATGGATATTCCTGGCATTGAAGCATTTATTGATTCCAAGGCTGATGGAACTCGGCATTCCCGGTAAATATATTTTCAGTTACATTTTTGCGAAAAAAATAAAACCCCATATATACTAAAACCAATTATAAGCATTTGTTAAAAAAAAACCTTAAGGGCTAATTATACTTACAATGACCTATCGTATCTGACCTAAGCATCACTAGCTACGCTGATTCAAATGTTTTATCAGTCTGTTAGTAGAAATGGTATTAGAAATTTTCAGAACTATACCTTTTTTTGCTAACATTGCGATTTGTGTCTTGCTTTATGTTATTTCAGCTCCTCTTCAGATATTCCCGGCATTGAAGGATTTAGTGATTCCAGGGCAGATGGAACTCGACTATCTGGGTAAATATGAGGATACCTAAACTTCGTGCCAGGATCCGAGCCAGGATCCGGTTAGCCTAACTAGCGCCCCGGTTAGCCTGAATAGCACTCTGGTTAGCCTAAATTAGCGTTTGGCTAGCGTAACTAGCACTCCGGTTAGCCTAAATAGCACTTAGGTTAGCCTACTTTAGCTTAGTTTGCTTGCGGTTAGCTTTTATAATAGGGTTAGGATCCTAGCTCGGATCCTGGCTCGAATCCTGGCTCGGATCCTGGCTTTATTATTATTATCGCGTGAGAGAAAATAACCCAGTCACAAGCTAAGCCCCTTTCTGAACAGTTAATATGAAGCCTCCCATGCCGTCATTACTTCCTCCCACCTTCTTATCACTGGCTCTTACCCTCTTATCACTGGCGGCTTCCACCCTTTCATCACTGGCTCCCACCCTCTTATCACTGACCCCAGCCCTCTCATCACGGGTTCCCGGCCAACATTTGTTGGTTCAGTTGTCCTATTGGTTTGTAATATGCTTTAAAAAAACACACATACATATTTAACGTCATGTCACATTTCCCTCCTTAATTTGACAAACGGCATAGTAACTGCCGCCCTGTTTTCATTTATCGTGATGGAAACATCATTCAAGTGAGTCTCTCTACATGAACACGATGCTGATTTCCTCCATTTGAAGTTATACTGATGCTTTGCTTTTTGTCACAGGAGGAAGAACACAAAGTACACAGTTCAAAAAGATCCAGCCCCTATGTCGGTATGTTTCTTTGTAAGCGTGTGCATATGTGCATTGATAAATGTAGGACTTTCTCTTTGACTGTCCGTCTGCCCTTCTTTCCGACTGCGTGACTTTCTTTCTGACCGACTGACCGGCCAGCCGACTGAGTGACAAACCCTCGCTCACCCCTACCGACCGAGTGACTATGTGACTAATCTTCATCCTTAAACCATCACGTAGGTCTGTCGGCCGCTCCATTTAAGGTGGCTCGTACCGGTTTTTCTTGCGTGGGAAGTCTGGTGACTAGCGCGCGCGTCACGCTTCATGCCCACGAGTCACGCGCGAGATTTGAAAAGAAAAACAAACATGGCGGCCGAGTGCGAGGTTGCTTTTCTTCATTTTAAGAAAAAATTCCGCGTTCAACTGAAGTTTTTTCATCAAGAACATTTTAAGTCAACTTAATGTTCGACAGTCAAAATGTTTTCGGATCTCGCTGCTCGAGTTACAAAAGCAAATTCGCATGTGCTACGATCGATCTTGTCGGAGATCGTGACTCAATTCCACTTTTTTCGTTTCAGCTTATTTGAGTTCGCTTTCAAACACATGATTATTCAGACAAAGAAATACTAAACAGTAAGACCTAAGAGGCACAACTGGCGCTAACTGAATCTGGCTAAATTCCATGAAATCCTGAGCCGAAAAGTTTCGCAGACAAAGCGAGGGGAAGTCCACGCGTGTTGCGCGCGTATGTGCCCGCAAAGATCAGCGGTAGTCAGAACTGAGCATGAGTAAATACCAAACTTTTAAAATCGAAATTTTAAAGTGCGCGGAAACGCGCGTGGGAATTATTGAGTTCGCGAAGGCTTTAGCAAGAAAACTAACCCGATGACCCCTATTTTTTATTGCCCTAATATTTTCCTTTTATGTAAAGGAAACGCCAGAAAAAATCTAAAAAAATTCTACGAAAGGAATTTTTAATTACTTACAAATTGCTCTTTTTTGCATTTGCAAAAAATCCGCTTCGTAGAATTTTTTTAAAATAATTATACAGTTTCTTTTTCATATGCTTAAAGTTATCACGAGAAAAAAAATGGGGGTCATCGAGTTAGTTTTCAAGATATAAGCACTGGAAGCTGAAAAAGGGTCCAAAAAAATCATTGCCTATCGTTGCCATGGTAACCACTGATGACGTAATTATTGGTATTTTGGATCAACAACACAATGGGTAATGTAATTATACAAAAAAATTGTTACGATCTTTAATTATTTTTTTGGCCATTTTCTTCCAAACGTCGCACAGTCAAAAACCTGAAAACTGGTACGAGCCACCTTAAGTGAGTTTTACAGTGTTATGCTGGGGTGGAGGGTAGAGGTTATCCTGTGAGCTTCTCTGTACTTTGTTGTTGTATTTTCTGATTTTAACTAAAGTGCTGTTATTTTTTTTTCAGGGTGATTTCGCACTGTCACGAAATCCATTGTAAGTAACAATAACAGCACGTTCGTAGCTTTGTTTTAACACCAATGAATCATATCCGTCATAACTTATTTTTAACCTACAAAATGAAAAAATATCAGGTCGTTTTCTACTTTGTTTGACTTTTGCTTCAAAGTAATGTCTTCTCCGGAACCTTTCAAATGAACCTTAGGAAGTTCACCTTGTTCAGTGGAGGGCAAGCGACGCGCTGGGACATGCAAAACAAAGCGACTTCAACCAGTCACACCTAACTTTTCTTTGTTTTGGATGTGTCGGAGCGTAGTTTGCCCTCCAGCAAGGTGCTATTTTGTGCATGTGACCGTTGGTTGCAAAGGGCCCATTCAGTGAACATTATGAGCGAAACTCATTTTCATATGGAATGGTGTGCACCAAGGTTCATTTTATAAAAAGAAGGAAAACCAACTTGGAAAATGGCCTTTTCCCGTGAGCTGTATTTAATTAGTTGATAATTGTTTTTGCCACAGAAGAGGAAGTGGCTCGTACAAAGTGAAGAATCAGGCACGGAAAAAAGATCATGAAGAGGTAGGTTTCATATTAATGATACAGAGAGCGACCAAATCTGATTTGTCCTAGCACGATCAATACAAATGAATTAAATTTAGGTAGCCTAAGTTATAATAAGAAAACAAGGTAAATGAAAAAAAAAAAAGTTTGTCGCTCGACTTGATTTTCTTCAGCTTTACCCATCCTAGTTTATTTTGGGGTTATTATTACTTCCTTGGTTTTTGAACTATTATTTCAAGTCATCCCCGATTTGAACGTAATTTGGAGCAGCACAAAACATTGTAACATGGTTTTTCTTGAAGCACTTAGTCAGGTAGGCAGTCAGTCGATGAAATCGAACAGATTTTCCTCTTCACCTCACATATATGGATCTTAACACTGCTTTCAGCCCAAGCTGTCCGCGGAACACCGTTATAATAAATGAAAAATGGCAAGGACGTATTGAAGATGTACGGAAGCTCAGGAACATGACGGTCGAATCTGCACATGCACTAAAGGTTTTGTTCCTATAAATGCTTCTCAGGTTTTTTTGCACTTTGCACTTCAAGGTTTTAGTAAGTACGATAATTGACCAATTCTTTATCATATTGTGTTTCAACAGAAAAGGGAAGCCGTTTCCTTAAATCATTATGGGTCGACCACTGATTCCCGTATTGACCGCTACGAAGATCATAAAGAGTGTAATACCATAGGGAGCCTTGCAACCAAAGCCACGGCAATTACAAAACACGTTGAAAGCCACGAGAACCCTGGCTTCGATCACAGTCAAGGTCAAGACAAGAGTGACGAGAAACGTAGAGAATTTCGAGAGGTTTCCGTGGATAAGCCGCCGGGCAAAAGCAGTGAAAAAAGCAAAGAACGAAGGGTGAGGTTTGATCTGCGCGGGTCTAAAGAGAGGAAAGCCAGACGACCAGCCATGGGAAATATCCCGGATATTATTGTGATCAGTGAAGAAGCAGGAGGGAACTTGAAGTTCGACGAAACTGATAAGAAAAGAGCTTATGGCGAAGAAGCTAGCGATGATGACGATGAGTTGCCAGCTGATATAAGTTCCATTTTTGAGGACGCAAGGAAGAGTTCAGCAACATTGCCTTCCGTAAGCGACGAGGAAGGAACAGTGGTAGAAATTTAATACACCGTTTTTTTTTTACCCCCTGAGAGAGGGCGCGGTTCTTATTCGTTCAAATTGTTCCCTTAAACTAAGCAGTTTACTTAGATCGTGTTCAGTTGGGTGCTCCATTTCATGATCAACCACTCCAGATTTGGTAAATTTGGTTGAACAGCCCAAATGGAACACAATTCCAACCGGTTTTTTTTTTTTCGTACTCTAATCTACTGGGATATAACTGTTTTCAGTTGATTTAGTTAAAATGATTCTTGAATAGAGCGGTTTTCACTTGAATGGTAAAAGTACTTCGCGTTTGCATTGGTTTTACATTACTACTCTCAGTGATTGGTTTAAAAATCTCGCGCCACTTTCTCAGCCAATCAGAAGTATAACCAATACCAATCGCCACTTGCTTGGGTACGTCCTCCCGCGCTTTGTGCCGGCAACTTGTATTTGCATCGAGTTTTAATTGGTTTGCTGGATTGTCTATGCCTTTGTCTACGTCGTTTGTGATTGGCCAGAGTGATTACTTTAGTTTTGGTTTTACGACAGTCAATTGAAAACTTCTCTATATACCGATTCAGCGAAGAACAGTTAAAAAAGTATTGTTTTGGGACACTTCAAACAAAACGACCCTTGCAAATGAATTTAACGCCAGTTTAAGACGTTGATCAAACCGAATCAGCGCCGAAAACGGTTTTTCTAATAGAAAATGACATAAATTTCTCGAATTCTTCTTTCAATTTCATAGCATTTATTAGTATTGTTCAAGGATTCATTTTGTTTTATATTTTCTACTTTAATCCCATAACTTCCACCTGTCTATATCAACACAAATGGCGCTGTCCTCGCACAGAAAAAAAGCAGTAATTGTAAACACTAGTTCTACTTGATATCTGTACTATGAGCTTGCTCACCCAACTTATATTAAGATATTCTGACTAGTTATATCAACGTCGCTATATCTTGCACCGTTTACTTGTAAATACGTATAAATAGGCAACAAAATGCTGGGAGATGACCTGCGCTGGCCCCAATACCCTAAGCACCAACGAGCCACTTGGCTCTCAGTTGTTTTTTTTTTTTGATTGGGAAAAAACGACGATACCTTTTATTTCTATTTATTGCGTTCAGTTGCACTTCGTCTAACAGTGCCACGTTTAATTGGGCCTTGATAGACCAGAGATGTAGTACTCGATGCTGCATAGTAGGCGAAAGTAAAAAGTTGTCGATAACTAAAAAGGCAGTGTAAGCAATGTATCGATAACAATGTGATCGAAAATTAACTAAGCCTTACTAAGCTTTCTTAGTCTGTGAGACAGTTGTTGACAACTATATAAGCCATTATCTGTCTGTTGCCAGCGGTTTCAGTGCCAAAACATGCACACTGACTTCGAACTCTTGTTACTAAGCCCTCGCATAAATGTAAGCTACGGTCTAGTAAAAGGAAAAGCTCTAATGAGCATTGTTTCGGTTCATTTTAATTGTCAACAAGCCACTCTCTACTGTAGCATGTCGAGGCACTTAGCTTCATGATCAGTATTAGTGAAAAGTAGCTGGTTAGGTCTAAAGAGCGCAGCGCCAAATTAAGGAATATTGTAAAAATAAAAAAGATCATTATTAAAACTTGCTAACTTCACGAATGTAACTTGTAAATCGGCACTTAATATTTAAATTGCCGTTGAAGCAAACGACAATGTTTATAAAGTATATGGTGATAAATTGACTTCTTGTAGATTTCCCTGCATCCTGGGAACGAGGTTGAGTTAATGCCCCATTCACAAGTATAATGTTGTTCAAAATTGCTGTGTAAAAATATTGCTGACTGGAGTTTATTGGCTTTATTGGGACCGTGTTTAAAACCAGCATAACATTTAGATCCATTGATGCGCAGTTGTAGCAGCAGCAGTAACAGTAGTGGTAATAGTGTGGTAGTGGTAGTACGTACAGTCAGTGAATTCATTCAATTTAAACTGTTAGTGTTTAACGGCAGTGTAACTAGAACATAACGATTGTGTTGAGTTTGCGTGGAAGGAAACTTATCGGGGGAGGGGTGGGGATTGTAACAGTAACTACCTTTGAGTTCGACGAAAGTAACTTTTAGTCTTTTTTTATCTAGGAGCGGGACTTTTTAGTTTTATCGTAATCTAGCCTGTTCCAGGCTCTCGGTTTGTGGGGAAGAGCGAAAAAAAGCAGGCGAGCGCGGAAAAGACGAGCGGGGAAGAAGGCGAGCGAGTAATCGTAATCGTGCTATCGTGATTACAAAAATCAAATCACTATATTTGTTAAATAGCACCTTAGCACCTTGTTAAATCCCCACCCCACCCCTTTCTACTTTCGATAACCAGATTTCGTTTTCGTGTAAAATATGACACCTTCGTCTAAAACAAAATAAAAATTTGTTAATACTACAGCAAATCAATGATATAATATCAATGATGTAATAAAGTATCAAAAGTATGATCCTAGTCTCGTGCCATAGAAAAAGTCTTCAGAGTGCAGACGCAACAGTTTAAGTAAACATTGTCCAGTAGCTCGATGCTGGGCGAGGGTGTTTGGCACATAAATACAATCATCATAATCATCAATTGGCATATAGAACCCGCTATGGTCCACTGCTATCACACCCGATCTGTTTGCAAGCATTCCAACATAAACATCGTCCATTCTATATGGCTTAATCACATCAAATAAAGGAACCAGACACTCGATAACATCATATGACATAACAAAGCCAGCGCCACTGCAAAAATCTGGATAGTGTGTATGATTGTATTCTTCGTAACTGACGTTCCATTTCCCAGCTCGACGTACTATAGGATTGGGGTGAAGTCTGCCCATAAAAAGTCCTTCTTTGGGTGTTGTTTTTCTTTGCAAGAATTGAACCAAATCTTTGGTGTTAACCAGCACATCATCGTCTGCTTTGAATAAGAACGAAAACTTACAATATCTGGCTGCCCATTCGAAGGCCATCTGTATTTTCAAACTCTGCTTCCAGTAATGTTCGTAATAGTCCGCACGAATTATGTCGCCATAGATGTCACTTTCTGTTTTTACTGAATCAGAATGTTTTTGATTCGTTGTTTGACCAAGGAGGAAGTATGTTTTCCACTGAGGGGCGGTACTGTTATCAGCACCCCAAGTCTGTCGAATTAAATTTCTCCTTTCAAAATTTCCTGGAGCAGACGCGACCAGGAAAAGAAGAAAATAGTTCTGTTCACAAGTTGTCTTAGTTATCAGAGTAGTTTTGTGCTGGGGAGATCATTCGCCAAGATTTACAATCGTGACGAGGACTAAAACTGCTGGAAAATGTAGCTGAAGGCGCTACGGAATAAGAAGACTTGATGTAGACACCAGTTACCCAGCGTAGTTATTGAAGCAGCTGCTATAACTCCAACAAGATAAAACTGCCTTTCAGTCAAAGACAATATTTTCCAGGGCAGTATTACTAGACAATGTTTTAATTTGCGATGCATATTCCGGATATGATGCTAGTTAACCACACTTCTCATTTGGCAAGTTACAAATCCTTCCTTCCGAGCTCAAGCTCCTCCTAGAAAATAATTTCATTAAATTGGTTTGGATGAAGCAAAGGAGAGAACTGACTGAGGGGGGATTGACTTTCACAGCTAATATAACGTTTTAGCGTACAATATAGCAATTGACGTGTAACCGATCACGCTACTTGTCGTGTGTCCCAGAGTAGCCATAATTGACATAATGAGATGTTTATTACATTCTCCCTTTTACCCAAGAAAAAAATGCTCTGAGCACTAATACAGCATTGGCAATATTCATTGGATCTTATTATCTCATGCCTCATTCTAAATAAAAGAGCTGAATAAATTTCCGCACGATTGTACGTTCTGATAAAGGAGGAAATTGAATTGATTAACAATGCTCAGAATGCTGACGTTGTTACAGCTTGTTGTGAGCGTTTAACTGATTCTAATATTTGTGTGACTCAAATAAAACAGCTCTTTAAATTCGTTGAATTACTCTCGTACTTAGGAGACTTAGGATGTTTTGGAAGATTCGATCGAGGGCTGTTCGATTGTGCCGTTAGTATGCGAGTGTCGCAAGTCGAACGCAGTCAAGCGCGCATTAACAAATTAATTATAAATGTTCCTGGGTTGGATTTGATCTATTTTCGAGTACACTAAATTAGTCCAACGACGAAATTTCAATATAATTGGCAGTACCTTTCCATCTACATCTACTATATATGAAACAGGGCTACACCTTGTGATGTTAGATTTGTGCGGGTCGGTTGTTTTGCTATAAGGTTCGTTCGCCACCAGCTGTCTGTTGTTTTGTGAATAATAAGAAGCCTTTACTTATAGATAGACCTTTCACAATCAGCACGACAAAATCAACTGCTACAAACACTAAAGCTTCTATAACACTTTAACTATATTAAGTTTACAAAGCGACTCAAAAGCAAACTAAATCGAAAACATAAGTATATGAAGTCCTCCCGTATATTTTCCTCACCTGTTAATGGCCGCTGTTATAATACGGCCTAAATATCAATCAGGGGATCTTGGTTCCACCGCGTCGAAAAAGTTCTTAGCCTGATTTATGGGTAGTCTGAGGCACAAGGCAAAGATGCATCAAACCCAACCACGCGAGCTCAGTTTTTACCGCAATGCCTTATTGGAGTAAAATAAAAATATGACGAAGCTTTACGCATCACGTGTAAAGTAACACCTGCGGGCGAGCCACGAGTTGGGAGTATAGTAACGTGGGATATGATTTGCATAACTGTTAAATAAATTTTCTCTTGGGGGTGAGGTCTGAGTAAAAGAGCTGGGGGGGGGGGGGAGAGACTGGGAGTATGAGCTGTTTTTTGGTCTGACAAGGGGTCATAAAGTTTGCAATTTTGGTCTGGAAATGGGTGTAGTTTTAGGGAAACCACACGAGCGTATTTACATAATCGTATTTATGTCTTCTCATTGCCTCAAGGAGCACAAACAAAACTCAGCCCAAGATGCGTAACTCAACAGTCGAAGTTTGGTGAAGTTGGCATTGCTTTTAAGGTTTATTTTTTTCTGGGTGATTTCATCGTGTAATATAACATCTTCCTTGCGTAGTCTTTTTAACTGAAACTAAAAATTAGAGTATACTCGTTGTTTTGTTTTCCATAAGCATGTTGAAATCAACGATAAATGTGGACGACGTTCAACGTCGTTATGACACAATTTTCAAATTCAAAATGGGTAGAATAAACTGTTACAGAATTGACACCATATCTTAATGCCCAATCGGACTCATTTAAGCGAGCTATTTCTGCTACTCAATTTTTGAATTTGAAATTGGTGTCATGGCGACTTCGAAACGTCGTTCGATTTATTTGTTGACTTTCACACCCTTATGACATCACTAAACCTTTGCTTATAAGTATTTTGTTACCAGTTTCCAAATACGTCTAATCAATACGTAGCCTTCGACGCAGCCGTTTTTAGGGGCATCGTGTTTCACTCCTCCCCAATTTGTGGGGAGGAGTGAAACACGATGCCCCTAAAAACGGCTGTGTTGAGGGCTAATCAATACGTCATTACTGTTTCATTCACTTTTTAAGGTCACGGTGGCTGTGTTTCCAGTACCTATAATTTGATGGATCAATACTACCACTGTTCATCAGCTAATGCCCGAAGTCATTGGCAAACATGTTAGGAGTAACTAGAAGTGGGAAGACAGGTTTGTGTTGTTTCACAAAAAAAATTGGGAAATTTTTTGTTAAATTTTTTTTTAGTTTTTTTTTTCTTTAACCTGTAGCCATTTTCAGTTCAACAGGTGCCTAATCCATAGTATAGCCTGATAAAAGACGCCATTTAAGGAGAAAATTGTGCTTGCTTATAACTCAAAACGAGCTCGGTGACCTCCACTTTTGAATTTCGAATTGTAATCATCAGCTCAGTATGTTAAAACCTTCGGGAGAGTTTTACATTTTTACGAAAGGGGTCAAGAGTCATCGTCATTTTTTTTGAAAATTGAAGGCAGCTCTGAATCCCTAGTTCTGAAGTAATAAAGCAACTCAATTAAAAATGTGGATAAGGCGTTAAAAGTATGATCCAAGTTTTGTGCCATAAAAGAAATCTACAGAGTGCATGCGAAAAAGTTTGAGTAAACATTGTCCCGCAGCTCGATGCAACACAAGAGTGTTTGGCACAAAGTCACAGTCATCGACATCATAACTGAATGGAATAATGAACCCGTTATGGTGCACTGGTGTCACACCCGATCTATTTACAAGCAATCCAACATAAACATCATCCATTCGATATGGCTTAATCACGTCAAATAAAGGAACCAGACACTCGACAACATCATATGTCATAACAATGCTAGCACCACTGCAGAAATCCGGATAGTGTGTATCACTGTATTCTTCATAAGTGACATTAAATTTTCCATCTCGAGGTACTTCAGGGTTGTAGTGACGTTTGCCCATGTAAAGGCCTTTTCTAGGTGTGGATCTCCTTTGCAAGAATTGAACCAAATCTTTGGTGTTAACCAGCACATCATCGTCTGCTTTGAGTAGGAACGAATAATTACAATATCTGGCTGCCCATTCGAAGGCCATCTGTATTTTCAAACTCTGGTTCCAGTAATGTTCATAATAGCCTGCACGAATCATGTCGCCGTATTGGTTATTTTCTTTATGGAGTAAATCCGACAGTGTTTGATTCGTTGTTTGACCAAGGAGAAAATATGTCTTCCACCGAGGGGCAGCATCATCATCAACTCCCCAAGTTTGACGAATTAAATTTCTCCTTTCATAATTTGCTGGTGCAGACGAGACCAAGACAAGAAGAAAATAGTTCCGTTCACAAGCATTCTTTGTTATCAGAGTAGTTTTGTGCTGGGGAGATGTTTTCCAAGACTTACAGTTGTGGTTAGGACTAAAACGGCTGTTGGAAAACGTAGGAGGCTCGGTAGACTGGGATGACGAAGGCTTGATGAAGTGATTGGTGACCAATGTAGTTATTAAAGCAGCTACTATTATTCCAGCAAGATGAAGTTCCCTTCTTGTCATAAACATCATTTTCCATTGTAATATCACTATACCGTATTTTAACTTGCGATGCATTTTGAGTCGGATGCTAGTGAACCACACTTCTCATTTGGCAAGTTTTTTTTTCTTCCTTTCGAGTTCGAGCTCCTCCTAGAAATAAACCAAACTGCATTAGTTTTGATGAATAACATAAAACAAAGGGGAGGCTCCTTAAAAAAGGGATATGTAGTTTCACAATTATAAGAGGGTCTGAATCGGGTAGCTCGATAACACTAAACACTTTTAATTTCACACTTAAAAAAATTAAAAATTCACTGTAACAGTCAATTTTATCCAGGACGAATAAAAACGGCTCCAAAAAGGCCCATATTAGTTTTTGTTAAGTTAGATCAAGAAGTTTTCGGCCATTTTCCAACGATTTCTGATCATTTCGGAAGTTTTCCGAAGACTACCGAAGATATCCGAAGAATACCGAAGATTTCCGAGGAGAAATCCGAAAATTTTCTTAAGTTCATGAGAGATTTATTTGCCGCTTAACGAAGAAAAGATAAGAATGTACAATGCTAACAGACTGGGTTTTTGTGAAAACCTCCAAACACTTAATAACACTAAAAACTAAACCCCATTCAGACCGTCTTATAATATCTATAAACAGTAATTACAATTTCTTGTAAACTCGAACATTTTGTATTTTGCAGACTAAAAGGACGATTTCACGGTAAACTAATAATCGGTTGTACGATTTTTGAGAATGCACGGGTGCATGTACGATATTGTTTTTGCCGTTTTCTTCCGTCCATACAAAGGCCATTCATTTCACAGACATTCCCATTAGCTCTGTAAGGCGAGAAAGCAAAATATACCGACTTTCCTTTCTTTTGTTTATCGTATTTCAATTCTCAATTGCAAATAAGTTTCTTCTTAGCCTTAAAAAGATCCCTGGGAAAAGTCCTTAAACAATAGTTATAAATATCCTTTTAAGGTGAAACATATATTGTTTGATTAAGGGTGTGTCACTAACATATAGATATTAAATTCTTTTTTTACTTTGAATTGTTTATGTGGTTGCTTTTGCGTTCATATGCTCTGCTGGGAACCCTGTTATTTTCGCTTTGGATCTCCTATTCAGCACTGATTCAAGGGCCTTGACTAGGGAATTTGAGAGACTGGGATTTCCCGTTATACACTGAGCATACTTTCGCGCCCAGAAAGTCCTTGTAAACAAGTGTCTCTGGTTTTAGCATAGTTAAACCCACACAAAAATGGCTACCGAATCGATATCGTTCCACTTTACTAATAAATAATCAACTTTATGATATACCGCGCGACAAACAGCCTCCTAATCAACCCGTCATTGAATGTGCAGATTGGAGTTTTAAGATTTTGATTGAACGAAATAAACTTTTCTGATGTTAAAAATTTTTTGTTTGTTTTTGTCATCCTGTTCTCGACACCGGTCAAGTTCGCTATGGATTATTAGAAGCCTTATGTCCCTGGCCTATTATATTGTGGGAGAAGGGAAGAATCGCTAGAACAACGACTTAGTCAATTGCGGTTATCATTGAAGTTCCTATGGTACTTTTACTGCAAGCTTAGAACGCGACTAAAAAATAAATTTGAAAACACAACAGGTTACTCACCAAACATTAAGTCCACCCGTTTGTTTATTTCCGTAGAACCTTTTTTTTTCCGTAGAACTTTTCGAGCGTTTGGAAACCTGGTGAAACCCGAAGCACGAGTTTTTGAAATTACTTCTCCAACAAAGAAAATTAGATAATTTTTCTATGTAATTAGCAGTGCCTATTCGGACAGGTTTGTTTTCGTTTGTTATATTTTTACAATGGAACTCGATCATGTCACATACTTGCTAGGTTATCCAATTGTTGGCTTTGTCAAGGCTATCTGACACCCACTTGTTAGATTTTCACAACATTCTGTAATAATTATTGATTGTATATCTCCTGCTTCGTTGGTTGTTTGATCGAAACGAACGCTCTGCTTAGTACCTTGCTTCGCCGTGGCGAATAGATTTAGACAAGGAGAGTTTTGCACAGAAAGGGCCCGGTTCCAAAGTGTAGCCTCTGCAAAAACAAATGGGCGGCTTCATTTTTTGGAACGGCATAGAGTGGTGGACGTTGAAAGTGCTAACGTTGGAACCACGTGGCTTCTTCGAAGAAAGTAAACCTAAAGAAGAGATAGCATCGAACGAGAAAGCAGTCAATTCTCATTAGCTCTTTTAATTTGGTGGACTTGAATAATTGTTCGATTCACTAACAAATAAGAAATGTGTGTAAGTTTCGTTATGAAATGTTTGATGGTGAAATTTATTGTCTGCATCGGAAAAGCGATTTTTTAAACGTTGTTGTTGTGTTGCTTTATGAATATGCAGATTAAGAAACATTTTACACACGGGTTTAAAATCGTTTCCAAACACGTGTGGCTTTCAACTCGTTTTTCATTGGGTTTCTAAACTCATCCACCGGACCAGAATGGGGCGTTCTGGTAGGCTTATAACAATATGAATAATTAATGAGTTTGAGAAGTCAGAGTAAAGCCGCGATGCGAGCTTAAGCATAAGCACGTGCGCTTAAGGCTTGGGTTCATGTGAAAGCCGTTTTTCCACCGTTAAATGTGGGTTTAATGCAAATCATGATCTCGTTAGCGTTCCAAGCAATCAAAAAATTCTCTGCTCATTTCCCAAATTTATGTTTTGCGGTAATTTGTGAATTTTTGGGTGTATTTTGAGGATTTTTGGGAGGAAATAGTTTTTCTCAAAAGGGAAGTAAAATTTGGAGAAAAAGGATATATTGAAGATTTGGTGTGACCTTGAGTGCTCATTAACCCTAAAATTTCACTTCAATTCATATTTACCCCCGCCTTTAGCATAAGCACAAAGGTCGCATAAGTAGAACACCTGTAAAGCGAAGCCGCGATGTGGCAGTGTCACGAGAATTTTTATAACTTTTTGTGTAAACTATGATAGAATTATGACGATGCACTCGGTGATCGACAAAATAACCTTTAAACAACAAAGAAAGGCATAAATTCATTCGCCAAGGTGTGAATAAACGGAAATCAATGGTTTATAAGTGTTTTTATTCCAAGTAACACTGTCAAAGTTGAAAACGTCGCCCGACTTTTTCAAAGTTTTAGGAAACTACTGCCCTATCCTTCCGTTGCCAAACCGCCTTTTGACAATTTTCATGACTAGTTCAGTACGTTTAAGAAAAGCCAGGCCACTATAAGTGGAAATCCGATTAATGCCAACAACTTCATTGCAAACTCAAGTAGCACTTAATTATGGTGACACTGTCCCTTTAAGCATTAGCACATAAGAACGAATTCAATGATTCTTTCTATGATGTCCTCACTAAGCCTAAGTAAAGCACAGGAGAACAAAATTGGTCTTTTTTCTTAAGCTTAGGTTTTCTTGGTTATGACAGCGTAAGAAAAATCAGTTCGTTCGTTCTACTTATGTGCTTGTTCTTATGAAAACCAGCCTCAGTCGTTTAACGTAATGGTCGAAGTCTGGCGCAGTGTTTGCGTCGCTATATGCATGTTAATGATCATGTAAAATGAAGTCGCGTAACCGGCGCTCTATCACGAGGGTGTCCATGTTACAGGTATACAATTTGAAAAAACTTCAAATTGGACAGCTAGGTCTAATTTGCTAGCATTTGCATACGTAATAGGACTACATGCTGTCTATTTTGGAAATAATTGGACGAAAACAAATTCCGAGTACAGCCAGGCTGTCAGAGGAGTGTTTTGAGTCTAATTATTTCCAAATTGGACAAGCATGTAGTCCTGTTACATATCGATCATACCTTATTGGTACTGGTTTTCGCGTCGCTTTAATTCCTGCGAACTTTAATGTCGCGAAATTCAATGCCTTTTTTTCAATTTAATGAAGAAACACATGTCTACGTATAATGTCTACGTATAATTTGTAGATGAAATTTCACTATCTGCATGTGTTACTTTGAAGCCCAGGGGTGGGGGGGGGGGGGGGGTACTCTGGCTTGTAAATGACGGGGATGGTCGAATGGAGGCAAAACTCAGGACCCAAAAAAATCCCTAAGTCTTCAGACACTAACCAAAAAAATCCCTGGACCAAAAATAACCCCAAAAAATCCCTTGCCAAATTACCCCTAAATTGCCCAGGAGGGGCAATAATATAACACAAAGAAACCATAAAAATGTGCGCTCGTGTTTGTTTATTCATCATACCGTAAATATGCCAAGGCTGCGTTTTTAATACCCAAAAAAATCCCCTATTTAAATCAAGTCACCCAAAAAAAAAAATACTTGCCAAATTTTCCAACCCAAAAAAATCCCTGAATCGAAAATTTCAAACCCAAAAAAAAATCCTTCGATCATCCCTGTCATTTACTAGCCGGAGTACCCCCCTGGGCTTTAAAGTATAAGGATAATGTCTCTGAGGGCCTGTTTATATGGAAGAGAGTTGTCCCTGGTAGAAGGGTTACCCTCTCCCCCGAGTCATATTTTAACGAGCGTTTATATGAAAAAGTGGCCCTCTCGGTTCAAAAGACTGGCGAGAGTTGTTTTGAAACATCTATTATGGCTGCTTTTTCTAAAATCGAATCGTCGATCAAGGCCATTTTTGGACTAATTTACCACCGACTTCGATTTCAATTTATTTGCAATATTTTTGTTTTTGCTGATTTTAGCGTTTGCGCATGCTCCGTTTGTGTCAACTTGTCCCTGGTAGGCGAGGCAAAAATAACTAAACTGTTTATATGGAAAAAAGTTGGCTCGCTCCCTAGGGTCACCCCACCTTCAAAGCGAGTGACCCTCCACCCAGGGTCATCCTGCCCCCCCCCCCCCCCCCGAGCCAACTTTGCAATTTCTCATATTAACAGTTCGCAGCTATTTATAAAGAAACGTATGAAAAGCTCCCTCGCATGGGGTGGCTCGGTATGGAGGGTAACCCTCCTACCAGGGACAACTCTCCCCCATATAAACAGGCCCTGACTATGCCTGTGGAACACGATGCGGTTTCTATAGTTTGGTTTTGTTATGAGTTGATGATTTTTCGCGAAATTAAGTGCCCGCGAAAATTACTACCAATAATGTATAGCTAGTAGTCAGTCATTCCAAAAAAATTCGAACAAAAAAATGGACTTGAGTCCGGAACGAGAAAAGCCTTCTGTAATAGTAGGCATTACACAGCATATGCAACTCACTCAAAGCATTGCCTTCACAAATAAAACTAATTCACCTGAGTTTGCGAAGCTTGCTACAGAGTAAGTGAAAATACTGCATTGATAGAAGAAAGCCCTAAACAAATTGTCGAAACAAGCTCTACAACTTCTTGAACCTGACATCCTCCTTACCACCATCTCGTTTGTATTCGTCGCCGTCTTCAAGTTTTTCCGAATTTCAGCAAAAAGAACGAAAAGAATTGCTTCTAGCTCATGGCGAGGGATATCTTGAAGCTTTCTGGCATCGCTTCGCTGCACTTACGTTCAGCCAAGTTTCGTACTCTTGGAGGTGTTTTGGTCTTTGTTAATGTTTTTGGTTTTTGTGGGGGCAAAGCCCGCACATTGGCGTCGACTGAGGGTTATTTATTTATTTACTTATTTATTCATTTATTCATTTATTTATTTATTTGTGTGTGGGTTTGCTTGTGTCACGCGAAAGAGCCTGAGGCCGGAGCCTGGGGACGGGTGTGTGTCGAGTAGAAATCGGCCATATTGGATTTTGGCGTGTCGTTTCGTGTGGTTTCTTTTTGTACTGTTTTGATTTCAGCTGTTCCTGTTGTTGCTCGTCATTACAGCAGCTCACGAAGTCATACTAGCCAACATTTCGTTTGGCTGGAAGTCTGTGCAGGTTGCACATCAATTCAAGAGGAGCTTTTACGCTTACGCAAGCCAATATTGAGAGCCGCAAAAGCGATGTAATGATCAGTCGATCTCTTTCGTATCTGTCGAGCTAGCGTCGTACATGTAGGAATATTCGAAAACTAAATCGGGTTTCACATTAGCTTCATTAACGATGGCTCTATATAGAAACCAGAGCGTTAGCTAAAATTGAGTGCGTGGCTGCTTGTTCGGAACAAAAGGAAGAGCTTTTCAGATGAAACAGCACAATTTAATACATTTGTGCTTGAATCAGTCTATATGGCTTTATGTTCTGATATATGTAAATTATTCTGCAATGCATACCTACGGAGCGATATAATAAACAAACCATTTTAGTGCTACTGGTTAAAAAAAGAAAAAAAAAGGAAAAAAAGAAAAACATTGTCTCCTCTGGGATTCGAACTCGGGACCTATGGCGACCTCTGGTTCCCCAGTCCGATGCCTACTCGAGTTTGCTACTCAGACATACTTAATAACGTGAGGCGAAAATATCTTATATCAATGTAATAGACATTCCGCTGTTTATCTGTTATCATGTGCATCAAAAAAAAGTTTCAATCACCTGCTCCTCATAAATTTTCAAGGAATGAAAACTAAACTTTTAAACTTGGCAAAAAATTTAGTCGTGGCTCGAAGAGCTGTTTGATCGTGTTTGTTTGCTTCTTTGCTTGTTTGTTTGTTTGCTTTCTTCTTTACAGACTTAATTTTATTTACTCACTCAGTTTTATTGCATATCAAGATTCTTGCGGTATTTCTTTGACTTAGACTTAAACTAAGTAACAATCATGGAACCATTTAATATTCAAAGAAAAAAGTAATTAATATGTTTTACCAGCTGGGGGTCGATCGTCGAACCTGTGGACTTCCGCACAGTAGTCGGACGTTCTACCATAGTGTTCTAAAGTGATGACGTCATAAATACTTTTTTCGATTTAACAACATTTGACCCCTGATTTGGAAAGAGCAATATGAAAGGACTTTACAGGCCAAATTTGAGGTGTATACGATAAATAACAGTCGAGATATGGCCACCAGAATACATAATTAATTTCATCTGTTTTCTCGTGCTTGGAAATCGTGATGAAACACTCGCACTCCTTTTTATGAAATAGTACTTTAAGTTGTTACCAAAAATTTAACCACTCCTTTTGTAAACGATGATTTTGGTATTAAATGTATACCTTAAGGTTACCATTTATTGCGATTCTTAAATTTTGTGATATCGGAAACTGCGTATTTTGCGAGTGTTTTGATTTTGCGATGTTTCAAAGATTTTGCTTGAGAAAAAATAATCCCGAAAATAAAAAAGAGTATGGAACAGGACAAGAAATAATTATTTGAATTTATTTATGTTAAGGAAAGATAAGGTAAGTTATTCTTGGTAGGGAAACACAAAAAGTAACGTACTAATCTCAACAAAAACACTTTGTCAAAACAAAAAAAACGTCAAAAAGCGTCCTTTTTTTGATCTTGCTTAAACTGCAAAACAGGGTAAATTTCGCGAGTAGAAATTACTGCGGCTACTAAATTTGGCGATTTGCAAAAAATCGCAAAGATTATTTGCCGCAATAAAAAGCAGCCTTAAGGCAATTGAATGTACTAAATGAATTCACAAAAAAGAAGAATCAAATTTGAAATTATCAAGCCCCCACACGTACGCATTGCGGACCTATTTTTGGTATAGCTAGCTCCTCTCTAGTCTGACAACGTAGATTTTTTTTTTTCATTTTCGTTACTATTGCTTAAAAGCTCAAAGGAAATAGGAAAACGTGGCAAATATACCTAATAAAAAGTTTTCAAAGTTGATGCTATGCTTTGTGCTGATTGGCTGATATGTGTCACATGTTTTTTCTTGGATTTGATTGGCTGCGACAAAACTGTACATTTTTTCTTGTGCGTTTTAAACTGAAAGTCCAATTCAAATTTAATCGCAAATTGGACAGTTCTCAGAAATTAAGGGGAAAAAGTTGCGCTGACAATATAGGATTTACTGACAGCTATATAATTATCACTAAAAATAGTATCTCTCAGACTTCCTTACCTAGACATTTGTTATCGATACGATTAATTGATTTGGACCTCAAGTCGTAAGTCGTACAATTATCCAGGGTATAATCGTGCTTGAAAAGTGCTTGCGCGATTTCACACTGAATTCTCGGTTCAATTTCCATTACTTATCATTATCATTTACAATTATTCCATGGGCCCGCGTTGGATACGATGTGGTAAATAGCCAACGAGGTGTTCAGCCATTTCTTCAAGCACAAAATGTTTCTGCAATCGCATTATGCCGCCTTTTTGTTTGGCATGAGATCGAGGCCACGGTTGGCCCAACATGGCGATGAAAGTCCGAAAACGTCTGGCATCGGATCAATACCCGTGGGACTATTTTCGTAAAAAACGACACGATTAGTTTCCATTCTCCTTTGTCATCTGTCGAACGCAATTATTCTCGCGTGCTCGCCCACTCGGGGCAACAAGTAGTTAAACTCCCTTATTAAACAGTTTAAAAGTCACGAAATTACGAATCTGTTTAACTGCCTTAGAATGTTTCAATTATTTTGAAAATCGGACATTTCATTACATACTTATTCTTCTTTTTGACTGCCAAGTTTAAAAAAATTCTATCGTGCGCTTTTTATTTTGCGATCATTTTAGTAAGCGAAGGCCCTTTTTCGATAAAAAAGTGAAATAACATTTCATACCAGTTCATATTCAAGCCGATATTTCAAGAAATCAAATGAAACGATTTCTCGACGAAGACCTCAAGGCCATTTCCGATATATTAAAATTCTAACTTGGCTCCGAGGCTTGGGGGAATAAAACAAAAGATATCACGTCGATGTTGATTGATGAATAAATCATTTCTTTTGTTTTATTCCCCCAAGCCTCGGAGCCAAGTTAGAATATTAATACAGTCGAAGCTCTCTTAACGGACACTCTCGTAAGCGGACAGCTCTACTTACGGCCGCCTTGTTTGAAACCCCGTTTTAACTCCCATACAAACTCTGTATTTTTACATTCTCGTAAGCGGACATTCCCGTAAGCGGCCGCGGACACTTTCAGAGATTACGACTTAGACTTTTTCTTTGTTTTTAAGCTCTCGTAAGCGGACACCCCAATGAAAATTCTGTTAACAACCTCTATATCTTGTTTTTAACAATCAACTTCACGTTGCCTTTCGACACAATGATTTTACAATAATTACAGTACCATATTTCAATGCTTGTTTTGTCGTCATCCGCGTCCGTCCGGTTATTGTTAGCTGGGCAAGCTCCCATAAGCGGCCATATATCCCCTACACCTGGGGCTCCAATTACGGACGCTTTTTTCGCGTCCCGAGGGTGTCCGCTTACGAGAGCTTCGACTGTATATCGGAAATGGCCTATTCGCACTCCGGTTGCTCGTGCTTCATGCTCACTTGCACGCTCTGTGAGATAGACTTGTAGCAGGCAAGTCAATAAACGACAAAGGACATATAACTGTCTTCAATTTCCATAAACTGTTTCCCCCAAAGGCCAGTTTATCCCATGCCAGATAATGGAAAAGATCTGCAAAGTACAGTATTTGCGAACGAACTCTAAGATCATCTGTAAACGAGACGTGACTAGATTCCGCTGGATTGCATCCAATTTGTTTAGTTTCTTCGAACGCTTGTCTACACTGGCCTTCCAAAAAGGCTGCAAATAGTTTGATAAATTGTTCATGTTGTGACTATTACTATAGCTAGGCAGTTAAGCACCGAGGTTTCCTTGGGCTACTAGACCTGATAGAATCCTAAAGCATTTTTGCGGTTCGTTGGTTAAAAATACATGTAGCCGACCTAATGAGAGTGCTGTTTAAGTGGCTGTCCAGCTAACAGCGGTCTGGCGACTTTCGGGTCGCGAGTAAACCTTCCCTTTATTTTTTGTGACAGAAAAGGACTTAATGTGAAATGAATAAAATCGATCTAATTTTTTCCAGAAACTTTTTCTGTGCTTCGCTACAGGACAAAACGTATTTTACTATCTGAGAGCTGTTTTCAGGGTTACTCGATGGCGGAAATTCGGCAATTTTAAAAGCCGCGTTTCTTCGAAGCGGATAAATATCGCAAAATTTTAAATAGTACATTACATTAAGCCGCATTTACCTTGTCTTATCAAGGAATATCGAATTATGTGATGAAAAATTTAATTAGCTTAATTAAATCAAAGACAACGCGGTTTGCGGTATGTTTTCTCGCATGGCAGATTCCTCAAAAGTAAAAGCTAAAATCTCCAAAGCGGTACAAAAATCCCAGGTAAAATGCACTTCACAGCAAAGATCTAACCCTATTCTAATAGAAAATAAATTAAAAGGTCCGGGTATCGTTCTACTTTGGACGCGAACAAACGTTTTTAAGAGCTCATTTTGGCAATATTTACATTAGATTGCTCGTTTGACGGTTTATGCCCAGCGCATGTGATTAGATAGAAATATTTTATCCAGCAGCTCAGAGTCTTGCTGTACATCCTCGAAAAACGAGTAGTTTCGGTTTTTATGCCCGTTTAAGTTTGTATGAATAAAAACGGCTGAAAGTCCATAAATAGGAATCGTTCGTCCGCTCGCACAATATGCAAATTTGTGCTTATTTATAACGGGTTGTTGATTTCAGCAAGTCAAAAGATTAAAACTCTTTCTTCTTAAACATTAGTCATTCTTGAGTTTTGACACAGGCAACAAGAAGCTCGTAAAAAAAGACATTTTATTTTAACTTTGTTTGTTTTTTTATTAATAAGTTCTCTTCCCAATGTAATGTAACATTTGCAATGTTGATGTGTTGTTGTCACGCAATGTACCCGAGAGTGCGAGACATGGCGTCTTCAACGACATGTTTCATGTCGACGAAGAATGAAATTGGATGTGGGGAATTTAAAGGAGAGAGCAAGTTGGTGCCTCTAAGTGAATGCAAAAGTGATACTACGGCTCTCCTGAGGAGATGTCATTTAACAAAGGAAGACATTTCAGACTTATTTTACTACGGGCTGGCTATTTTAGTAAAACTGCCCAACAACTTGAAAATATGTTTGTGTGCCCAAGACATCGCGCGAACCTTGGCAAAGACTGGGGAAATGAAACTGGCCGCACAGCATGCCATTATCCCGATCACAAGGGTAAGCAGAAAAGTGTTAAAAGTGACAGAGTCGTGACTGTGAAAATTGCACGAGAAGTGATGGAAGTTTTTGAGGTTGCTATTCCTGTTGGATCACGTAAGTAATAGCAAGAAACAACATTTTGTCTATTCTTTTTTCTGTCTTCTCTAATGACAATATTCACACAATACGGGGATAATATAGTTCAAATCACGCATCATTGTCTTATTTAACCAAATTCTATATAAAGGATTAAGGAAGTTTTATGCGTTTTGAAAATTACCTGCGCTTAATTAACTCAGTGTATTTGAAACTTTTCAATGTTTTCGATTTTGCGTCGGTTTTTGTTCATTCCTTTTACAGCTCAAACCGGATTGAAGTTTTAGTTTATCATGCACCTACCTTATCCATCTACGATGTTTATAGTTAACATGTAGCCGGGAGGGAAGTATTCTCCGTTTTTTTTTTTCATTTTCCCACAGAGAAATGCTATCTGTTGCCAAAATTAAAACTTCTCTTAATTTAATTTACCAAACTTTTAACTCCATTTGATTTTTTTTGTTTTTCTTTTTTGCGTACGCTTGAACCAAACAATAAATGGACTGGCATTCTGTGTGATAAAATTTAAAAGAAAAGATTTTCAAAGCCCATGTTTTCATTCAACTTGGAAAGTGTGTGCCCTGTAAGCTTTGTTTACCGATAGTTGTAAATGAGCAAAGGGAAAAAGTTGTGCACGCGGTCATGTTCTCATTTGGAGTCGTTGTTAAAGATAACAGTTTATTAAATTTGATGTTTTAACGATAAGAGAAAAAAAAAGTTACAAAATGCATAAACGAGGAGCAAGGTGGAATTATTGTGTAAAACGCATGTCACGAAAACAGCATTAAGATCGTTTTTGTGATTGTAGGTGAGCTCAAGTACCGAGTAGTTTCTGTTAATTAATTAGTTTTAGATACAAGTAGTGCGGTGTTTGCCATATTCATAGGGGTGGAACATAACATTACTGTTGAAACGGAGAGGGAGTTGCATGAATTTGATATTTTGATGTAAAATTCATTTCTTGATATTTTTCTTTATCGTTTCCGCCGTGGAGGATATTTAAAATCTCCGGCCCTTGCACAGGAACTTTTTCTTACAGCTCGATATTTGTTCCAAAAATCAAAAGCGCATCTGGATATTTATTTGCGTATTGTCCACTTTCCCTCCCTAGGGAAGAGCTTTATCGTTTTTGCGATGTAAACAAACAAAGCTGAAATTGACAGCCCGCTGTAAATAATACAGATCAAGAATTTTTGTTTATGGCATTTTTTCGCTTTAATGTTTTGTTTAGAAACTGACAAAGGCTTAGAAGAAAACGTGCTTGTTATTCTGAAGAGGCATAAAATGAATCTGAGATGTTAAGAAGTAAATCTATTCAGTCATACAGTTTGCGTTGGACATTACGTGTAACCGTCGAAGGAGTATTTCTGATGTAAATATTGACCAAGAAGCTCCTAACCACTTGTTCGCATGCAAAGCAAAATAATACCTTCGCCTTTGAGTTTGTTTTATGTCAGAATAAGGTAAAGGCCTCCAGTTGCCGAGTGTCTAAACTCAAGAAAGAAAACGTTTGAGAAAAAGTAAGTTTTAATCTTTGAGATAATTTTGACTGCTTTGCTGAAATCGACAACCTGTTGGAAATGAGCAAAATTTGCATATTGTGCGAGCGGACGAACGATTCCTATTTATGGACTTTCAGCCGTTTTTATTTATACAAACTAAAACGGCCATAAAAACCAAAACTACTCGTTTTTCGAGGATGTACAGCAAGACTCTAAGCTGCTGGTAAAAACATTTCTATCTAATTACATGCGCTGGGCATAAACCGTCAAACGAGCAATCTAATGTAAATATTGCCAAAATGAGCTCTTAAAAACGTTTGTTCGCGTCCAAAGTAGAACGATACCCGGACCTTTTAATTTATTTTCTATTAGAATAGGGTTAGATCTTTGCTGTGAAGTGCATTTTACCTGGGATTTTTGTACCGCTTTGGAGATTTTAGCTTTTACTTTTGAGGAATCTGTCATGCGAGAAAACATACCGCAAACCGCGTTGTCTTTGATTTAATTAAGCTAATTAAATTTTTCATCATCACATAATTCGATATTCCTTGATAATATAAGGTAAATGCGGCTTAATGTAATGTACTATTTAAAATTTTGCGATATTTATTCGTTTCGAAGAAACGCGGCTTTTAAAATTGCCGAATTTCCGCCATCGAATAACCCTGAAAACCGCTCTCAGATAGTAAAATACGTTTTGTCCTGTAGCGAAGCACAGAAAAAGTTTCTGGAAAAAATTAGATCGATTTTAATCATTTCACATTAAGTCCTTTTCTGTCACAAAAAATAAAGGGAAGGTTTACTCGCGACCCGAAAGTCGCCAGACCGCTGTTAGCTGGACAGCCACTTAAAGGTTACCGAGAGATAGATTCTCCGTTGCCACGTTTCTGATTGTTACCTACGGACCATTCTACACCTCTACATGTGTGAATATTTTAGGTTGACATATTACACAGTGATAATACTGTAGCAACTTTATATTATAAACATTTCTTAGCGGAATCGGTAGGATATTTCACATCTTTTAATTGGTTATTGTTCGATTCAGGGTGTTCAAAGTTTGATTGCAATTTCACAAGCAGAACGCAGCCTGCCACACTTGAGTTTGAATCGGTTCGAGTCTTCATTTAGTCAGATTGTCGAACACACTAATATAGGCCCGACTGAGTAACATCTTACCGTCTACAACTTCAGTCAGACCTCTTATTAAATCACATCAGTCGCAAAGAAGGCCTTTTCAATATCAACAACGTTAGAATCTTCGAGGAAGTACTAACGGTTCAAATGAACTCTAGTCAGACTTTAGTTAAGGCGAAATCCCGGGTGAAATAAACCGAAGCGAGTTTTGGAAAGCGTTTCAAGCGTTAATACCTATACTTGCGCAGAGTTGATAATAAATAAAAATATCCACAACAGTTTTATAGTTTTAACTCACCAAGCTCCCTGTTTGTGTGCGTTCCGTTCAATTATTCCTTGGCAGTACAACCGAAAAATCGATCCGTCCCGAGGATTCTTCGTTTCACCGCGTCAAAGAAATCCAAATCTGATGTTTCCACTTTCGATATATATAAGCAGTCCGAGGTGCAAGCAGGGGAACCATAGGCCGAGTTAATTTTTCAGTACTGATTCGCGCATAGACTCAACTTATTACCCAGCAGCGTTGATATGGCTATGAGCCAGAAACTGAGAGATGACTGGGTAAGGGCGGAAGCCTGCGAACAGGCTCCCTAGTGGGGACGGGCATAGGGCGAAAAAAATTGAGGAACAAAATTAAAAATAGGTCACCAAGGGTGACATGAGTCTAATGCCGTATGGCATAGTGATACAGATTGCGCGGTTTTCGTAAGCCGGTTAAAATTGGTTAGAGGTTTGTGTTCGGGAGTTTAATTTAAAATGCTTATAGCAAGCTAGGGGCATCGTGGATGATTATGGATGAAAACGAAACAGTCATAAATGTTATATGCTTCACAAAATTTAAAGTATGAACAGGAGTTGATGTTACTTCTTCCGTATTGTCCGTAAAAGCAGAAACGATTAAACATTTGGACAAGATTGCGTGACGATTTACAAAAAGCATGTTCATTACAACAAGGGTTGAAGAACTTCACATCGTTTTCTTTCAGATTTTTCACCATTTTGATGATGACTCTTGAAACAGATTTTGCAATAAAAGCACTTGAAATAGTGACTGTTACTCCATTGTACTGTAAGCACTTAGTGACAGATTTTCCTAAAAACGGGTGTAAATGCTCACGTCAATATAATGATGACCTTTTGAACGCTGGAAACTAGGCAATTATTATCGAGCTACCATACACAGGAGCGAAGATTGTTTATCATGATGTACAAATTTCGCGAATCATCACTTCCATATCAATGTAACCATTTTATGATTTTTCTAGCTGTAAGAAGAACTTAAGATCTCTGAGAGTCGTAAAAGCATGAAATTCGATTTCAGTGTATGGCCGGGACAGTGTAATACTGCAAAGCGGCCAAACAAACGCATTTTGAATTAGTCGCGTAACTTGATTTACATTTATCCATGTACATCTTTTATTTTTGAAGGTTTTTGTTTGCACTGTAAAGAAAAAATTGGTCAAAATTCGAATGACTTAAATACAAAAACCGAGGTAAAGTTTTCTATTTTTTAAAACAAAATAAATATTTGGTCGCATTGTGTAAATAAACGCGAGTCGCCGTCGAAATATTTTTTCTCAAAGAAGCAAGACGAAAACACAAGTGCTTAACTGAACTGAAAACGAAGATTTATTTTCACAAAAAGCTTACAAATGTCTTAACTGGAAAATTATTTCGTCCTGTTCGTGACTTGAGAAAGAACTTTTAATTATGCGTGGGAACACGTGTCGCTGATTGGCTGTTTTTAATTGAAACTAATCGTGCGTGTCCGTACGGAGTCCGTTCTTGCAGCTGATCATTGTTTTCTACATTACAGCGAACGATTATCGATCCCGAACCATTCCCTTGGGATTGCTAACAGCTTTTTTCATATAACAAAGAGTCTAATGCGCATGCGCAAAGCGCACGCAAGCATTAGACTCAAAAAGTGACCGAAACAAGCGAAACCCCATTACTATTTTTTGATAGGTAACTGTAAGCAGGCTAACTTTAGTGTTATTTAGACTACCCGAAGAGCTGTTCAGCCTAACCGGAATGCTTTTGGTTTATTTTTCCCTCGCGCTTCGCGCGACCTCGCAATAACACCGCAAAAAATAAACCGCCAGTTCTGCAGGCTATTGCTGGTTTTCGTTTCATCACAGATTCACAGGGGGTCCCATACGTTAAAAATATAAAGAAATGTATGGGGATATTGGGTCTTATTAAGAGTCCTATTATCGGTAACTTTTTTCGAGTAACGCCTGCCTTTAAGCTCAAAATAAACGTAAACTTACCTCAGCTGTTATCTGACGTCTTTTCTGAGCCTTAGAATAGCGAATAATAACACTCGACACCTCTTGCATGGGCTCCCTGTGCTGCAACCTTTGGGAAAATGCATGGTAAGTGGCCGCTTAATAGGGGTTCGTCAAAAATTTAGCATAAGGCATGTTTGGCAAACATCACTTTACCTATTGCCAGGTAGCCTGCAAACAGGTTTTCCGGAGATTTCCGAAGAGCGCTTCTGTTCGCAGGCTAATTGCCAGGAAATCAAAAGATTATCTTCTAACTGAGTGACAACGGAATCACGGCAAGGCGATAAAAAGCGTGTGCTTGAATGTTTTTATCAATCGTCACGTCATATTTTGGACTCGTACCTGTTATTAGTTTGTTAAAAAAAAAGGGCAAACTGAGATACCTTATCACATGAAATTTTCGCGACACGTTAATTTCGCGATTTTGAGGTGCGCATATTTCGCGACACTTAAACTTCGCGATTTTGCGAAAATTTTGTATTTTGAATCACTTTAATTTCGCGTTTTTGAGTAAGATACAATTTACATTTCCTTTAAAAACGACTTCATTATTCATGACTAAATCTCGACAACAGAGCAGCTAATGTTTACTAGTAGGTTATGCTTGTACGTGCATGAGTTATTGTTCTTGAGTCAATTGACGACAACGTCCATTTAGATTGGTAATTCCTTTCTTTAGTGGCACTAAACTTATTTTTTCTTAATTATTGACAAAATGTGAGTCACTTAATTTTCGCGTCATGTTATGTTCGCGACACTTATTGTTCGCGTCACTTTAATTTCGCGATTTTTTTGGAATCGCGAAATTCGCGAAATTAAAGTGTCGCGAAAATTTCATGTAATAAGGTAGTTAAAACTAAAATTAATTAAGTTATTGCTGTGGAAAAGGCAATGTAGTTTGAATGAGAGAAAAAGAGTAGCTGCCTGACCCCAGGGGATGTACTCAGGATTTCACACTGAGTGACGGAGATGATCGAATGTGCACAAAAATCAAGACCCCCCCCCCCCCCCCCAAAAAAAAAAAAAATCCCAAATAAAAATCCCTGAACCAAAAATTAACCTGAAAAATCCCATGCTATTAAAATGTGAGTTTTACTACTATGCCAAGGCACTTCCACGAATCTTTAGATTGTTTTTAATATAGCCACCCAAAAAAATACTTGCCATATTTTCCTACCCAAAAAATCCCGGAATCGAAAATCTCAAACCCGAAAAAAATCCTTTGATCATCCCCGTCAGAGTACCCCCTCCCTCACCGGAGGTGGCTAAACAAGTATGGTGGAAAGGAACACTGATTGTGATGGTGATTTCCGTGTTACAATTAATTGAGCCAGATGTTCTTCCCGAGCATCTTTTTAAGATTGCGCTGCAATGTTGCACCAGAAATTAATTTGCAGTTTGCTTATTGGACTCATCTTTGGGAGGCGCGGTGGCCTAATGGTTAGTGCTCCGGACTCCGGAGTGAGCGGTCCGGGTTCGAGGCCTGGCCGGGGTCATTGTGTTGTGTTCTTGGGCAAGACACTTTACTCTCATAGTGCCTCTCTCCACCCAGGTGTATAAATGGGTACCGGCGACATTATGCTGGGGGGGGGGGGGTACCCTGCGATGGACGAGCATCCCATTCAGGGGGGAGTAGAAATATTCCTAGCCGCTTAATGCTATCGAAACCGGGATAAGCTCTGGCAATATGGACCACTTGGCTCGAGGCTTCCCTTTTTTTTATTGGACTCATATTTGCCCTTGGAAAACTTGACTTGTTGAGAGAAACTGAAATTTAGAAATGTAACCGATTTTTTCCCCATATAAATTACCTAGGGGAAATTTTAACTAATGGAACTTGAATATGTCATGAGAACAAAAGAATTTCACTTGACGATTACCCTGCATGGATTAAGGGTATTTCTTGGAGTTACTGGGCGTTTTCCATTTGCACGAAGAAACCGTTTGTTCCGGTGAAAAATCAAATGGAACAGACTTTTCCACTGGAACTTTTTTGGGAAAAAAGGAATACCTTCAGAGGTATTCCTCTTTTACCGTTTTTACCGAAATGATCGGAAAATTCTGTACCATTTGCCTCGTTCCACTAGTGCCATGCTCCTTGGCACGGTTTTTGCTCGCGAAATTAACAACATGGCGATGGCGTCCGTGACATTTTTGTGTCTATGTGGGTTTAGCACGATTCACACAGAAGAATTCTTAAAGCATGCCTGCACAACTTCAGATGAGAATTGCCACTTAAAAAATATAGGTACCGGGTAACTGGTTGCTTACCTGATTTATTCAGGTTGTTGTATTTTTACGCGTGAGTTTTCGTCTTGGTTATGCTCGCCTAAATATAAAACTTAAGCTTAATCTGTTCGTTGTGCTGTCAGTTTACTGGTAAAACGTTGCTCTCTCGTGCAAGTGTAAAGTTTTCCTAGAATGCGAATCATCTTTTGAGGTTTCTGATTAGTTATATTAAAATTTTGCGGGTTTTCTTCGAGCTCATGCCCAGCTGCATTATCCGGACAGACTCAAAAGCAAAACTAAAATTCAACATCTGAGCCGCCATTTCGAATTTTCGCGGGAAATTCTAGGGGGCAACAGAGAGGAGCCTGAGAAGCGAGAACGAATGAGTACAATGGGCCTTTCCAGATTGTGCTCGGCACTTTTTTAGCGCAATTTGGCTTTGGGAGCACTATTTGGATCAGAGAGCACTTTTTTGACCAAAGAGCATCTTCTGACAACTTTTTTGGTAAACAAGCCAATTTCTAGCTTATTTGAACATGAAGCACATTACTGGATTTTTTGTTTTATATAGCAATTTCAAGTTCCCTTGACTACAAATAATATCTCAACTAGGCTAAAACTGGTGATTTCGACATTTGATTGGGTATCCATTCCTGTGGGCTGTGGTACGTCGGTAACTACAAATATTGGGTAGCCTGTGGGCTGTGGAACTAGTTAAGTGTAATACTCCATAATTTTCGAGCTTTTTTTAAAGTTCGCGGACACCGTACCTCACCGATTTCGCTGAAATTTGGCATGCAGTCTTGTTTTAGGGTCCTAACTACCAAATGGATATTAAAAAGTTTCAATTCTTTTTATTTTGGAAAATATCGAGAAGGCCGATTTGAAGCGTCCGTGACGGCCCGCCAACATGGCGGATCGAAGGTGTTCTTGTTAGTTCGACACTGAACCTGCCGTCACAGTTTCTCGATCATACTTGGCATAGTTATAAAGAACTATCTTTCTTCTTTCTATATATCAAAATAGATTTGGCAAATGTTGAGTTTGGATGATCAACGGCCAAGAAGTTCGAAGGTATGTTAACGATGTTTTGAACAGTCTCAAATTTACTACAAAATGAAAGGCTAATAACTCCACTGTTATCTCGATTTAGAAGTAGCCATTTACCATGAACAAAGCTTGTTCATTGGTGAATTGATTCCATTAATAAAAAAATTGGGGAAATGTAACCGTTAAGAATAAAAAATTATGGAACCTCTAGTAAATTGGCCATTTCAGCGCCAATTCAGCGGATCAGCTCATTAACAGCAAATAATCGGGAGAAACATGAAAGGGTTACAGTCGTTTATAATAAGCAGTTTTCAGGTATTCTTTGCTTATCTTAAACAAATACATAATCTTTGCCAAAGATATGGCGATTTTTGAGCGTACGATCGTTTCTCCAAATTTTTATGTCGGCAACTTTATTTTATTTGTTGTCGAGATTATACGCTTTTGTTATTCAATATTCGTTTCACAAGAACTTCTGTTGCTCGCATTTCCCAACTGGCTGTTTAAGAAATTGCCCATTCCGTAACAGGGTAATTCTTACTTTTTCTTTAAAAATTACTAGGAAAGCAAGAATGTCATAGAACGGTTTTATACTAGTGAAAATACCTGTCAGACATAACTTCAACTGTTTGTGTTATCTGGCTGTTTTCACAAATATGCAAATTTAGGAATTCTTAAAGTGCCTATCTTTAACTATTTCACGCTTAAAGATTCCTCTAAATTTTTTCGCCTACCTTTAGGACAAACGAAGTTTTGTGTCTCCAAGCAGAATGCTCGTTATCAGCAATGAAAGTCGAAGAGATACAGAAGCTCGAGTAAAGTTCTAACTGCTGTGAAATGAACATCGTTTGAGCTTGACGTGTATTTATAGATTGCTCATTTAACAGCAAATAATCGGGAGAAACATGAAAGGGTTACAGTCGTTTATAACAAGCAGTTTTCAGGTATTCTTTGCTTATCTTAAACAAATACATGATCTTTGCCAAAGATATGGCGATTTTTGAGCGTACGATCGTTTCTCCAAATTTTTATGTCGGCAACTTTATTTTATTTGTTGTCGAGATTATACGCTGTTGTTATTCAAGTATTCGTTTCACAAGAACTTCTGTTGTTTGTATTTCTCAAATCACTGTTTAAGAAATTGCCCATTCCGTAACAGGGTCATTACAAAAATTACTAGGAAAGCAAGAATGCCATAGAACGGTTTTATACTAGTGAAAATACCTGTCAGACATAACTTCAACTGTTTGTGTTATCTGGCTGTTTTCACAAATATGCAAATTTAGGAATTCTTAAAGTGCCTATCTTTAACTATTTCCTCTAAATCTTTTCGCCTACCTTTTGGCCAAGCGAAGTTTTGTGTCTCCAGGCAGAATGCTCGTTATCAGCAATGAAAGTCGAAGAGATACAGAAGCTCGAGTAAAATTCTAACTGCTGTGAAATGAACATCGTTTGAGCTTGACGTGTATTTGTAGATTGCGCTCGAGCTCCGTTAATTAAGTTGATTCATTTGGCGATCAGATAAAAATCAATGAATGATCAGAGTTATTAAAGTCCATTTCTAAGCACGAGAGACACGGAAGTTTGTTTCAGAAGCATTTATGCATGGAAATACCGGTTTATTTTTGAGCGGGAAATCTGCATTTATAATAGCTGGGAGTTTGGGGTGTTTTTTGGTGTAGTTTTTTTTTTTTTTGAGGGGGCTCCGGGGGGGGGAGGGGGTGTGGAAGTGGTGCCTTCGTATCCTCTTTTGTTCTTTTACACAGTGGCCTGAATTTGGAACAGTTCGGGGAATTGATTATCAATTACTCTTCGTTATGCCATGTCACCCCTTAATGTGGGAGCGCCGTGCCTCAATTTACGATAAAAAAATTTATGGCCACCCGGTCCATTTATGTAGTTCTCCGCCAGGTCTCTCAATAGGCAGGTTACGAGCCTAGTGGCCCATCCGGCCGGAGCTCATACCGGTTTCCGCAACGTGAAGCGACAACGAGTATTTTTTACTCCACCCGGATGGGATGCTATTCCATCGCAGGGTTACCTCCCTTCCCGAAAAGCTAAAGATTGACTGGTAATCATTTTTTAACCTGGGTAAGGAAAGGGACTCTGGGAGTTGAGAGGCTTTCCAAAGAACTTAACGCATTGTCCCCCAAAAGCTCTATCCAGGACTGTTTGGTCCAGAGTCCAGCGCAGTGACCATTCAGTTAGGCCATCACGCTTAGGCCTTTCTCGATTATGCTAGCATTTTTTTCGGCATTTTTGGGAAAACGAGCATTTTTTTCGTTTTTTCTTCAAAAAAGAATTGCTAGCATTTTCTGTCACTTTTCATGACTGTGATCCAGATTTTCAGCACTCAGAACTCAGAAGGATAAATAATCCTAAAGTTTCACAATTTTGATTACATAATTTGATTGTTTTCTGTCTGTTTCGACTGTTTGTGCGTTGTGTTACTTGTGTACTTGTGTTGTGTTACTTGTGTGTTTTTATTTTTATTTATTTTTTGATATTTTTTTATTTTTTTTTATAAACAAACAATTATTAAGTATCACCTGTTGTTGATATGAGCATATAATGTGAGAGTTTGTACGTTTTGTTTGAAATAAAACAAAGCATTTTTGGAATTCAAGTGGCATTTTTTAAGGAAATCAGGCATTATTTTAGCATTTTTTTGGCTTTATGCGAGAATTTCTAGTAGCATTAAATGCCAGTTTTACTAGCATAATCGAGAAAGGCCTAATCACGCTCCCCAACCGTGTAAGAAAGTGCAAAAATCTGCTTGTATAAGCCCTGGGCCGGGGGTGTACAGTTTCGTACGAAATGTGGGCTTTTAAATGTGGTAAGTCTTATATCCGTGGTTGGGGTGCGGTGGCTTAAAGCGAAATTAAAAAAACTTCTTGTTTTCTGAAAAAACGTTTTTATAAACTGATTTGAATTACACATTAATGAATTAAAGGGACAGTGTCACCAAGATTTAATAAAATTTAAAACTCTCAAGACGGTAACCTGGTAGGAAAAAAGTGGCCTTAAACTTTGACAGTTGACTTGGAAGAAATATATGGGCCTTGAATTGGGAGGGCTTATGAGAGAAAAGGATAAAAAGGGGAATTTCACAGAATCTGCTCAACAGCGTACTCTCGAACAGCTTTCATTTATCTGCCCACTGTCTTTTCTCTCTCCAGGTTTTAGTAAGGCCAGACCGCTATGAGTGGATTTACAATTCATATTTACACTTTTTTGAGATTTTTAAATCCCGGTTCGAGCTTTGGGGGGATATTGCGTTGAGTTCTTCGGGAAGCCTCTGTACTATCATACCGTATCTACTCGAATAAGCGCTGCCCCCGAATAAGCGCCGCCCTCGAATAAGCGCCGCCCCCGGCGCCGCAGTCCCGATGCGGCGCTTATTCAAGGAATCTGTTTAACTAGAAACAGAACTACAAAGCAACTCTTAAACAAACTTGGACATTTCTTTCCATCAAAAGCGACGTTCTGCAGTTCAAAGTGCTTGTTTTACCGCTCAGTTTTTCTATTGAACATTCTTCAGTACAATCTTCAGCAAGAGACGACTTTTGGCAACCAGGGGACCCTATTTTAATAAATGTAAAGGATTAGATTCTTTGTGGCGTCAAACTTTTTAATAAGCGCCGCCCTCGAATAAGCGCCGCACTGGAGGCGTAAAAAATTTAATAAGCGCCGCGGCGCTTATTCGAGTAATTACGGTAGTCCCTTTCTTCACCTAGCTAGGTCGGCGATAAGGACATACGTGATGTAAGTCATGACACATCACGAGAGGTGTCCTTATGGAGCTCGAGAGGTTCGACTTTAATAAAAAAAAGTCCGAGATAACAAAAACAGCCAAGTTCTCACCCGCTTTTTTTGTAAAAATCTGGACGAAAAACATTTGTATCTTTTAACTTGCCCTAAAAAGAATTGATTCGAAATTCATTTCAAATCAATGAGGAAAATGTGTTAGCTTCACTGTTATGTTGTTCTTGCCGCGAGTAAGCCACGCCTTCTTCGAACACGATAATTACTGATGACACAAACGTAAAGTCATGTTCATTTCAAAATCAGCTCGCATTATGCTCATTAACAGATGAGCTCTTTTGTTCAACATTCAGACCACTGTGTCAGAGATCTAAAGAGGATTCGGAGGCACCACTTCCACCCCCTCCCCCCGCCTTCCTACAACAACACCAAAAAAAAAACCAAACTCCCAGCTATTATAAATGCAGATTTACCGCTAGAAGCCGAGTATTTTTTAACCGCGTCAGTCAATAATAAACCGGTATTTCTATGCATAAATGCTTCTGAAACAAACTTCCGTGTCTCTCGTGCTTAGAAATGGACTTTAATAACTCTGATCATTCATTGATTTTTATCTGATCGCCAAATGAATAAACTTAATTAACGGAGCTCGAGCGCAATTTATAAATACACGTCAAACTCAAACGATGTTCATTTCACAGCAGTTAGAATTTTACTCGAGCTTCTGTATCTCTTCGACTTTCATTGCTGATAACGAGCATTCTGCCTGGAGACACAAAACTTCGTTTGACCAAAAGGTAGGCGAAAAGATTTAGAGGAATCTTTAAGCGTGAAATAGTTAAAGATAGGCACTTTAAGAATTCCTAAATTTGCATATTTGTGAAAACAGCCAGATAACACAAACAGTTGAAGTTATGGCATTCTTGCTTTCCTAGTAATTTTTAAAGAAAAAGTAAGAATGACCCTGTTACGGAATGGGCAATTTCTTAAACAGTGATTTGGCAAATGCGAGCAACAGAAGTTCTTGTGAAACGAATACTTGAATAACAACAGCGTATAATCTTGACAACAAATAAAATAAAGTTGCCGACATAAAAATTTGGAGAAACGATCGTACGCTCAAAAATCGTCATATCTTTGGCAAAGATCATGTATTTGTTTAAGATAAGCAAAGAATACCTGAAAACTGCTTATTGTAAACGACTGTAACCCTTTCATGTTTCTCCCGATTATTTGCTGTTAAATGAGCAATCTATAAATACACGTCAAGCTCAAACGATGTTCATTTCACAGCAGTTAGAATTTTACTCGAGCTTCTGTATCTCTTCGACTTTCATTGCTGATAACGAGCATTCTGCTTGGAGACACAAAACTTCGTTTGTCCTAAAGGTAGGCGAAAAGATTTAGAGGAATCTTTAAGCGTGAAATAGTTAAAGATAGGCACTTTAAGAATTCCTAAATTTGCATATTTGTGAAAACAGCCAGATAACACAAACAGTTGAATTTTTGTCTGACAGGTATTTTTACTAGTATAAAACCGTTCTATGACATTCTTGCTTTCCTAGTAATTTTTAAAGAAAAAGTAAGAATTACCCTGTTACGGAATGGGCAATTTCTTAAACAGTGATTTGGGAAATGCGAGCAACAGAAGTTCTTGTGAAACGAATATTGAATAACAAAAGCGTATAATCTCGACAACAAATAAAATAAAGTTGCCGACATAAAAATTGGAGAAACGATCGTACGCTCAAAAATCGCCATATCTTTGGCAAAGATCATGTATTTGTTTCAGATAAGCAAAGAATACATGGAAACTGCTTATTATAAACAACTGTAACCCTTTCATGTTTCTCCCGATTATTTGCTGTTAAATGAGCTGATCCGCTGAAATGGCGCTGAAATGGCCAATTTACTAGAGGTTCCATAATTTTTTATTCTTAACGGTTACATTTCCCCAATTTTTTTATTAATGGAATCAATTCACCAATGAACAAGCTTTGTTCATGGTAAATGGCTACTTCTAAATCGAGATAACAGTGGAGTTATTAGCCTTTCATTTTGTAGTAAATTTGAGACTGTTCAAAACATCGTTAACATACCTTCGAACTTCTTGGCCGTTGATCATCCAAACTCAACATTTGCCAAATCTATTTTGATATATAGAAAGAAGAAAGATAGTTCTTTATAACTATGCCAAGTATGATCGAGAAACTGTGACGGCAGGTTCAGTGTCGAACTAACAAGAACACCTTCGATCCGCCATGTTGGCGAGCCGTCACGGACGCTTCAAATCGGCCTTCTCGATATTTTCCAAAATAAAAAGAATGGAAACTTTTTTATATCCATTTGGTAGTTAGGACCCTAAAACAAGACTGCATGCCAAATTTCAGCGAAATCGGTGAGGTACGGTGTCCGACCAAAGTTCGAATCTTATAGACTATGACAATTAATAACGTTGAAGGCATCTATACGTTTTACAATAATTTATTCAACAAGTGGGACATGTGCGGCGGCCCTCAGGGCCCCGTACCTATTTCATCAACCCCTCATAATTTATGCAAACTCATTAAAAATGGAGAAAAATCACGTGACAGCCTCGATTTCATGTTTTTATTTATTTATTTATTTATTCTATTTTATTCGTTATTTGTGCAATTATTGACTTGTATTCAATGGAAACTTGCCTTTTAGTTGCAAATCTAAATTGGAAAGCATCTTTTCTTTCAAATAATTAAAAATATTCGGTAGCACTTTTTTTAATTTTTGGAGCAACTTTTGAGCACTATTTTGGTTTTGGAGCACTTTTTAAGCATCTTTTGGGCATTTTTGGGAGCACTTTTTTAGCTTTTTGGGAGCACAATCTGGAAAGGCCTACGAATGAGATTAGTGTCTAAATGGAACACACTCTTCCCGATCGCAAATTTCTAACGGAAATTTTCGGAAATTTTTGGAAATGGAAAACGCCCACTCTTCCAGCGGTCAGGGCAACCAACGAGACAAGTTTACTTTAGTTGTCGGAACACCATTTTACGTTGTACGTGTCCTTTTTGTACGTTTTAAAGCGTTATTTTTAGAAGCTAAGAAAAGTGTATCTTTTTGGATACGCTTGCTGAACTTTCAAACTTCAAACTTTTCAAAATTTTAGGGAACGAAATATTGTAACCCAAATATACGAACCGCTGTTGCCTTCTCAAAAATCGTAGCTGGCTTTTTTTCGTGCCCAAAACGACATTTTTTCTTCCTCCGAAAACAACAGGCATTACTTTCCCCATGTCACGAAAGTTTGAAAGAAGTCTCAAGTTTTTTATCTCACTTTAATCCGAAAATCGTAGGCGATTATAAGTCTTCCGAACAGATATTTGCCGAAACGGTCTGTTGGGTGCCCCTGAACGGTTTCTTCTCCATGCGATTATAAGCCCTCCCGCTTATAAACCCCCCTGGGTATAGGCCCATCTACCTGAAAACAAAATTTACATCCGGTTACAAGCCCCCCCCCCTCCCCCCCGGATATAAGCCCACCTCTACTGGAGGACAATACTGAACAGGGCTAAACTGCTTTACGTTTTTAACTGAAAAACGTTTATCGATCAACGCTGGGCTCATGCCGTGGCTCGTTTCGAAACATTTTTTTTATTCCGCTTAAAAGCTCTCCCTGATATAAGCCCCTCCGCTTAGCGCTTATAGGCCCACCCAAAACCACTTACGAAGTTGTGTAGTCTGTATAAGCCCAGGGCTTATATAAACCGGGATTTTACGGTAAATGGAAAAGAAACTGTTGGAACCGTTACTCCAAGAAATCGCTCCGAATCCGCTAAAAACCATCCTTCGCCGTCTCTTGTGTTTTGACAAACAAATTGTATTATTGTACAGATTCAATCTGTGGCCCGTAAACGGGTCGTAAACCCTCTGAAAGTTGACTCGAGAATGACAGTTTATAAATGCTAAGTTGATATTCATATCACTGCAGCTGCTTTTTTCCTTTCTAGACGAATTTGGAATTGAACAAATCTGCTCGGAAAAATATTGCTTAAAATATCTTTTCCTTGGAACATCCACACGAGGTAAAATTTATTTTAATATTATGCACAGTGGACCCGCGTTACTCCGCCCTGCAGGTGTCGTATTTCACGTGATGCGTGACGTTTCGCAACGTGATAATTTCATTTTACTTCAACGAGACATCAAATCTTCACTGATTCTTCGAGCAAAAATTGAGCTGGTATAGTAAAGTTTGCCTCTGTACCTTGTGCCTCGGACCGCTGTTAAATCAGGCTTAAATCGATGCAATGAAACCAAGATGCCGCTGTCGATAACATGAAATAGCTGTGCCGAAAATTTACAGAAGGGAAGTCGACGTCTGTGGTGAGTTCTATCGTGTTTACGATTTTGTATTTTGCTTTTAAGTCGCTTTACAAGCTAAAAGCGGTTTCTGCTTCAGTATCATATGAACGTGTTGTAAGTCGCCTCTGACAATCGTTTTTTAAGTACAAACACATCTATTCTCGGCTTACTTGACGGTCAAAGGCTTCTATTGTGTATCATCCAGAATAAATTTTCAAGCTTATACTTCGGTTTCGATCGGTTTTACGCCATAAAGCCTAGCGAGTTGATATGTGTAGCGAACAGACCTAATGGTGATACAACCAGACAACACTACAACACTATAATCGCTAGTTATCACAGCATATATAGCCAGCAAAGTCGCGAGTATTGAATCATTCCTATATTGGATGCACGCTCGTGCTACCACTAATAGTGGTAGCACGAGCGTGCATCCAATATAGGAACATGCTTTCAAATCCGGCGTCTTCATTTCTTCGTTACAAGGAGGTGAATTCGGGAAATTTTGGTAAAATTCAAACATAAATTTCTTCCGAACAAAATATATATGTTGGGCCGAAACATTTTTTTCCAGATGCAAGGAAATAAGAGAATATTTATGTCGCTACAACATTAATTAACACTGAACTTGAAATTTAATGACACAGCTTGCGCAAGCAGCGGACCATTGAGGAAAAATCACGTCTGTTTTTGTTATTTAATTTTTAGAAGAATGAAATTTGTTTATCCAAGTTACAAACTTACTTGATTCATAACAATAAATTGAAATAGTAATGTGAATGCAGTGGACCGTTTCCAGCCTATATTATGACAAGTGTATAGCCCGAGTCGTAATGTTATAAAAATCGATTCATGCTTTATTAGCTGTTTTATCGAGTTATGGATAAACTTGGAAAGGTCGGGGAGCACTCGTAAAAGAACTGTTATGGTTTATCTCGTGGTCTTCCAATTCTCCTCGCGATATGTACACGGACACACAAAATAAAAGGCAGTAACATTGTTTACAAGCTTCTTTTTAAATGACACGTGGTCTAGCCCACGTCCCCGTCTATGGATGGCCAGATATTGAAATTTCGTCGTCTTAGTTTGCCTTTGTTCGTTTGACAATCGAACAAAATCAAAACAAAAATATTTAAATTAAAATACGCGCTTGACTGAGTTCGAATTGATAAAATCGAAATGTAACCACAATCGAACAATCATCGATCGACTGAATCACGTTATTTATAAATTATCGAAAATACGAGCGTTATTCGTATCTTTTATTTTAGGCTGTCGGTGTAGAATTCACACAAATTTTAGGATCAGTCGAACACTAAAACAAGCTGTAAAAGTGTCAGCGTTATGTGCCTGAATTTTTCTTTCGCGAGGCCAAGGAGCGGTTTATAGTCTCCTTCACAGCCCTTTATGGGATGTCACGCAACGCCGCGTGAACCCGCGAAAGCGTGACACGAACCCTCTGTAACCCAGGGTAACAATTCATAAGCGGAGAATCATGAAACTCTTTGTAGGCTGTTAATTAAAATGCTTCACGGCTGTGTTTGGTATATATTTTATTAAGTTTTGCCAAATATGTCAAATACTCCCTTATGAAACTTCATGTTAGCGAAGAAATTACTTTTGTGAATCTAAGTGACAGAACCATGATATCTTCATAACATAAACAGAACTGTGCTGTAGCAGAGCCCAGGTGCCACAGGCAACTTACTTTTGTCTTTGGGTTACAGTGGAACCCCGATATAATGATATGCCAAGGGAGCAGTAAAATTATATCGTTATATCGAGGAATCATTATATCGAAACTCCTGATATAACGATATGTCCGTAAAATAACCGAAAATATTGTTGTATCGGGGTAAACCTAAGATATACTTTTTTACTGGATAAAGAAACTTAAACTACAGTATCATTTTCGTATATCATTGTATAAAGCTGTTGTCAGAAACGTTAGAGATAACCCCTTTACTGTTATGTTATTGTATTAAATTCAGTGTTTTGCTTAAATTGTGACTGTGTATTTATAATATCAGTCGTTATATCGGGGAAGATTTTACGCTCGGTTCGCTAAATTCTCATTGTTACATCGGGAATATAGTTATATCGAAGGTCGTTATATCAGGGTTCTGTCCCATACATTTTACTGTAACTTTTGCCGGGACATAGAATATTCATCGTTATATCGGGAATATCGTTATATCGAGGATCGTTATATCGGGGTTCCACTGTACTTGTATAACTTTGCTAACGTGAAAGCTTTTAAGAGCTGGACACCCAAGATTTCTTGCAAAAGAGCCTTTGGACTCTAAGAGCACAGCTTTGAAAAAATATGTCTTCCGAGCGTTATAGTTAAAAGTGACAAACAAATGAGATTAACTTTGAAAACCATTCAGCCAAACAGTTTTCAAAAACCCATGCGCTTTTGAATATTTTTATAGAAAAAGCGCAATATAAGTTTTAAATATTATTATTATTAATATTATTTTGGTGGCCATTTTCTTACCGGTATGTCTAAATATTAGACACAGAAACAACTGCTTTTATCATTAACAGCATTTTAACTAGGTTCTCATTTTTAATCTAAATTAACTTGATATTAAGTTATTTAAATTGTAAATTTTCTTGTATTAATAATCTTTTTAAATTATATAGTTTACATATTTTATTATATATTCTTAAGGTCTTTCATCCCCCCCCTCCCCCCACTTTTTATTTTTTTTTATTTAATGTCTTGCAGTGATGAGAGTATGCCTCCTTTGCAAGACTCCCCTCACTGTAAATGTAGATGTAGCCTCTTTAAGGGAGAGACCCTTAACTACAAAGCTGTTGCTATGTGAAACTTTTACCTGTCATATCTTTGGTGTCTGAAAACATCAAAGAACAATCCCTTTTGACACACTCAATTGTTGCATGGAAGGCCTCTGTTATTTTTCTTGAAGGACAGCCATATTTGGTAAGTCACGTGACCACAGCAGAAAAAGCGCTTTTTTCGCGACTTGAATCCACTGGCTTTTGCAAAAGAGACTAATGCCGATAGTACCCAGAACGCAGGGTTCAAAACAGCAGCCGGCTGTCAGCGGCAGCCGGCACTTTGACGACACTTGCCGGCTACTTTTCAGCGAAGAAATAAAAATATCATGCTTTAATCAGCCAACTGAAATCAAACTTGCTGTAATGTTAAAGTAACAATTCATATCAGACAATAAATGGGATGAATTTGCCCCACAATGCATTTCAAACCTTTGAGCATTGAGTACGTCATGTATGCAAATGGATTGTGTCCCTTGAAATACATGGCTCTTGAACCGCTGGGAAAAAATGAGCCTTAACAAAAAAAGCCGGCAAATTCTGACTAAAACCTGTAATTTTATTTTGAGCCCTGAAAATGTGTTCGAAGCCTTTATAGTAATCTCCGTTTAAAAAGATAGAAAGCAGTAGATAATTCGGCAGCCAGTCCTGAGGTTTAAACCAAGATTCAATTGTGCGGCAGTCTGACTTGTCTTTTGTTTTATCCACATCCTTCATGAAAGAACCATTTCAGCTTGTTTGCAAAAACTCAGGGGCTCTTTTATGTGTCTTTTTTACGTTATTGCAGAACAAGTTGCCAACTAAGTCCTACTTAATGAAAACAACACATTGGAGTGGAAAATAAACCTGTATTTCTTGCTCAGCTGGCTTCTTACTTCTTAGTACTTCTTTCTTCTGATGTCAAAGAAATTGCTTAACGTTTCCATTTAAAAAAACGCGCACTAAAAAGGGACTTGTCAGCTCGATAAATACCCACGGAACCCCCCCCCTCCCCCCCTTAGCTGGTGCAATTTTATTTCTGGGAGGGGCTAGAACTCAGGATGAGGGCTTGGTAACTTCCCGAATAGGAGTTTACAGTTTATAGTAATTTTAATTGTGAAACTGCAAATCCACACCCTCGTTCAATAAACTCTTCTCCTTGTTCTTGTCTCCTTCAGTTCATTAAAACTAATGCAGTTTGATTTGGTTCTAGGAAACGCTTGAATTCGGAAGAAAGGTGTCTTTTGTGGCGTACTTGTACCAGACTCAATATGTATCGCAAGTTAAAATACGGTATAGTAGTATTACAATTAAAGACGATGTCATTGACGAGAACGCAGCTTCATCTTTTTGGAATAATAGCAGCTACCTCAATAACCTCATTGATCAGTGGTCTCGTCTTTACGCCTTCCTTCTCCATTGCACCTCCTACTTTTTCCAACGGCTTTAATCCTGGTCACGATTGTAAATCTTGGAAAACAACTCCCCAGCACAAAACGACTTTGATAACCAAGACTGCTTGTTTACAGAACTATTATCTTCTTATACTGGTCTCGTCTGCACCGGCAAATTTTGAAAGGAGAAATTTAATTCGTCAAACTTGGGGTACAGATAACAATACTGCCCCTCAGTGGAAGACATACTTTTTACTCGGTCAAACAACGGATAAAGAACATTCCGAGTCGGTCCAAAAAGAAAATCGACAGTACGCCGACATAATCCAAGCAGGCTATTATGAACATTACTGGAACCAGAGTTTGAAAATGAGGATGGGCCTTGAATGGGCAGCCAGATATTGTAATTATTCCTTCCTACTCAAAGCGGACGATGATGTGCTGGTTAACACCAAAGATTTGATTAAATTCTTGCAAAGGAAGGTTACACCTAAACAAGGACTTTATATGGGTAAAGTTCACCGCAGGGATAAAGTACCTCGATACGGCAAATGGAGTGTCCCGTATGAAGAGTACAGTGGTACACACTATCCAGATTTCTGTACTGGTGCTGGTGTTGTTATGTCATATGATGTTGTGGAGTGTTTAGTTCCTTTGTTTGATGAAATCAAACCATATCGAATGGATGATGTTTATGTTGGAATGCTTGCAAATAGATCGGGCGTGGTAGCAGTACACCATAGCGGGTTCTATATACATTGGAATTTAACAATTTGTAACTTTCTGCCAAACATTCTCGTGCAGCATCGAGCTACTGGACAATGCTTAATCAAACTGCTGCGCATGCACTCGAACGGTCGTTATTATTATCGAATGTTGGGTTCTTTCTATTGATTTATTATTTTTCAAGAGATTAATGTAGGTATTTAAACATTGTGATTGAGAAAAAGCCGGCATGGCGTTACAATTATCTCAAGTCTGGGTTGTCAGTCTGATGACCAAAAATGGTTGTTGTTACAATGTCTTTCCCCCCCCCCCCCCCCCATACATAGGTGTTTGCCATTTAACCCCACATCCCCGTAGTTTCGGTTGGAGAGCAAATGCGCTCATATGCAAAGAAGAAAAAATGGAAACAGTTCAGACAAGCAGACAGACAGACAGACAGACAGACAGACAGACAGACAGACAGACAGACAGAAGGACGAACGGTCAGTTGACCGGTCAGTCAGGTGGTCTGTCAGTCGATTGATCAGCTGGTCAGTCAGCGTTTCACTCAGTCCATTCGTCCGTAGGTCAACCAGATACTTAGACAGTCAGATAGACAGACAGACAGACAGACAAAAGGACGAACGGGCAATGAGTTACTGTGTGAGTCAGTCATCTCAAAGTCAGTCGGTCAATCCGTGTATCTGTCCGTCCGTACTAAGCTCGTCGAGTCAGACAAACAGACAGACAAAAACAAAACGACAGTCCCCCTACCAGAAAGGCAGTAAATATGACAAAATGAACTTTTATTCGTTACACTTATTTGACATTAAACAAACTGACATCAGTTTTCTATGCGTCAGGCCTGTTATTGATGATAAATTGCGTCATAACATTGTCAAGTGTTGTAGATCCACGAGCCTCTAGGCGAGCGGATCTACCACAAACGCAGCAGCGCTAAATCAGTGCTGAAACGTTTGACAGAAACCTCGCTGATTGCGTCAGCAACGAGTTTCATGCGTCTGTACTCTTATTGACAATGAAAATTAGCCAATCAGCGCGCGAGAATTCGCTCAGTTATTGTAAAATTTGTTTTTGTTACAGTGCCAGAAATTCGACATACACTGATTTTCTCAAGTTTTTCTTGTCGAGTTTGCTGAAATAAAACGGCCTTATTTGCAGTTGTACATTAGTGCGGATAATAAGGTATCGAAATTGTAGCTCTGCTTTAAGTGGCAGTTTCTCTTAAAGCGGTCCATCGCATTTCGGGTCGGAAAAAAGTTTTCCCTCAAACTTTGCCCAGTGAACTATCTTAGGTTGTAAGTAAATGCAACGACTTTAGTTTTTGGAAATACGTTAAAATATATTTTTTAGAGCTCTCAACAGTGAAGGCTGCAAAAGGCCTAATTTTGAGCTTGGCCAGAACGAGAAATTTCATAAGTTGACGAGCTCGCCGCTCAAAAACAACCAAACGCACCAAATTATTATTATTATTCCTAAGTTAAGTGGTCCTTCAAAGGTTGTAAACGCATGTTAATTTTGATACATTTTGATTTACGGGTCCGTGAAAATTTAAATATCAGCAACCGTTAGATCGCTTTTTGTAAACATGCAAAAGTATGGTGTCTTCGCCGGCCTTTATTTCACGAGTCCAGACCAGACCATTCTAAATTCCAACTGAATCCTACTAAACAGATGTTAGGAAGCATAGAAATATAAAAATACCTTGCACTTTTTATCTTCCTTTGCCACAGCGACTTCGAAAATTTCGTGCTTATGCGAGAAAGTAAGCTCATTTGCATAATGTGTATGAAATACTCGCATTAGCACGAAATTTTCGAAGTCGCTGTGGCAAAGGAAGATAAAAAGTGCAAGGTATTTTTATATTTCTATGCTTCCTAACATCTGTTTAGTAGGATTCAGTTGGAATTTAGAATGGTCTGGTCTGGACTCGTGAAATAAAGGCTGGCGAAGACACCATACTTTTGCATGTTTACAAAAAGCGATCTAACGGTTGCTGATATTTAAATTTTCACGGACCCGTAAATCAAAATGTATCAAAATTAACATGCGTTTACAACCTTTGAAGGACCACTTAACTTAGGAATAATAATAATAATTTGGTGCGTTTGGTTGTTTTTGAGCGGCGAGCTCGTCAACTTATGAAATTTCTCGTTCTGGCCAAGCTCAAAATTAGGCCTTTTGCAGCCTTCACTGTTGAGAGCTCTAAAAAATATATTTTAACGTATTTCCAAAAACTAAAGTCGTTGCATTTACTTACAACCTAAGATAGTTCACTGGGCAAAGTTTGAGGGAAAACTTTTTTCCGAACCCGAAATGCGATGGACCGCTTTAAGAGAAACTGCCACTTAAGACTTGAAATAGAACAAAAGAAAACATTCTGAGAATTTATCCTTTATCCCCAACCTCTATGCTGTTTTTTGTTTGCTTTATTTCCCTATACGTCGGAGCCAAGTAAGAATTTAGAAATATCGATATCGGTCGATTGAAGCAAGGCACTGCAACCTCCCCTACCCCTTGCCTTCTGTGTGTCGACGTAACGTTCATGAGCCCAAAAAAGTCTTCGCACGAGTATTATGTGCAAAGCACTTCGGCGCGCACGTGCACGCGAGATTTTGTGTGACGTAAGAGAGAAGCGTCACAAAAGACCACTTAGCTTACTTCGCTAGATAGTTGGTGGTGGTTGTGTCGCTGTTGTCTTAGACAATAGATTGAGATATGTCACGTTGTAAAATCTTTGCGCGTACTTCAAGTATGTGACGATAGGTTTTTCTTCTGGGGACATAATTTACGCGGGCATTCGCCTGTAGCGGGGAATGCCCTATTAAACGCGGGGGGTAACAGCTAAGTAGAGCACCACTTGGCTGATACCAAAGGAACTACTTCGTAGTAGAGAGAAATTGGGTCCAACAACAAACCGGAATAAAATAGTCAGAATAGTCCCAAAAGAATGCGCCCTTAATACCAGTTTATCCATAATTAAGAATGCAACACTTAAATTAGAATTTTCAGTCACTTGTAAACTCGGAAATTGCTTTGAGAAACCGATGAATGAAAGTATACTGAAATAATATGTTCAGGTTGCAAAACGTCCGTGGAAACGATTACTACAGTAGATAACTTCTAATTCAGAACAGGAGACTCCGGGAAATTACAACCAATGTTGTATTACCACTCAAGTACAATTTTACTGCCAGAATGGACGTCTCCTTGGAGTGAAATAAATATATAACGAGGCGAGGGATTCCTACATGACGAGCCACGAGTTGGCAGGGAAACGCGGGTTATTATTTGAATAATTTAGAAATATATTTCACTCGCCCGTACGGTTTGGAGAAAAGATATTTATCGTCAGACACTCGCACTTGAGCTCAGTTGTTTTTCTTTTACAGTCAGCTCCCGCCTTGCGGACACCTCGCTATTACGGACAACCCGTATTACGGAAAGGAGTTCAAGTCCCGGAAAATAAGAATAACTGAAAATAACTCCCGCTACTACGGACTTACACTATTACGAACACCAAATTGTGGTCCCGAAGATGTCCGTTATAGTGAGAGTTGACTGTACTGTACTTCAATTCGTTGCCGAGGGATGTCCTCGAGGCGCAATCATTGAGCTCATTTAAGAAAACGCTGTTAAGCCATTTAATGCTTTAACAATATGAACGTAGTTATCTTAGTATGATAAATTGTTATTAGCGTATTTTTTTTTTTAATTTTATTCATTAGTAAATTTATTTGTAAATTTTTAGCTTTATCTAGGATAACAGCTTTTACATGGGAATTCAGTTTCCCCCTGCTGTTATCCTCCCACTATTTTTTTATTATTATTATATATTTTATCTTTTTTGTTGTAAATGTTTTTTGTAATGTTGGGAAATCTAATAAATACTGTCCAAGCATCGCCTTTTGTGAAATTCATTTCTTCAACAGGTAGCGGCTGAGGCTTTGAACAGTCAGTGCTTTACTTATGTTGAGTTTTTTTCTCGTGCTTGGTTCGCCCTTATATAGCTTGAGATGGACTTTTTGAACCTTTTTCAGAGACTCTACGAGGTATATCCTTACCTTTACTGCCAGCTATGTAACTTGTCATCCAATGGGCTATGTGCACAGTCATTACTTGTTACGTACGATAGAATTTACCATTTTCAGTCATTTCGTTGTTAATTGCCGTTAGCATAACCAGACTGACCTACTATTGGTAATCGCGCAATTTGATTGGCTAAACAGGTGCCTACTATCGTTCCTTAGAAGGCTCTCGGAGCGCGCGCTTAGTCTTCGCTGAATTTTATCAATCAAAACCTTCAATAAATCAACTCTAGCTATATTTTGTGTTTAATAATTCGGTCAGTGGGTTATGCTAACACAATTAGACGGCTCGCTCTCGGTTTCTACCGGCTTTTGATAGTTGACTCAGGGCTTCGCCCCTCGCCAACTATCAGCCGATAGAAACCTCGAGCTCGCCGTCTAATTGTTAAATAGAAAACGATCGCGCGCTCGTTTCTCATTTAAAGATTATTTTTTCTTCAGTTTTTGCTTATAAGTACGTAAAATTGTATGTTTTTGGACTGCAGTCCTTTAAGAGTTTCTACTAAAATGCGCCTCGTTGACTATTCGCTCATAGAAAACTCGGGCTCGTAGTCTAATTGTTAATTAACATTTCAAAATCCTTTTTCAAAACCAAACAGTAGTTCCCGTCATAGTACCAATTTCATTTTGTCATTTTGTCGCTCTCTCTTTGAACACCGGTGCAACTGTGTTTGAACATTACCAAATTCAAGCACATAAAAAAAATTGGTTGAGTTAGACGTCTCGATACGTAATGGTTGCAACTGACTAGGTCGCTCATTTGACTCTCTTAGCACAGGAACATCCATTCTTCCACTGCCTAAAAGGTCAGAAAGTTTTAAATTATTCCGAATAATTTGCTTATACTGAATTCAGTTTGATGGAATTATTTTTACGTCTTACGCCACATAGCATAGCAAGATGACATGTAGAGCGAAAAGACTTCACATTGAAACAACTGGGACAACACTAAAATCGCTAGTTTTACGGGTGATTTACAACAGATTATGTTATACACTGTACACGGTACGAGTGTCCTCAGGGGCGAAGCAAAGTAGTAAGACTTTAGCTTCTTATTTTTTGAAAGATCTTAATTTTGAAAAACAAGACTTGTAAGTATATCTCGCCTAATCTCGTTCCCAGATCTCGTGGGCGAAGCCTTCCGGCTTGTCTACCTTGCGAGATGTGGGAACGAGATTATATCTCGCCATGATACTACACAGAAGACCGTCTTATATAAAGATCTATGTGTTCAACGAGTGGCCCTTAAAATCCCTTTGAAACCTTGAATCGAGAATGGCATCAAACATGCACGAGGAAATGTCAACAATGTTCGATTCCGCCCATCGAAATTGTGAAAATTGTATGGTGAAGATGTGGGAACGAGATTATATCTCGCCATGATACTACACAGAAGACCGTCTTATATAAAGATCTATGTGTTCAACGAGTGGCCCTTAAAATCCCTTTGAAACCTTGAATCGAGAATGGCATCAAACATGCACGAGGAAATGCCAACAATGTTCGATTTCGCCCATCGAAGTTGTGAAAATTGTATGGTGAAGCAAAATCTTATCAGTGTATCGCAATAGGTTGTTTTACTGGAAGTCTATTAAATTACCTTTAATAGTTTCACTGCGATCTCTTTTGTTTAGACACGCCTGGCGTTAAATATAATAACAAAAAGCCCGTATTGTCAACAAAAACAAAGGCGTGGCTGACTAGGGTAATTTAAAATCTATTTTTCTTGTACCATAAGCGCGAAAAAAAGTGCCTCTTTTTTTCTCAGTCCGTAGTCGTGAGAAAACTGGGGGCGAGAAGTGCGTCTAGCTCTCAGATTTCCCGCGACAACTTTTGCACTTTTTTTCCGCTTCACGCTCGAAGGACTAAGACAAAAAGAAGTTACCATCCGTAGCCGGCACAGCTGTAGTCTGCAACCTCGTTCCCAGGGCTTTTCACTTTACAATGTAAAACTCGTGGCTCGCGCTGAAACAACAACGCCTTTCACGTGATGCGTGACGCTTAGTATTTTAGTTCAATTCTTCGAGCAAAAATTGCGCTGGTATAGTAAAGTTTGCCGAATCTGTCCCTGGTACCTCGGACCGCTGTTAAATCAGGCTTAAATCGACGCAATGAAACCAATATTTCACAGTCGATAACATGAAATAAGTGTGCCGAAAAGTCACAAACGGAAAGACGTCTGTGGTGAGTACTATTGTGTTCTCGATTCTGAATTTTGCATTGAAGTCGCTTTTATACAAGTGAACAGCAGCTTCTGCTAACAATATCATAGCAACGTTTTGACAGTCGCCAGTGAGTACGGTTCTCGTACCACAAAAACCTTCATTCTGAAGGCTTCATCCAAAATAATTTGCTTGAGCTTAGTGGACTTCGGTTTCGGTCGGTTTTACGCTTGAATCACTTGTTATTTATGGAGGTTTGGCAGTCAACTGAGTTTGCACCCACCCTTTTTGTGTTCGCACGCACCGATCGTTATAAAAATTAGTCCTTAAAGGAAGAGAAATATTCTAGGACGTACATTGAAGCGAACTCGGTCGTACCTGGGAGCAAACGCGGTATAAAGTGTATTCTCAAAGACGGGTGCAAGCTCAGACGGTGTGAACTCGCCTGGCTGCGAAACCTACTTCCACCTTCTAACACATAGCCAACAAAGTTGCGAGTATTAGTCTAGTATTGAATGGTAGAACGAGCGTACGCGTGCATCCAATATAACTGAACATTCACGCGCGTTCTCCATAATCGGCGTTTGCATTTTTTCCGTGTTAGTTGGAGCAGTTCAGTTCAGCGTGTATTCAGGAAAAGTCAAAGAATGAAATGAACACGAGAACGTGGCCAAGTATTGGATCCAAGGATTTGTTTACAGAGATTTATCTCGTGGTTTTCGCACGCTAAACATGGACCAAACAGTAGTTACGTTTATAACGTTGCTTTACTTTGTACGGTTTGTTAAGCGACTGATATCACGACCACGAGGTCGTATCGAATGATTCCTTGTTCTCGTTTTTGCAATTGTTCCTCGGGGGTGGAAGCGGAATCATGAATCATGAATCATAGCTGTAAAAGTGGTAGGAATCATGAATCTTTGTGTTTACAACTTGGGAATCATGAATAACAAGAGATGGCTAAAAGAATCATGAATAACAATTAAATGCTTCCATTGATATTGAATGCTTGTGAATATAGTTTGTAACAACAATTAAACTGATGGGTCAAATTACTAAATTCTTAACATTTATATTCCAGAAATTGCCTGAAATCGCATTTCTGAGCATCAAATTTTCAAAATTTCCTGGGGGAGCATGCCCCCACACCCCCCTATAGGAAACCAATGGAAACACGAATGTACCCTTGGCTCCGCATCTCATCCTTACTAGTGATAGTTACTAACTTTAAAGTGATCAAGTATGTTACCGACAGTGAATATTTAGAAATAATTACACGACTGAAAATATTTAACATCGGCTTCCGGCATTTTTCGAGCCAGACGAGTCTCCATTTGGAAAAGGAGACTCTGTTAGCAGGGAACCGGAATGCGCAACCAGCCTGCATGTAAAAGCAAAACAACAGAAATTGGTAACACGTTATTTTTAAAGCTGGATAAAAAAATGAAAAATGAATCATGAATTTCGAATAAAATTTATAAATGAATCATGAATCATCGAGGTAAAATAAGACAGGAATCATGAATATCCAAAGTCCAATGATTCCGCTTCCACCCCCGAAATTGTTTATGTTGTTTTTCGTGAATTTAAACAGTTACTTATGCAATCTTTTTGCTGAAGTGAGATGTATGTTGGTCTATATTCGGCTGCGACACTATCACGAAATGATTTCAATTCATAAAACAAAGATCTGCTTAAAAACATCGAAGATTTGCATAAAGAATTTCAAAGAAAACAAAGACTGGGGGGATCCGTAGAGAGGCTCTCGGGTGGCCAGTTATTACCAATTGTTTCGACGTTTCGTCGTCTTAGTTGCATGGACCTATTGAATGTATTCGGCCCTGTTCGACAATTGAACAAAATCAAAACAACAACGGCATTTGAAATAATATGTAAATACACACTTGACTGACTGAGTTCGACCGGCAACTCGTCGAAATCAAACGCTTAGATCGAATCATTACAAAAATATTGTAAGGACGATCGTATATTTCAACAATATTTTTTATTCACTAGAAATACAAAATAAGAATACACAAAAAAGTAGCAAAAAAAGTAGCAAAAACACCCGCGCAATTGCTGTAGCAATTAAAATAAAACGTCAATTTTAAATTAGATAATAGGTATAGAAACTGCAAAAATTATCATAATGATAATACAAAATCTACGACATTTATTTCACAGATGGTTGCACTAATTAATATCAGTAGTTCGTGTGGTTTGATCGTCCGGCTGAGAGTAATTTTGAAAAGTACTGTTGTTGGTGACTCTGAAGATGAATTCCGCTCAGGAAGTCGAAACTTTAGCCACCAATAACACTGAGTTCTTTTCAAAACTTCTTTCATACTATACGAGTTACTGATCACACTATACGAGTTACTGATACTCCTGGGTTCAAACTAATACAATCTTGTTACTTACACATGCATGCATTTAGAAATAAATCGACTATCACGGCACACGTTAACGAGAAAATTCAACTTTTGAACGTATTCGCTTTCTTTTACAAAAGAGTTAGCCATAAACTTTGATGTCACAAGAACCCCGCCCGAGTTTATATGGCTGGCTGAGAGTTGTGACGGAGAAGTTAATACTACTGAACAAAATCCCAATCACTATGGAAACACCGCTTACTCGAACTGTTTTTCGGTTCCCGTCAAAGATTGAGTTACCGGGGTTCTACTGTAAAAGAGTGGACAATAAACCTATATTTGTTGTTCAGTTAGCTTCCAAAGGTCCAAAAATCGCTTAACAAAAAAAAAAACGCGCTTTTTTTAAAAACAAGGCTTATCGGCCCGAAAAATACCCGCAGGCCACCTGTAAGCTAATATAATATGATTCATTTCTAGGAGGAGCTAAAACAGAGAAGCAGGGCTAATGGTAACTTGTCAATGTCTGGCTCACTAGTATCAGACTCACAATATGCATCGCAAGTTAAAATACGGCATAGTACTATTACAATGGAAAACGATGTCTTTGACGAGAAGGGAACTTCATATTATTGGCATAATAGCAGCTGCGTCAATAACTTCACTGGTCGCTGGTCTACACTACACCCCTTCCTATCCACTAGCTACTAAGCATCCTACTTTTTCCAGAAATTTTAGTCCTCATCACGATTGTAAATCTTGGAAAACCACTCCCCAGCACAAAACTACTTTGATAACTAGGACAACTTGTGTACGGAACTATTTTCTTCTTATACTGGTCTCTTCTGCACCGGCAAATTTTGAAAGAAGACATTTTATTCGTCAAACTTGGGGTGCTGATAACAATACAGCCCCTCAGTGGAAGACGTACTTTCTCCTTGGTCAATCAAGGAATCAAACACTTTCGGGTTTACTTCAAACAGAAAATAACAACTTCGGCGACATGATTCGTGCGGACTATTATGAACATTACTGGAACCAGAGTTTAAAGATGCAGATGGGCCTTGAATGGGCAGCTAGATATTGTAATTTTTCTTTCCTTATCAAAGCAGACGATGATGTACTAGTTGACACCAAAAGTTTGATTAACTTTTTGCGAAAGACATCGACACCTAAACAAGGACTTTATATGGGCAAAGTTCATCACAGAGATAAAGTACCTCGAGCTGGCAAATGGGGTGTCCCTTATGAAGAATACAATCATACACACTATCCAGATTTTTGTACTGGTGCTGGCATTGTTATGTCACCTGATGTTATTGATTGTCTGGTTCCTTTATTTGATGTCATTAAGCCATATCGAATGGACGATGTATATGTTGGAATGCTTGCCAACAAAGGCGGTGTTAAGGCAGTACACCATAACGCGTTCTTTGTACACTGGGACGATGATGATTGTATCTTTCGGCCAAACACTTTCATGCAGCATAGAGCTACTGGACAGTGTTTAATCAAACTTCATCGTATGCACTCTCACGGTGTTCTTTATTATAGAACGTTAGGCTCTTACTTTTGATATATCATTCAGGTCCTGTTTAATTTCTAGAAAAGGAAAAAATGGTTGGTCGAAAATAGCGGCTTATGACATAATTATCTTACGAAAAGTAATTATGAAGGCTGCTGGCAGCTATCATACTTTAATACTTTGGCAGCTGGCAGCTATCATACTTCATACTTTGGCTTGTAATAGTTTAGTCAGAATTAGACATGTCCGTCTTTGGTATATACTATCACAGCTAAACCAATACGTTAAGGAAACTCTTCTAACACAAACGTAAACAGAATTTACCAATGAACAATTTGAGGTCATAGTGTTGTCAAAATCTGTTTCCATGGCAACCTCATATGAGGTAAAAGATACACTATTTTGGACCTTTTGAGGTTAATAACTAAAAAACTACTTGGTGAAAGTTCTTTTTTTTCACATATTTTTATCCAACAGACAAAATAAACATTTTTGAATTTTTTAAAGAAATCTGTCAAAAGGATTCGCAGCTATGTTATTCTGGCATAAATTTAAGGTGACTCTGAACATTTCTGACAGAATTGTGTTTAAAAATTTGTCATTTGTTTTGTCCTTTAGACAAAAATATATGAAAAACAAAAACTCTTACCGTCTATTTTTAGAGTAATTAGCTTCAAACGGTCAAAAATAAGGTATCTTTGACCACTTTTGTGGTTGCCATGGCAACGAATTTTGACGTCACAGTGACTCCAATTTGTTTATTAGTAACGCAGCTCAACATTACAGGTGTAGCATCAATAGAAGGCCAAAGACGGGAATATCTCAACTGTTACAATCCACCTTCATCTTTTATTACAATTTTTTAAAAAAATTCATTTGCTGTGGTATTTTAGTAGTTGTCATGTGCTTCGGTTTGGGGAGCGGGGTTTGGGGTATGGCTTATTTGAGGACAACAATATCCCGTTCTTTTTACAGCGTTACCTATCTTACACTGAGGTCTAAATTGAATAAATTCACTGGCATGGCATGATATAATACCTAAGCTTTTACAAAAGTTTTTACATAGATCCCACGCCCGTGACGGGCCCATTTAGATAGTCAAATTGTAAACTTGAACTTGACTCCGATCATCAAGGGAATAAATTAAACAGAACAAAAAAGATATTCAACCGTGCTCCTCGATGTGTTTTTTTTTTCGTTTTGTTATGTTGATTAAAATAATCTCGAAGTCCGGCAAGAATTTTAACATATCGGAACAGCCCTACTAAAGTAGGAGACTGCCTCTTGGAAATAATTGCCAAGTCCCCATCTTTAATTAACTTTCCCATTCTCGCTTTACGGATACATTAAGCCCCCTTTCTTGACTCGCCAAACCCAGATTACCAGTAATCTTTAAATAAATAAAAAAAGATACAAAGAATGACTTCATTTAAGTGTCGATGTGTTCAACACTTAACAAATCAGTGCGCGCGCATTTCCTCGCGAGCGCACGCTTTCACGCGGGAACTTATGACGTAACAAGCAATCGTCACAAACAACAACTAAGGCCAACTTAGCCAGATAGTCCGAGGCGAATGACTTTAAAAACGAGACGCAAAAGATCAAAATTACGCGATCTTTTAACAATCATTCGTCTTTTTATTTGTTTTGTCGCCATTGTTTTGGTCAGTGGACCGATACATGTAATGCGGAAGCTCTGCGCGAGGGAGAACTTTTGCATAGAGCGTATTGAAAGACAATTTATACCTGGCATAAAAGGCGAGGATATACCTCGCAGAATCTCTGAAACGTCTCACCGACGCTGTCTCAAAAGGGCGAACCAAGCAAAGAGCGAGCAAAAAGCTCGACACAAAAAAAGGAATTGCACACGGAGCCATAAAAGCAAGCACTGTTCAAGGCTTCAACCGCCCCCTGTTGAAGAACTGATTTTTACAAGAGACGATGTCTGGGGAGTTAAGAACGACACATCGAGATTTACACAAGCTCAAGTAAGAGTGCCTAGTGATAGTACCAAACGTAATCCTAATGGCCAACGCAACAACCACGATAACTGGACTTATTACTCTCCTATATCTCTCTTGAATGACGCCAAACAATCTGCACTACAAGAAGAGAGTGGTAATGCTCAGGTGTATAAGAATAAATCCGTTAAACGATGCAGTCTACTGATGGTTACAGAAAGACAAACGACACCGGCTAACCAACCAAACAAGTTTAACTAGCAATTTATTTTACTGAATAACCTTCATCTTCTCTTGATTTCATTCATTTTATCTCTGGTACATGTTCATGTACATCACGCGAAGCATTCTGACTTATTAAATTGAAATATTTTGTCTAGCGGAAGAATTTTTATTAGTTATAGAGCAGCAGTACCCCTAGTTTGAGCCACACCCTCTTTCTTCCGGATCCGCAGAGGCCTCTTTCGTGTTTTGTACGGGCTGGGAAATGGGGAGAGGTGAAATGTAAGCCCGCGGAGCCTGGATGTTGTTCGCCTTCAATTCCCCCAAGGAAGGAGCCTTTGTAGAGGAGAGAGAGCCACACCCATACAGCATCAGAGCGAGATACTCGCCCTAGGGCGGTTCCTTTGAAGATTTTCTACATTCTCGTCCCAATAGCCCTTTCGTTTCTCTTAGCCGGCTGGGCCTTCGCACAAGAAAACGAAGGGCTCTGGGGACACATGATTTCCAGTCCTAGATTCTAGGACTTGCAGTCATGATGTTTCAAAAGAATGTATGAGAGAGTCGTTACGTTTTTGACTTCCGTTTAGGAGTTCTTTGTTCCAAACACCCAATCAATAAAAATCGAATTAATTCAAAAATCCTATATATCCCCAGAGCTGCCCTTCGTTTTTCTCGTGCCAAGGCCGAGCCCGCTAAGAGAAACGAAAGGGCTATGGGGACGAGAATGGCCTATTTTCTAGTACTTTTTCTTACATGAAAGAAAAGTGATCATTAGGTAGGTTCGCTCACGTGGTCAGTTCAAAGTCTTCGTGGCGCAGGCAACCGGGCCCTGTATCCACGCGCTGGTGGCCCGACACATCACGTTGACAAAAGAGTTGAAAGACACCAAAAACAAAGATGTTAAATAAATGACCAATCGACAGCCATCGGGTGTTATGTTCATATAGCCAAGCACTTTACTATCTACAGCCATCGGGTGTTATGTTCATATAGCCAAGCACTTTACTATCTAGGCTATGTGCACACGTATACGTTTAGCGGTAAATGTATACATTTATATGTCTGGATTTATCAAAACCAGGTCATAGAAAAGTGACCTAAGTCTTTTTGCTCATGTGCTTTAATGCCCGTTTACACAGGCGATGTTTGTCCCGCAACTTAATGCAATTTTTGTCGCGCCGAAGTTGAATCAAGTTTCGAACAGGTTCTAAACTCCTTCGATATCGCGGCGATTTTATCGCCGCTAGCTAGTTTATACGCGTGCAAACTCGCGGCGATTTCATGGCGATTTTATCGCTGCGACATCGCAGGAGACCAAGGCACTTCAAGCAACTTCGGCGCGACAAAAATTGCATTGATTTGCGCGACAAAATTAGCCTGTGTAAACGGGCCTTTAGAGTTCGATAGGACTTAATAGATGGCCAAGAAAGTAAAAACAACGCTGAAAGGTAGACAAGAGAGAGGAGGAAAGAAAAAAGACTGACATTCCTTTAAGTTCTTATATCGTCTTCTTTGGAGATTTTACAGCGATTTGCGCTAAATCCAGATTTTGATAAATCCAGTCATTTACACATGTATACAAGTGTTTTAAAAACTATACACTATTCACCTAAAAGGCCCTAAAACATTATTCCTCCTTGGGCCTTCATCCATTTTTTCGACGAAAGTTGTATCATATTGCCAACAATCTCCATGTAGCGTGAAAAAATGCACTGATATTTGTACCGCGGACATTTATTGCAGGCGTATTTCATTTCTTTACATGCAACCCCAAATCAGACCTTGATGGCTAAAAATATTGGCGTTCTGCCCTTAACAGCTTAAAAGAAAATTAATAATAATATGCATTTATAGCGCGCAAAACACCCCTAAAGCATGACGACAATCCCCGTCCTTTTATACGGGAGTCCTCGCTCCAGAGGAAATAGCTTCAGGCGAAGACGACAAGAAATCTCAGAAAATGGGCACATTATACTTCGCTTCGATATGATGTTATCTCTGGAGCGCTTTGAACTAGCTAAATGAATATAGATAATTGTTTTTATGGTGTGATATTGTCAGATAAAATACAATATAGCACCGAATAAAACAATTTATCAATACTTAGCCTGCCTTTTGTCACGCTGGTTATTGTTTAAACAGGCGTCGCTGATTGGCCATACAGTACCTGCAAGGGGTGTCACTTCTCACGCCACGCGTGACGCTTTGTGAAATGTTACTGTATTATACACGGCAAACTTTGAGTCCGTGTGGTTAGTTTGACGATTCCGTGCCCTTTGTATTTTTCCCGTGGACCGTCGATAAATCTGTCTTGTATATACACTATGGGACCAAGACTCGTATGATCGACTTTTTGGTTGTTCTAAGGAAATACTTGTAAGGAAAGTTTAATACAACACAAACGGGAAGACTTCATATGGTGAGTATAAAGTGTTTTCCAGCGGTATATTTTGCTTTTTTAGCCGCTTATAAGCTTACAGTGAAGTTAGAAACTTACTCAATATTGCCATTGAGTTTTTCTATAGCTTTAAATAATGTTGTAGTTTCGTTTAAAATACTTGGTAATCGACTGTTTATCACGAGGTCTAGCCCGAATTTAAATTATCGCTGTGTTAAATCTGATCATAGTTGATGCGGATGGCCAAACGTTGCTAATTATCGCACTTTTGACATCGAACAACTTATTTACTAGCCTTGCTTGTTCGACGATCGAGCGCTCTATCGAACAAAATCGAAACAAAAACGAACCTAAATATGCGCTCGCTTGCGTTCGAATTCGACTTGCGAAATCGCAACCAAACACACCCAAACTTCGATCGAATCTTCATTAATATCGTGAGTTCGATTACAGAATAATTCGCCTAGAATTCACACCAATGTTAGGATCAGTTGAACGCTGGGAGTAAGCTAACGCTGTCAATATTGTTCCTGGTGTACACATTCAACGCGGCGAAAAATTTTACGCATGAACGCTCGGCGTTGAAATTATATTCGATCGAAAACAAACTGTATTCATTTCCTACGATTACATTATTCGATAAATGAACGATTCTTCGAACTTTAAGTTAAGCTATTGTAAGTTAAGTTGCCTATTCAACATTGCATGTAAATTTTAAGAACATATGATAAATAACAGATTGATGAAACGTTCTTCGCTGGTACTAAATGAGTGAGTGTTTATAATGAATGCGAAAAAGACTGCGTGACGGAATACGTTACGTTACTTATGGATTGGACTGGACTGGACTGGACTTGAGTAGTAAAACGCGGAAGATTGTTAAAATACGGGCTAGTAAATCACGGACTAGTGAAACACAGACTGGACAATCGCGGACTGTCTAAGTGCGAAATGGTAGAACATGAAGTTAATATTTTTCTGTATTGAAACAAGCAAGAATTCTAAATTTTCAAGAATTCAGATATACTTTTACGATTCTTTGCAGTGTTGACGATCCCGATTTGCCGTTCTGTCACTAAAATGACGTTTGATCCATACGGACTCGCCTTTCACTTTTCTAATACAGTGGAATCTCCATTTCTCGAACCTCTCGATACAGTAAAAACCCGCGTGTAAGAACCAAGGGATTTAAGAACCTTCTGGCAGAAATTTGCTTTTTTAATACCCCAAAATATAAGAACCTGTTTAGCCAAACAAATTTCAACAGGTTCTTATATGTGGGGTTAAGCTATTTAATTTATATATATATATTTTTTAACAAAAACCAAACACCATCATTGATCAATTAATGTTGTTGGACTTTTGGCAACATGGGTACATTAATAATTATTTATAATGAAGAACAGACCAGATTTTATACTATTTTCCGATAATCAACAACAATGTCTACTCTGTAGAAATTAAGAACCTAATTAAGAACCTACCTTGTCTAAACTGTCAATAAGTAGCCTAAAATACAAGAACCTGTTTTGCCAAACTCTAAAAAAATAGGTTGTTACACACGGGTTTTTACTGTAACTCGAACCAAAAGTCGTTTCCACTGGATTTTTAACCTGCGATCAGGCGTTCTCTATTTTTTCTCCCTCCGCGGCGGGAGTGATAAGAAGCGAGGGAGGGGAGGGGAGGGAGGGCATGATTTCAGATTAAAGGGACACTGTCACGTGGATTTTTCTGCTTTTCAGTAAAAAGTACTAAAATTGGCAAAGTACTCTCGCTCGTACACGAAATGCACCTACTGTAGAACATCAAGATAAGATGCATAAAGTAAATTGTTGTCCAAGGAAGTGGGAAGCCGTTGTAAGTTTTTAGCTGTTTTGCCAGGCCACCAGGCAGAACTTGAAAAAGTCAGCCTAACTTTTTCAAGTTGAGATTTAAAGTTTCTAATGGTATCACAATAATTTCACATGTTTATAGCTCTAGTACACTGGCATAGTAATTTTTACCAAAACTGGCCCACTATTTATAGGTCTCCATACGTCTTTATATTCTTGAATTGAAGTTGAACAGTGTCCCTTTAAGTCGAACAGTATATCCCCCGCCCTCGATTTCTTGAACTCCCGATTTGTCGAACCAATTTTCGTTTTGGAAGCTCGAGAAATCAAGATTCCACTGTAACGACATCACAAACAAACATTGCTCCTCTGAGCTCTGCCTTTACTCCGTCTTTCTTCTCTCTATTCGAATTTTAAAAGATTTGGTGGACTTGGCTCAAAATGGAAAACGTTTGTTTCTGTTTTGAAGGTTTTCTCCTCTTTCTTCATTTAAGCCAATGTATTTTGCTTTATTACTAGCTGAAGCTTGAACTCGGCAGGAAGGCTTTGTAACTTGGCAAATGAGAAGTGTGACTCCCTAGAACTAGACTCACAATATGCATCGCAAGTTAAAATACGGTCTAGTACTATTACAATGGAAAGCGATGTCTTTGTCGAGAAGGGAACTTCATCTTATTGGAATAATAGCATCTGCTGTGATAACCACACTAGTCACTGGTATTTTCGTGAAGTCTTCTCACTCCACTGCGCCCCCTACTTTTCCCAGCCGTTTTATTCCTCGTCACGACTGTAAATCTTGGAAAACGACTCCCCAGCACAAAACTACTTTGATAACCAAGACTGCTTGTGTACGAGACTACTTTCTTCTGATCCTGGTCTCGTCTGCTCCAGAACATCTTGAAAGGAGAGATTTAATTCGTCAGACTTGGGGTGCTTGGGGTGCCAATATTAACCCTCAATGGAAGACATACTTTCTCATCAGTCAAACAAGAAATCAAACATTTTCCGATTCAGTAAAAACAGAAAATAACATCTATGGCGACATAATTCGCGCAAGCTATTATGAACATTATTGGAACCAGAGTTTGAAAATACAGATGGCCTTCGAATGGGCAGCCAGATATTGTAAATTTTCGTACCTTTTAAAAACAGACGATGATGTGCTGGTTAACACCAAAGATTTGATTAAATTTTTACAAAGAGAAACAACACCCAAACAAGGACTTTTTATGGGCAAACTTCACCACAATCCTATAGTACGTCGAGCTGGGAAATGGAACGTCAGTTACGAAGAATACAATCATACACACTATCCAGATTTTTGCAGTGGAGCTGGCTTTGTTATGACATATGATGTTATCGAGTGTCTGGTTCCTTTATTTGATGTCGTTAAGCCGTACAGAATGGACGATGTTTATATTGGAATGCTTGCCAACAGATCGGGTGTGATAGCTGTGGACCATACCGGGTTTTATATGCCAATAGATGGTTACGATGATTGTGACTTTGTGCCAAACACTCTTGTGCAGCATCGAGCTACTGGACAGTGTTTACATAAGCTGTTACGTATGCACTCCAATGGTCTTTTTTATTATAGAAATATAGGGTCTTACTTTTGATTGTATTATTTTTGTTAAGGATGATTCCTAGAGGTTAATTAAGGATTCGAGATTCTGATTTGCCGAGAAACTCGGCCTATGACGCTATCTCACCTCACTTCGAGGCGCGTTGCTAAGCTAAGTCGGGCAAGTTAACATGGTGGCTGGTTTTATTAATGATTTCCAAGTTCTTTGGACAAAAGGAAATGGTTTCCGAGACGTGAAAAAAAATAATAATACAAGAAACAGTTTTGTAGATCGCTTGCCATAGCAAAGGTCGGCCGTAAATTTACTTTTTCAGAGCTGAGCAACTCATTTCGACGATAACTGCAATTGCTCAGGAAGTCGCTGAAAATGCCTCCTTCTTGCATTTTACTGTCACGTTGCATGCATATGTGTAAATTGATTTCAAGATGATTTACATGTTCTGATGGATTTATGGCTATTAACCATTGTACAAGAAAATGGCATGGAAATTGTGTAATATCAATATACTGCGCTTTTGTATGGATAAAATGTATTGTTGGTCTGGTACCGGAAAATACGAATGGTATACAAATATAGTGTACAAATCAAATAAACAAAAATACGAATAGATTTTTGAGGAAATAAAGGATTTAAAACTAACTTTTTTGTTATTGTTTTGTTTAAACTAAATCAGTCCTTGTCACTAAATGTGATATTTACACGAGCGTAATAATAGCATGCCATCAGACAATTTTTACGAGCAATGTCGGCATTCATAACACGCCATCCAGTTTACGAGGATAACTTATCCTAGAATGCTCGCAGATAGTAGCTTTCGACTAAAAAGCGCGATGGATTACACTTTTACCATGAACTGTTAAACTGCAGTTGAAAGTTTGCCAGTTGAGACCAGTTTGTACATTTTGATTGACGTCGCTATATTGAAGCCCCCATATTGGATTTCTAGATTGTAAGCGGTCATTTCGACATTCATTGTTTTTCAACGAGAGCCGTTCTCGTCCCAGAGTTGCTTGTCTCTCCAAGCTGGCGAAGCGTGTGCACTAGAAACAGGTGGCTCTTGGGACACGTGTTTTTACTGGCTAGATTTAAACAAAAGGAATTTCAAATCTAGCGAATCAAATCAGCCGTTTTTAACCCTTGTATAACAAAGGGATTTTAAAACGGTTCATTTGATTGGCTATCCCTTTTGATAAAATCTAGCCAATCGAATCACATTTCCCCAGAGCCACTTGTTTCTCTTGTTGCGCAGGCTTCGCCGGCTAAAGAGGGACAAGTAGCTCTGGGCACGCGAGTGAAGAAGAGCAAGACAATTTTCAACCAGTTATTACATAAGTTGAATCTTTCAATGAGGATTCAAGAAAGAGTAATATTTCATCAACAGCAAAAACAAAATAAATCCCAGCAACATTTCACACCAAGTCACTTTTCTTGGAAACCTTTTATTCTAGGAAATGCTCTTAAAAACACCCTAGACGTATAAACGCCCCTATGTAACAACGAACTACAAGCCTTAACTAGTACACAATACTCTGAGTGTGACACTATGGAAAATCCATTAATTTTGTTTTGGACAGAAACTGTTTTTCACAATTACCGCAAGGGCGACACGTCTTCATTATTTACAATACTAATGATTGAGCTTACTAGCTAGGTCTTTAATATAAAATAATCACATTATTATACAGATAGAATTTATTTTACGTATTTTCCCTCAAAGGAAAACGGTGGACATACACGACCCGTAAAGAAATTTGCGTGCATTTAAAGGATTTCGACCATTCGAAATGCATTTTTATTACCTTCAAATAAAATCTCAAATATTTTATGCTTCTTTTGTGAGATTTTAAATCTACGACTATACTTCTCTATTTTCCGAGAGATTCACTGAAGTAGTTTTCTTCAATTTGTCCTAGCTACAGTTGACTTCTAAACGGCTGAATAAGATAAAAGATATGGAAGAGTTAACGTCTTTTAATACCGTTCTGTTATCAAACGGCTCTACTTTAGAACGCCCTTCTGTGTAAAGGCAGAAAATTAAATCTTCTTTCTTTTCTTCCATGAAAATGTCGTCATTGTTGGGGAATATGTGACCATGTCGCCCCACTTTTCCAAATTTTCTATATAAAGCCGTTGAGATTTATCCTTCCTTAACCATTTTTAAAACTAGTTAAGAAAACAATCCAAACCCGAGCCATTTCATTGAAAGTATTCTTAGTTGTGGAAATGTGGATAAATTCAACGGCTTTTTGGGATCAGAAAAATAGGAAAAGACATTACGTAGATTACATCATATTCGACGAAAGTCGGTGTAACCTTCCAGTTTTGATCAATTCCCCTAACCCTTAATAATGTTACTCGTATGGAATGATTTTGTACCCGTTTACCGAGTAGCAAGACCAAGATAACAATTAACTATGTACAGAATATTCAACAACTATCCGTTAGAAGCTAAGTCCTACTACTCTTGCAACTCTTTTACAACTTTTGCGTGGTATGGATGTTTCCACAGATCGTTCAACAGTTTCTCTCTGGATTTTTCTCTTCGCTTTCTAAGCACGTCCTCAAGTCGAGTTCCTCTCTTTCTTCGTTTTCCCGCATCGAGTAAAACATCAGTGGTGTGTACCTCGTCAGGAATACACTCATAGCACAGCTTTAAATACTTAAAAGTGTTCTTGCACGTGGGATCGTCGAAGAACGTGTTCGAAGCCACGATTTCGCACGCTTGATTATGTCTACACTGGCTTTCAACTTTCTTAAAAGTGTTGTCTGGATCGGTTTCGCAAACTTTGCCCGCGTCCAGACCAACTGGGGCCTTGGGACAGAACTCGTTTTCCTCTCGTCCCCAGAACGCGCGGTTCACTTTGATCGTCTCGTACTGCTTACACTGGAGCCAAGTCTTCTCTCCTTCGCAAATGTAAGAACAGTTCTAAGGAGAAAGATAAGGGAATATTGCTAATAAGTCGCTGTAAACAATGCTGAGGGAATTCCTCTAAGAGAACGCTGCAATCAGTGCATTACCCCTGTTTTCTAGTTTCCTGACAATGCGTATATTTATTGTTTTGCACATGAAAGCTTGTCCGGTTGTTTCACTGACACCGACTGCTACTACATGCATACTTCTGTTGTTACAATGCTCCTGATCATCCGGTTTGGACATAAGAGACAACTTAAACAAACGGTTCTTTCTGATTGTTGGATGAAAAGGGCTTAGAACTGAGAACGTATGGAAGGCGCTCTTTGAAAAAAACGTTTCTCGTTCAAAATCCGTCTTAATCGTCCTCAATCGTACCCATCCTTGTTTATTTTCGGTTTGTTATTTTTTCTTTGGAGATTTTTTACCTACAATCTTTGACAAAAGTAGTTGACACATTGACTTCGCTCTGCGGTTTTTATGACAAATTTAACACTAGTTTTTAAATGTCATGACTGTCTGCTAAAATACCCCCCTCCCCCCCATCCAATGTTGTAAAATGGTAGCAAAGGACTCCTAGAAACAAACTACAACATTGATTGGGGGAGGGGGGTTGGAAAGGTAGGGCAAAAGGATGGAATTGGTCCATATAACAATAAAAAAGGGCGTAAATTAACAATGGGTCAACACTTTTGTCAATGATTGTAGCCATATGAGTGTTATTTTAAGGTTTCCTTCTAACTGATAGCAATTTTAGACATCAGAGAAATTAATTAAATATCGTTCAGTAGTTCCTTCAAGTTTAACGTTCTTCATTTGTAATTTGTCTCAGTCTTCGCCACTCTTAACCATCCTTGTTTCATTTTAATTTCTGATAAAACACCAAATACTCCTTAAAGGGACTATGTCACGGATTTTGACAGATTTTCAAACAACTAAAATTTATATTTGTGTCGTCGGAAACTTAGAAATAATGGTCCATTTTTATTAACAATTGCTATTTTAGAGCACTAAAACTGTTTAAAAGCGCGTTTGGCTGCAGATGGCTAGGATGGAAATGGATTGCAACTTGAAAACGTTAGCCAACGTTTTCAAATTGTTTCCGCGCGCCTTCAAAAAAAAATCGATGTTCATAGCGAAGTTTGTTTTCTATTCCCAAATAAAGGTTATATCTTCAGTAAAATGTTCAAAGATAATGTTTTTCATGGGTAAAGTTGCCTGACACTTATTTCAGAACAGTTTAGACCAAAAATCTGTGAAATCCCCGTGACATAGTCCCTTTAATACAGTAGATGTATAAAAAGTACGAACAAGAATCCGTTCTTACCGGCATTACAGCTTCAGGACCAGTAGGTCCCATATCACCCAAAGCACCTGGAAGTCCGGGGGCCCCGGGCTCTCCGGCTAATCCCATGAGTCCTGGTGGCCCCTGTTCTCCTCTGTAACCAGGCATACCGGGAAGCCCAGGGGGACCGATCGGGCCGGATTCACCATCAGCCCCAGGGGCTCCTACTTCGCCAATTCCACCAGGGGGACCCATAGGGCCCGACATACCCTGCATGCCGGGGGCTCCCGGGGGACCCACACCGCCTTGTTTACCCGGGCGACCGGCAAGTCCACCGTAGAATAACGTGAGATTTTGTTCTAGGATTTGACTGATCATAAAGCGGTCCAACAGCTGTTGATCTACTGTATCTCCTGGCTTGGGAAGATCGTATTCAACCTGGAAAAGAGGACGATTTATTTATCTCTGCCAAACTCATGCTAAATCATTTATTTTTTCTCTGCTATTCAGGATAAAAAAATTTTTGTCAACAAAAGTCGGTCAGGTTAGTGTGGGAATTAAATACGTTGAGCGATTAAAAGAGTGTAGTACGTTGCTTATCTTTTTTAACACATTTCTATTAGAAAAAGGCTAAGTTAAATTCCTAAATTTGAAGCTACAAAATATTGAAAAACAAACAGCACAACGTGAAAGTACAGTTCATTACAGGTCATTTGAATGGTCATATTGTATAATTTCATTCACAGCCGCAACAAAAGGATATTTAAAAAAAATAACTCAGATAAAATCTCACCTCTTCCTTGTCTTCCAAGAGAGCAATCTCATCGTCTCCACTGATCGGTATTTGATGTCTATTCTTCCCTTGCTTGACATGTTTCACCGTTGATCCTTCATCGCTTGGAGCTACGCTGCTACTCGACTCACTGTCGGCCTCCTTCACAGCAGGGCTAAACGTGCTGCCAAACAGGTTCACGATAGCATCAGAAGGATTAGTTGCCGGAGTCAGCTCGAGAGTACCGCTACCAGCTGAGCCAGATAAGAAGTCCGACGCGGAGCCGTAATCGATCCCAGCACCAGATCCTAAACCGTAACTACCGCCTGATCCGACACCCAAGTTAATAGGTATCCTTCCCATGTTTGCTGGAACAATATCGGCTTGGAGTCCCGAGTTTAAGTTGAAGCTTATGGGTTTCACCTTACTGGTGTGAGAACGCACGATTGTCTCTTCCAAGCCTTCGTCACCGGAAGCTTGGGCACCAGACCCCTCCCCGGCTCCGGACTCGATCACGTTGACTACTTCAGAACCGGAAGCGGACGTTTCAACGTCTTCCGTGTTCAATAAATCTTCCTGCGGGAAATCTGCTATATTTGGGATAAATCCGGAGGCAGAGGTGTCGAAGATTGCAGACCCAGAGGAAGAGAAAGACTCCTCGATACCAACGCTTCCTGGAAGTGCACTCGCACCAGAATCTGACTGGCCAGAGGAAGAAAATCCAGAAGCAGATGCGGCCAAAGTAGTGGACGAAATCCCTGTCCCGACTTTCTTTGGCGTTGGTAGATTAGTGTGCTTGACTATTTTCAAAGGTTTGGAAGCCGAACCAGAGCTAGATCCACTATCTTGTTCCGCACTTGCTGATGCGGAGGCTGTTGGGGCAAAGTCTTTCTTCGACACACTTTCAAAGTCGTTTGAATCTGAAGAAAATTTACCACTGCCGCTGCTGCTACTTCCTGATAATTCAGACACCATGTCGAGGTTTGCCGATCCAGATGCAGAGACACCTTCATCTAGGAAGGATCCTAATCCGGATTGGAAGGTGAACCCAGAAGCATCCTCTCCTCCGGATCCAGCCAGGGATTGAATGTCAGCGCTGTCTCCGTTGCCAAATCCACCTGGTAACTGCTCCTCGGCAACTCCAGATCCTTGAGAAGGCTGCAGGGATTTCAGAAGTCCAAATTCCCCGCTACTCTCTTCTACCTTTTCACTTGCAGCTTTCGTCTGAGCAATAATAGTCGAATTGGCCGACTGAGAGATATCATTTTGATTAGCAAAAGCCGTGAGTGGTTGCGAAACCTTCATTGTTACTATAGAATCCTTAACTGCACTCTCGTCTTTTTCGACTTGTCCTGACCCTGAGCCAGAACTATCAGCAAACTGGAATGCATTCATCAAGTTAGCTTCTTCTTGTAACCCAGAACCAACTTCAGATCCAGAACCAGACTGATCCGCCATCCCGGAGCCTGCTTTGTTTTCTGGAGAAGCCATGGTCATAAGATTAGGACCCACAGCTCCAACACTACCCGGAAGAGTCTCGTCCTCTGACGAAGATGCTAAAGACTGTAGGTCGTCACCGATTCCAGAGCCGCTAAGCTGTTCATCGTTTTCTGACCCAGAACTTTCAGAGTCGTGTGCAAAGGATACAACAGCCACATTAGAATGGGTCTTCGTACGTTCTCCCAAGGCTATGCCTGATGCGGGGCTGACTATCTTTACGGCTTCTTCTCCGGACCCCGAATTGGAAGAGTCTTGTGCCTCATCCATAATAATCGGTCCTCCTATACTTCCTGGGAGACTTTCTTCTTGCTTTTCTGACTCCCCAGATCCCGACGATGCACTTGGCAATACTTGCTGCAACAAAGATTCCTCTGTGTTAAATTGACTGCCCGAGTTTATTGGCTTAGTCTCTCCTGAACCAGAAGCATCATTATTTGCATCTGCTCGGGCGTCTGATTCAAGTTGACCAATGTCAGTTATACCGCCAACACTTCCCGGAAGTTCAGCTTCCCCTGACTCTGGCGATAAAGTGGATGGCTTTTGCTGTGTTCGGTCTTGCACTGGTTTTACAATTGAGTCCTGACCTTTAGTAACCTCGGGTAGACCAGAGCCTGACGTAGCCACTTTCTTCGCGCTGCTTGGCACAGCTTCACCAGATCCAGACGAAAAGGCAAACCCAGGTGCAGTTTGTGGTTGTGCAGGCGTTTTCTCGAGTTTTGCAATGTCATTTACTGCACCAATACTACCTGGCAAGGCATCTTCGGGTTCGTCATCTTCCCCAGAACTCTCTGAAGAACCATCATCACTATCGGATTGGCCTACTCCTGAAAGGAAGCTTACTCCAGATCCACTAGCCACATCAACAATAGTGTCCCTTTTTTCTGGTTCCTCAGCGCTTGACTCCCCTGAATAATCGTCATCATCATCGTCATCATCATCCTCGTCGTCTTCGCCCGAGGCCGAACCTGAACCATCAGCTGAAACATCATCATCATCGTCTTCTTCTGAGTCATCCTCCTTGGATGTTTGTCTCGTCTCTGATCTCCGGTGGCCCTCCACGTTCCGGCTCTCATCTGAGCCAGAGGAGGTTATTTCGTCTTCCTGGTCACCGCTTGCACTGGAATCCGATTGCTCGCCACTAACGTCTCCACTCTCTTCATCACTGTCATCATCATCGCTGTCATCTTGGTCGTTACCTACGCTACCTGGGAGTTTTGTTTTCTTTGGTGTCTGCGGTTCCGTTTTCTGCTGCTCCTTTGCTTTATTAAGACCAGCAATAAAAGCAAGCTCATCTGCATTCAATCCGCTTCCGTTGGCTTCTCCTGACCCAGATGCCGCCTGCTCTTGATTAGCATCGGTAGATGGTGCAGGATGAGCTCCTTCTGCTAATCCACTGGATTCAGGTGTAGGATCACTGTTAGGAGCTGGTACAGCAGCCGACTCCTTGCCTGCATTGTTAGCTTGATTTGAGGCGGTCTTGTTTGCGAATGACACCTGTTGGGAAGAGTAAGCTTCCTCAGGCTCTGCGGCGTTGAAGGATGCGGTACCAGCAACAGCTGCAGAAGTTGGCTTATTCTCGGCGTTATGTGAAATGGCGACCGGAGGCGGTTGTGGTTCAGAAGTAAAATTTTCTGACGCATCGGCAGCTACGGCAGGCTGAGCCACCGAACTCCCTTCTTCTTCGCTATCTGACGTTGGTGCAACAGCAGAGTTTGTTGGTTTCAAAACAACTGGTTCATCTTGCTCAACAGGTTTCGGGTTCTCCTGTTCCACAACCCCGGATCCTTCCCCTGAACCAGAAGCGTCCTCTCCGGTTATTTCGCTTTTCTTTGTTTTGGACGACGCAGCATGTCCGCTATCCCATTCACCCTCTCCTGAGGGAGGCGTCACTCCACTATCAGAAAACGCTCTCTGGCTGAAGATGGAGTTATTTTCTTGAGGTGCTGGGAGGTCTGGAAGATCTGGAAGCGACGAAACGCCGCCAGGTTCCACTCGTCGCCTGAATCTTTCAATTCCCTCTCCCTTGGGTCTTATAGCAACCACTTCCTCGCTAGGGACCGGTGCAAGGCTCTCTAGAACTTCCATTAGATTGATGTCCGAATCCTTTTGAAGCTGAACATTGTCAGGGACATCACTTAAAAGCTGTAAAGAGTGATCAAACAAAACAGCATTAAAAGTTTTTCAAAAGGATTTTCATACAATTTAATTTCTTTACATGTTTTCTTACACCCCTTATTAGTCTGTACTTTTTGTCTTTTTGGAACAATGCTCAATGATGTTGTCTTTACTAAAGAAGTGACCGGTTCCACAACATTCGTTCGCTAGATCGAGAGGTTCTATACGCTACTTCGTTATACAGGTCTCACTGTACTTTGTCACGCAGCTCCTCTCCCGGAGCACACAAGTCACGTGAGCCGCAGGAGTCACGCAAACCTATGGCTGCATAAGTGGCTTAAAAACGGTAACAAACCATTCCAATATTACAAAGAGAATGAGTGAAATCTATTGTTGCCTTGTAAAATCAACATATATTCTGAAACAGACCGAGAAAAACAGCAATCTTAAGTTAGATGTTTCCTTACCTTACACTCGGCAAATGCGACGATTAAAATCGTGGTCAAAGCTGTTAGTACTTGCGTCATATTTTGACTGCAAACAAAATTAGGAGGTCAGTTAAACAAAATAAAAGAAAATACCAAAAATTCCTATAGAGCAGTTTTCAAATTAAAGCAAAACCAAAGTAATAATCACTCTAACCAATCACAAAGTCATTCCATCACAACTCGAAGAATATACAAGTAGCCGACACCAAGCGCAGGAAAACGTCCGAGAGAGAGAAAATAGTGGCACGTTCGATTAGTTATTTTTAACCAATCACTAAGCGTAGAATGCAAAACCAAAAAACAACCGCTATATTTTAATATAACGTTTTTTTTAAAAATAAGGAGTTGTATAAAAATTGCTTCTAAGAGCGTCATTAATATTTGTTTTATCATGCCTTGTATTTGTTTCAATTATTGCCCCGTTATAGCAATTTTAGCAATAACATTCCTACGTTTTATGTAATGAATCGAGGTTAAAAACAGATTTAAAACAAAATGGATGTAATTAGATAGAAAGCAGACGTTTCGAGCGTTAGCATATGGTCACAATGGCTCGATTCGCTCTGATGTAGGGCTAACGCTCGAAACGACGGCTTAATTTATAATTACCGTATCTTAATTTAACTTTCAGCTTCAAGTTGAAAATAAACTCACCCTTTATTTTATTCAATTAAAAGTGATTTGTCCTGCATAAAACAAGGAGTACGCTGTTTACTTAAAAATAACATCATTTTGTCGCCCAAATCTTTCCAGCAAAAGAATATTCTGTTACACGTTATAATGTCTACAGATCTATTTCCTACCTGTTAAATATGGGTAAAAGGGATCTCCGGCACCCTTTGCCGTTTGCTTATTGCTCGGCTCTTGCCAGTTTTGGTAGTGTCCTGCGGCAAATAAAAAGAGCAAATTGTTAGCCTATCTGAGACACTAGAAGATATGCTAGGTTAAATCGCTCAGGAAAATACGCACAAAAAGAGGTCATATGCAAGCTCTTATTATCATTTAATCTTACTATACTAATCTAGTCGCCGATAATGACCGCCACTGATTTTCACATACAAAGCAATAAATTTAAGAAGAATTGACTAGAGTGTTATTCGTATGCATTAATAACTCAGCTGGACGAAAATAACCTTTCGATCAGACAAGCGAAGCAAATGAGCTTAGGCAAGCGCCATTTTGTCTCAACTACAGAAACTAAGTGAGGCGTTATATAAAGGGCGAAAAACTACAGTAAAAATAATGTTCAAGAGGGCTAACCAAGAAATTTAAACCAAGTATTAACATCAAAACGGTAGCACAAACAAATTCGTCCTTACCTCGTAATATGAAGTCACAGGTAATCTGCTCGGGTGGCCAGCAAATCGAGCAGACAAACTAACCGTCAGCTACAAGGAAACATAAAAACAGCCGTGTCAAATACCACTTACTCGAAACACCAAATTTACGTGAAATTTGAAATAAAATCACGTTGAAAAAATCAATCGAAAGTTACCTTGGACGGAGAGAATTTTCTAATTTTTCAAAATTATGACAGGGCGCCGGTGCGTGCAAATGCTGTTTTCATAAAGTCATCGTCCCGCTTACGTAATTATGTCATCTCCCTGGTATGCGAGGCGATTTGGAACGCATGCGCTAATTCGTCGTTTACCTAAGCGTTTTTGTGGAAATGTTGCTAAAAATGGGTAATTTCGCTTGAGAAATTTTGCTTTTCGTTAACAATTTCCGGAATAAAAGATTTTGTTACTAAGGATTGTGTTTCTTATGAAAACAATTGCTCGGTCATTTCTCGTTCGCGGGTTAACCGCCGACACCTGTTTGTTTGTGATCAGGTCATCAATCTGTTCCACAAACACAGGTCACTCTGTCATTTTGTATCTGACGTCGGAGACGGAGCACGAGCTTCTGTTAGTTTTCTGGGCGTTTTGAGCTCAAGATAAAATCATTTATAGCGGATAGATCGCGACGATAATTCCAATAAGGCGATAATTTGTTTGCTATATGTTCTACAGGATTAGACGCCGGGTTTGGTTTGAATCGGTCCACGAACGATTTGCTCATAATGTTGAGACAGTTCGCGACCAGTAACGTTTCGCAGATACAACACAAGGGAAATTTAAAACTTGCTAACCGAGAGAAAAAGATTAGAAGATCAACCCAGTCCATTTCCTATGAGATTCAAAGTTCTTGCACGAGATTAGTTTAAAATTGTAACTAAAAACTCGATCAACGCAAATTAAATTTTACAGTTTTTCAGTTTTTAACAAACACTCGGGTGTTTGTGGTTAAGATGTCAACTTCAGTGTTGTGTTTACCTATAGGTCATGCTCTGACTCACTGGCAAAATAACCATGAACAGTACCATCGACATAAGAACATGACCAGGTTTTTCGATAAATTTGCTAACAAACGTGGCTATGGGTATTCTCAAGCGAGACACTGCAACATCGAACCTTTTTAAGTGAGTAAAATGGAGAACTGATTGAATCATTATAAAGAAACTGGGTAATTTCAATTCCCTATATTATTACGTTTCTTAGTGATTCCGAATATGCCTTTTCAGAATCTCTCAGTCTCTCCGCCGGAACAAGAATTTCAGTCACCAAATCAAACTTACATGTCTCGAGCTCAGTCTGCAAAGAAAATTGGCAGTTAATGGCAAAATATCCTCGTTAGACTGAATTACATGGAGGCGAGAGGTAGCGTATCATATCAACACCAATAACTGGTGCTCATATCAGAAAATCAATTGGCGTGTAGAAAAATCGTTAATAATGCAATACCTCCGTTATAACCTGATCGACAGTGCAATAAACAACAAGAGGGTAAATAAGCTATACCTTTAGTCTGTCTTACCTCGCCGTTTTCTGGTTCTTTTAGCATGCGTCTTCCGCTAGAATGGAGTTACATACTCTGGTGTTTGTCCTGGTTGGCTAATATGGCGTTCGGTTTACCTTTTGAAAGCAATCTCACCAAATGGGTTAGGCTGGCGAACGCCACTGCACTGGGATGCGAAGGTAACATGTTGTCGCTCTCTTGCGCGGGAGAGGAGGAAGGACTGAAAATAAATTCGGCATTCTGGGGAAGGGACGATCTTAAAACATGTCTACCTGACAAGCCCTCGAACCAACTAAAGTTTTGTCCTCCAACGGATCAGTTACGCTTAGCCGTTACGGAAAAGTTACGTTCAGTTTGCGAGAAGCGGCCATTTTGTAGCATTCCCGTGTCCGAAGCGTTCTTCGAGAAATCACTGTGTCCTGCGGTGCCAAAGTTTCTGAAAGTTGTGTACGACTGTAGAATGATGAGTGGAATGGGCGCCAGATAGCTTCAGAGGGAATTTTCCCTTGCTCAATGAAATGCAATTCTGAAATGGCAAGATGGACCAAAGATGGACCAACAAGATCGATAAGATCTTGATTAAGAAATGTCAAGAAATGCAATTTCTAAAGGAGTGGCCAAGTCAAAATCTGCGTCGCACCTCGCGCTTATGATAGTACAGTGTTCGCCAAATCGTCAGGATATTTCATCAGTGAACAATTTCGACAGTTGGCAAGCTCAATTAAAAGAAAATGGAGTACAATACAATTTCAATATCGAGTTTTAAAATGACCTATGTATCACTTTCACCTTTATAATGATGTCCCAATTTGTCAGATGTTTTCAAACGGAAAAACGATTGTCGATGAATACACTGGCCATTTATGATACTAGAAGTCCATAAGAATACGTGATTTATGAGACTAGTAGGGAAATATGATATGTAGATTTGAGAAGTCCATATTGTTCCTAAAACGCCGGTAGAGCAAACGCAAAAAGAAGCGTGATCCACGAAGTAGCACTGACTCTGCACAGTGAACCACGCAACTCACAGTGAACACGCGGGCCTGTGGCTTGCAGCCTTGCCGCTCGTTTAAAATTGCGCAATTTTCGCGTTGCTCTATAGCTAAGTGTATTTGAGATTAAAATAGGGCCGGACTGCTCGTATGCGCAGTCTAGGAATTAAATTCTTGTTAGCTAAGCTGCCCTTCTAGGTAACAATACTGAGGCAGTTCTTATACTGACTTTTAAACTCGTTTGTATATTAAATATTTGCACAAGAAGGCGGATTGCGCGTAATAAGAGGGTAGAACATCGTCATGATCGTGTTGATGATGCAGACCTAATGACGTTTTACCCGGTGAACCGGTCTAACTCAGCACATCTCGCCGTTGGAAGGAATATTTTGCAGGTTTTAAGTTGAGACTATTTTTGGAACTACTACAAAAAAAAAAATAAAAAATAAAATGGGAATTTACAGTGGGATCTTTCACTAAGTGGCTCTTCTTTATCCCACTGATTCCAGATCGAATTGCAATTTGGAAGTGTTGGTTTTTATGGAGGGAGGAAAACCGGAGAACCCGGAGAAAAACCCTTGGAGCAAGGACGAAAACCAACAACAAACTCAACCCACATATGGCACCGGGCCTGAATCGAACCCGGGCCACATTGGTGGGAGGCGAGCGCTCTCACCACTGCGCCATCCCTGCTCCCCCAAACAACGAAACAAGACAAGACAGGACGCAAAGTTGTCGCATACAGGAGTCATTAATGGGCTCCTGTCGCACGCGATTACAGAGATGTTCCTTCGCTTCTTGAATAGATCTCATGCGGGAAGAGAATCGAGTTAGGGTTAGGATTTATTCACCTTGAAATTTCAGGTTTCTGGTAACCTGCAACCTGTAAAATTTACCTGCCGTGTCGGCGGCCTGATAAACTAAAGCAAAAAGCTCTACAGTACTGCCTACAGGCCGTATCTACTGAAACATGAAGAAACTATTTCACTTTTCGATCGATTATAATAGCGAATGCATACTCACCTTAACGCCGCTTGGCTGTCTTCTGTTTTCCCTTTTTTAATCTTAATTAACGTAAAAACAAGTTCATCGTTGTTTACCAGAACAAAAACAAGACGTGCTAAACAGCATAACAGAGTTTAAATTCACCGCCATTTCATCGCCAACACCGCCATTTTGTTTGTTTTTAAACATACGGCATTTCTTACAGTCAGCGGTCATATACAATCTACAGTATTGATGCATATTGAACCGTCATCAATTGCAAGTCGACAATCGAAATGGCTGTGATTTCGCTTTTACAAACGTTTTAATTTTTTTAATAGGTTTTAACATTACTATCACATACAATCTAAAATGCTGTCATAATATTACATGAGACTTTTATGATGATTTTTCAGTAGGTTGTTTTATCGTGATGAACGTGATGGGAGATGAGTGGATTAAAAAGAGGAAAGATTTCCAAAGAGTGTAACAGACTGCTATACCTTCAGACTTAAGAACCTGTACGATCTGATCGAAGCTGGAAACAAGCTGGAGATTTTTCAAAAGAAACAGGATGATCTCTGTTAAACCAGTAGATGGGTTGCGTAATGAATAAACAAAGAAAAACAGCTGTCTATATGGCTGAATCGCGCTAATTTCCTGTGATAATAATCATGACATGTCCTACCGAGAATGCTTGTATTAGAGCAATTTTCAATGGAGTGTCGTAAAACCAAAACCAAAGTAATCACTCTGGCCAATCACAAAGGATACAGACAATCAGGTAAACCAATCAAAACTCGAAGCAAATACATGTTCCCGACACGAAGCGCGGGAAAACGTGCGAAAGCGAGTCACGAATGGTTTTGGTTTTACTTTTGATTGGCTGAGAAAGTGGCGCGTGAGTTTTAAACCAATCACTAAGCGTAGTAATGCAAAACCCATGCAAACGCGAATTACTTTCGACACTCAAGTGAAAACCGCTCTATTCAGAAGTATCATGATATGGTTCATGCCCCGGTATGAACGGAAAGGGAAAGGGAGGAGTCAGTGGTCAGATCTGCTGCTTACCTATCACTCGAAGTGCTCTTGTGTGGGACTTAAGTATGAATTCTAAAGTAAGTCTCAAATATAATTCACACCACAAGAACAATTATTTCATTTCTACCCCATCGCTAAAAAATAACGATGACAACATTTCCAATATCAGGCAAGGCACGTTTTTTATCTCAAGGTAAACGCAGTAAATCTCAAAAGACCATAAAGCTTTACTGTCACAAATTTCAGGAATTTATATTCAATAGCAACACAACAATGATTCAAGTCAACTACACTGATTAATAATACAACTACCACGAGCATGCAACGTTTTTTGAAGCCTCCTGTTATTAGTTTGTCCATTTTTAATGTTTGTTAATGAGTCATATATTGCGCATGCTTATATCCGTGTAACCGCTGGCGATTTTTACAAGAAATTCTATTGGCTCACGTAAAAATGAGTGGCAAGTGAATTGAGAAACATTACTATATACACATTCGATATTAAATTAAAAATAATGTGTAGTGTGAAGGAATGAAAGAAACTGCTTTCCTAGTGTACATAAAATACTTTACACAGTGTTATCCAGAAAATTTAACAAGAAAGACAAGTCTTTCTCTTTCATCCATCCTCCATCTTAACCTAAACGTTTTCACCGTCTAACATGGCGTTTTCTGTAGGGTTAGCACTTCATGTAGACAAACACATTTTGTGCAGTCTTCACGTAGCTATACACACATTCATTTCGCCCCTGCAAGTGGTTATCAAGCTGTTACACGTGTTGTCCTTAATGTTGAAGTCCCGGATGATTCGGACAGCAGAATCATATTAGGCGGTAAAAAAGTTTCGTAGCTTATCACGTGATAGAAGCTATGTCAGTCAATGGGAGAATCTATTTAGCCGGCTATCCTTGATCTCTGAATAGCTGCTTTGACTCTTGATTCGCTAGGTAAGCACTCGTACTTGACGCGAAGATACTTGTATACTTGTCCACAGTCGGTCTTGTCAAAGAAGGTTGAAGTGGCCGCCAGCTCGCAGGCTTGTTCGTCTTTACACTGTCCTTCAACTTTGGTCATGGAGTTAGATTCATCCTGAGGGCACATGTCCGAGGTACTGAGTCCGTGCTGTACACCATTCGTTGTGCACGTGGCTGTGTCGTCACGACCCCAGAAAGCAGAATTGATTTTGATAACCTTGTACTGTGGGCACTCGATCCATTCCTTTTCGCCCTCGCACGTGATAGTTTCCTGAGGACCCTGGGGAGAGAAAATACACAGGCTTTTTTATATGCACAGGTGAAAGTGGAGTTACCCCAAGGGGCAATACAAATTTTGGCAAAAACTTATTATTACACATGCATGAAGCCCAAATTGGAGAATTCTGCAAGAAAAATACCTATCTCACGTCTGTAGCAACTGTTGTATGTTAAAAAATGTCCCTCACCACTTAGTTTGTGAAACCGATAAAAAGAATTATCTCAGACGAAGTTCACTTGTAAAAGAAAGAGAAGGCTCGGCCGAATTCAGCTTAGGCAAATAGGTGGAGACTAATTCATGGCGCATAGAGAGATAAATTTCTGCACTGACTGACAATTTGTCAAACTTATCTCTTCCATTTATGAATTTTTTCTACATTTTATAAGTGAGAACAACCTCTCTCCTTGATCTAAACAATTCTCTTCTCTCTCCCGGCAAGTAGGAAAGGCTTTTAGAGAGGTTCTCTCTATTTTTCTCTACATTCAGCTCTTCAGACTTTAACTTTTTAAAATTCATAATATATGTTAAAGAATTTACTACTCACAGCTAGACCATTTCCGCCTCCGGGAGGGCCGGGTGGCCCTGGGGGACCTCGTGGTCCGGGAATTCCCCCGCGAGCAACGGCATCACCACTTCCACTTCCACTTCCACCCGCATAATAACCGGGAGTTCCTGGGGGTCCGGGAGGTCCTGGAGGTCCCATCAAACCACCTTGTCCGTTGACAAAAAACCCGATGGGTAGTTTCTGGTCCCAGTAGTATTTCAGCATGTTGTCGTCGCGCTTTTGAAGTACACGTGGCTTGCGTGGCATAGGTGAACAGTACTAGAAACGAAATAAAGCGTCAGGTTTGTTACCAAGGTCTGTGTTTACTAATGTTTGTGATTCCAAATAAGGCTCCTTCAGCTTGGCACCTATCCTGGAGGAGCTGGGGTGAGTGACATCACAGGGAGACAAGATAGTAATTACACTTTGCAGAGCTTAAGTGTTTACTGTGGTTGTCATTCACATTTTATAACACTCAAGTTATGTAAGGTTCTGTAAACCGGGACGTGTAAATGACAGTTGCCATAGCCCGATTAGCGAAGGTCTTGTAATTAGTTTGCGTTAGAACAGGAGATAAAGAGTCTGATTTGAAACTAAATTCTTTCAAGGATTGTTGCACTTAAATATGAAAACGGAGAATGAAATTAATATTGGCATTAAGGGTAACTGCAAACTAAAGAGGAATTGGCAAGTTCTATATACACAGTTCTTAACTACAAAAAAAACGCTAAATGCCATTCAGGATTAATTTGGATTGAACGACCTTCAGATCTTCTCAGATCTCTCATGAAAGAAGTAAGGTCGTTGTGAAAGCTTCCCCGGTTCCACTCGGCGAGCTTATATAGCGAAACAAACTGAACATTTACATTAGTATAGGTTTCATCAAGAAATAGAAAGAATTTTACACACTTACCGCTAATACAAATAAAGCAAGGCCTAAAGCCAGCCTGAGCAGGCCTGTCGCAGCCTTCATAGCCTAAAAATACAAAATAAGACGGAAGAAAAACTGAGTGAGGAGAGATTTTCTGGTTAAGTTAATTTACCTCGATCGCGACTAACTGGTACCTGTTCTCAGACCCTGGGAAGGCCTGACATCATCGCCGCCAATTCTATTCCCGGCAATAAAAATGTTTTTTTAGTTAATGCCCTCTTCGTTTACAAAGTTTTCATCATTTAAGAAAGCCTTGCATTAAATGGAAGAGACGAATACAACAATTGAAAAGGAGTCTGTGTAAATTTGGCTCGATGGTTCCGCAATGGCGCGTCTTACAGTTACGCATCAAAAAATTTCCTGATTAAATTCTACTAAAAAGTTACGCTTTTATTTTACTCCTCCTCCTACTACTTGTTTAGTTTTTTTTTTAATTTTAAAGGAACGAAAAGAAGTACCAAGTTTTGGATTGAAATGCCCCGATTTCCCGCATTAAAAAGTCTTACAGCACTGACCAGAAACGTCTAAGAGTGTCGCAAGTGTATTTTTGAGTCCTTTTAATTTTTGTCGAATGTGCTTTTTTTAGCCTCGCGCAAAATCATCCACACAGTTTCAGGCTGTTTCGTTCCACCAGATGAATGAATTTTTATTTACAAACCATTAAGGTAAAGCCCTTAGTTGTACTCATTTCATTGTTGTTTACTTTTGCCCGTAACCAAGGCGTTGTGCAATGAATAATTTAAACATTTTCATGGATTGACAATTGCTTGTCACTCTTCCACTTGAAAGAATCCGTAGAATGGAGCAAAGTTTGAGCAAGATTGAAAACACCTTGTCCTAATTTTTGCACAGTTGAGTCAAAAAGTGTCCTTATAAAGGCTTGCGACAACAACGAAAACTGGTGTTTTGAAATAAAAATCAAACATAAAATTATCGGCTTTATGCGCATGTGTGCAGCAAGGAATTTTGGGATCCTGTAAGTTTTTAACCAGAAAATTTGGAATTTAAATTGAAAAAAACTCTTCACGTTTTGCTTGAGCGCATAAACTGTAATGCACCTTATGCTTATAAAAAATGAAACAAAATGAATATTCGCCTTTATTCACTCAGATAATTTAAACTAAAATGTGTAAATCACTAAAAATCGACTGACGCTCAATCTCTTTCTTCCGTTCGGATCATTTATCTTCATGTAGAAAGTCACGACGTATCCCTGAATTTATTTCCCCTCCAATCTCAAAAGACGTCTGATTGATATTGCTTTGATACTTGTAGAGAGAAACTAACTGCTGATCAGACACTCTAAAGATTAAGATACGTTTAATGTTCGAATCCTATTTTAATTTCAAGCAACAATATTTGTTTTATAAAATGATTGTTTTTTTTGGTAGGTTATCTAACCATACCAAGCACAAATAATCAAAATTGGTCGATAACCAAAAAAATGTGAGCACAGTTGTACTTGAAATGTAATTTGACTAAAAGAAACAGGATGATAGTTACAAAACCATAAAACACGATGTTAACGACACCCAACCCAAAGCCGCGAATAAAATATCTTACCAGTAAAGCCAAGTCGATACTAAAAATATCATCGTTCATCGTTATAACGAGACAAACAGGTGGAGAATGACTTAGACAACAGACTTGTCAAAAACAATTTCCGTTAACCGCCATCAGTAAATCTGAGTAATTTCAGTATTTGCGCACAACACAATTTAGCTAGAAACACTGAATTTGCCTTAAGATGCACCATGTAATTATTCGCTTATAATTAAAGACTGTCCCTCGATTTTTTAACTACCAAAGAACCGATTCAAATCTTCTCACAGACTAAATGAAAATTCAATGCGCACACGAAAAACACTCAGATTTTCGTAAAATTTACATTCTGCTTGCAAACAATAATGTTAGATTTGTTTAAAAAACACGATTATTTTATCTAATGCCATATCCCAAACGACAGTTTAAAGTTTAAAAAGACGAAAGAGTAATATTTTCCCTATTGCCTTATACTGTAAGGTGTTTCTCCTTGTTTAAGGATCGCTGAAGAGATCAGAAGGCCAGAGTTCGAGTGAAAATTTATAGGTACATACCATATCGTTTTTCTTTGGCGCCTTTTTCTAGCGCTTCGATTCTTTCTTGATCAGACGTTAAGGAAAAAAGGTACTATGCAAACCCCTTTTCGACCGGGAATAAAATGTCTCTTGGAAAAATCATTGATCCGATTGGCATTTAGTTTTACAACTCCTAAGTGGCTAGGGCTATAATCAAATTGACACTAAGGTCGGTCGGGCGTACGCTTCAATGACATCTCTTTAGGCAAAAAGTAAGTCTTCAGTTTTGAACATGAAAGCTGAAAATTTGGGAGATGTTTGCTATATCAGTTTAGTGGCGGTTGTGTTCTTCCTAACGTGTAAAGAAAACAAAATTTATTTAGTCACAATATTGAGTCAAAACCACGGACATGATTTCTTATTGCCTAATCATGTTTGTCAGCGCAAACAGGTATTTCTTTAAACAATAACTCATAACGCATAAAAATAATCGAGAAAAAAAGAAAACACTACAAAATAAATCAGCCTTGATTTATATTTTGATTTGCGACATCGTGTGATAAAAACCCGTATTTCAGTTCAATTCTTGTCGCGACCTACTCATGAGTAAATAAACTACATGTAAAATAAGAAAGATCAAACGCTTTTTCAAGCTTGACTTGGCACGGATGTTTTCGTGGATTGATTTCTTCAAAATGGAAACCATAACCATTCTACAACATAGAACATAAAAGCAAAAAAGCCGGCAGTAAAGACAGTGATCGCACAAACTACCTGATTTTCTATGAGTTTGGGCTAGGGTTAATTTCTCTGCGAAACCATTTACGTTTCGCTTCGTTGAATCTCCGGGCATTTTCGATTTTTCTTACAAGCCTTCAGTGTCAGGGATACCAATCAAATAATTTGTGCAGTTCAACTAGTTTAGAAATGCCTTCAAAATGCTTGACTTACCTTAGTTTAAGAATCCAAAACCAGAGAATCGAAGGGGAAAATTCAAAACTGTTAGAAAATCGACACTCTTGTGCCGGTCCGATTTGGTCACCCTCGCGATCCAAGCTGTTAGGTAATGCGGCTCAACTTGTCACTTGATTACGTCATGCCTCAAGAGCGCGCCACGCGCCTTCACTTACCCGCCAATAATGCGCTCAGTGAGCGTGCGCGTGAGGCACCAGCGTGTCTTAACGCTCCGTGATTTTTAAGTGATTCAGTCACCGTGCTTAAACAAAACAAACAGTGGTCGTTAGCGTTCGAATTTAAATAATTTTTCGCAAATAAACGTCTGAAAAAAACGTTCAAGCGTTTTGCCTGTACCCCACAATAGTCGAGGCTTTAAAAAATGCGGTATACAATTTGAATTACTTTTTTCATGCCAAGCTTTATAGACATGCTATGGTGTTGGTGGATTTAGTCTTTATTTAAAATAATAGTGATAACACCATTGTTAAATCAAATAAGAATACATAAACGCCTGCTATTAAAATTTGGTTTTGTAGAAACTTCTGAACCTTTCTTGAAAACCTCAACCAGTCGATCTGATTTTTTTCATCGACAAAATTCTCATCTTTCACCTGTTGTTTCTCTTGTCCCTAATTGAGGGTAAAATTGACACTTCTATCCCACTTTTAAATGTAGCACTTCAAAAACACAGAGATGTTAACAGCAAGCAAGAATCACATCAGAGGAGCTACAAGTTTACTAGCAATACCTCAAGCCAATTCTAGCTAGGTAAGCTAGACTTCGACTCAGACAGAGAACTAAACGAAACTTAATTGCAGTTCATAATAAGCTAAGATTGTTTCGCAATTTTTAAATAAACGTTTGTTCATCCAGGATTTCCAATTATTAAACGACAATGTCTCGCTTACTGGGCCTGTTTGCGATAGCAAGGCAAATAAATCAGTATAAATAGCTTATATGAATCCCTGAGAAAGACTGTTGGCTTTCAACAGCTTACCTTTGATATAAACGTTTTAAACGTTGTAAACCAGTGGTGTCCCTGGGCATTTTTTACAGCATACAATGGTTTTACTTCTTTCAAAAACATAAAAATAAGACAATTCCAAGGAAAACAAGCTTTGTGTTTCACCTATGTCGACGAACAAAGCACAGTTTTAAACCCTGTGCTCCTCACAGCTTTTCCTATGTTATTGATGTTACGGTTTAGGAAGCCAACTGAGCAAAACGTGAAAGGGCTTTGCATTCATACTCGCTGAACCAAATCACCTTGAAATAAATATTTTGGTAGTTTTTTGTTTGATGCCTGTTGTTGCTTGATGTTCCGTTCGACAGAAACTGCAGGAGGTTGTTGAGTTACTGTCAAAGGCTCTTCATGCAGTTTTGTTTGTTGAATTTTCCCACGGGATTCCGTGAGGAAAGCGTTCGGTGAAAAAGGCGGGAAACTGTCAAAAGCTCCGTGGGCGGTTTTTGTTTACTAAATTCTGATTGCCCAGTTTGTCCGGACGAATTTCGCGCCAAAAACATTCGGTAATTAAAAAGAGCGGGAAATTGTCAAACGCTCTATTGGCGCTTTTGTTGTCTGAATTTTTAAATGTCGGGCTTGTCCAGTGTTCACTCGAATTTCGCGCGCGGAAAACTGTCAAATGCAGTAGCAAATTGCTGTATATGGGTGCTTATTTTGTCGAATTCTGAATGTCCGGCTGAGCTTGTTCACACCAATTTCGCGCGATCGGCGAAAAAGGCGGGGAACTGGCAAACGCTCCATCCGGCTTGCACGAACTTCATAGCAAAAAAAAAACATTCAGTGAAAAAAGCGGGAAACTATATGATCTTTATTGGCGATATTGTTTACTGAATTCTAGATGTCCGGCTTGTCCTCACTGCAGTTTAGTGAAAAAAGATTGAAGCTTTCAATCGCTTTAAAGGCGGTTTTGCTTGTTGTAGACGACATGGATTTCCATATTTGAAAATCGTTAGCGTAAAAAGTAAAACTGAAAATTTTAAGTATCCGAGTTCTCCTTGTCTACAAAAAGGAAGAATTTGGTTATTTATATTAAAACATTCTCAACCTCGCCTATTGCATTTCTAGCGTTCTGATTGGCTCTTCAAGTCCGATTATCAGCGAATAACCTGAGTTTCACCTTATATGGAAAATAGATCGGTGACGTGTTTACAATTTATTCGTAGCAACAAAAAATGTTTTACAATATGTTCAATATTATAGATTATTTGCCCACCAAAATATATAATAAAACAAATGTCACAATTAACTCCGGTAACCAATACACAGTATTTGAAACGAAACATTTAAAACAAAATGCAATTTACAGGAAGACTCGAAATCCATGACAGCTTAGTTTATAAAAAGAAAACAGATTTTCGCATTGAAACAAGGCTTAGCGTACGAGGTAAGTTTTTTACTTCATATTTAGAGAACGCTAGTCAAAGCTTTCAAACTAGCCCAATAAATATCGTAAACGACGGAAGCCAAATATTTTCTCAACCCAAGTGGTCAAACTTTTGACCACTGTTTAAATGAACTACAGTAAAGGGTCCAACGAAAGAAATTCATACATACCATGAAAGACAAGTGGGAGGCGCGGTGGACTAATGGTTAGCGCGCTAGGCTCCGAGTCGAACGGCTCGGGTTCGAGACCTGACCGGGGCGCTGCGTTGTGTTCTTGGGCAAGACACTTCACTCTCACAGTGCCTCTCTCCACCCAGGTGTATAAATGGGTACCGGCGAACTTACTGCTGGGGAGTTACCCTGCGATGGACTAGCATCCCATCCAGGGGGGAGTAGCAATTCTCCTAGTCGCTTAATGCTACGGAAACCGGGATAAGCTCCGGCTGTATGGGCCACTTAGGCCCGGACACAGACTTTACTTTTTTTACCATGAAAGACAAGTGAAGCGATAGTTGATTGTTTGCCATGTTGAAAGGTCTTGAAACTTGGCATAACGACGCCATTTTGAAGTCTTCTCTAGTTTAAATTAGTATTATCTTATGGGCGCGTTTCGCAAAACTAACTTTATCATGTAAGTCAGATAAATTGTCAATATGATCTCCGTTGGGCAATGACTGTTGACTTCATTTGCTTTTTAATCATCAAATAAACGCAACCGTTTCTGTAGCGAGGACAGAAAAAAGACAGGAAAGATAAGATTTAATGGTGATAATGGCGCTGCGCATTTTCCGCGCTTTGGAGTTCCCTCACCAGTCGAGAAGAAAGTATGTACACTTAGCTTATACCCGCCTGTTACATTGCGAATGTTTTGCTGTCTACTAGAACTTGTAGCTACTTGTGCAAAATTAGAGCTCGAAATATTGACATCACTTCTCGTATTTCCGTTAGTTAAGACAATGTTGCAAGCCCTCTCTTGAGCGAGACTTAAAGAAGAAGAAACAAAAAATGCATTTAACAGGGAGAGATGCTCAAACAACGCGCTGATGTTCTTTCCACCGTGAACGGCCACCTTAATTTTTTTTAAGGTGGCTCTGAAACCGCTCCGAGAGACTTAATTTAACATTGGAAAAAGTTGTATCTTTACATGCTGATCATTGTTTAATAATGAAAAATGGGGGTCACGGGACTCGTTTTTGAGCTATAAGCACTTAAAGCTAAAATAAGGGTGTTTTAAACAGGTTATACCGTAGCTATGGTTACCAGTAATGCCAAGAAAATAGCCACAATTTGTTTATCAATGATTGGGCATTTGTTTGATACTATTTTTGTAGCAGTAACTAGTAACGTCACGGGATGGGCAAAGTATGTGTGTACTGAAAAAAGAGAGGTACCGTCTTTAATTTGGGCATGAGAAAACACTTGACCACACTCTTACAATAATAAATTCTGATGTTTGCCTGCAACAAGCTGCGGAGCGTCTTAGCTCGTTTTTAAAATGTCGTCCTGTCGCGCGCCAGCACCGCGGTAAAAATATCACGTGTAACCATTTTGTTGCGCAAGCCACGCGCAAGATTTTTAACTAATTAAATTTGTTACGGTTCGTTTTGGGACCGAGTGAGTAAGGTGTCCCGTCAATTTCTCAGCTGCGCATGGGTGGCTACCAGGGGAGAGTTTTACCGCAGGCATTGACCGCAAAAGTCGCGCTGATTATGAAAGTAGAGCTGAATCGCTGAAACTTGATATGAAACTTATTTTGACCTGCTTTTCTCATCACTAGAAGTAGTTTTGCAGTTAGTTGTGGATTTGTGCACTTTTCTGGGGACGGATACTGATAGGCAACACAAAGGGGCGTTTGAACAAAAATACCGCTGACATTGGATAACGGTAACGTCGTTTATTGACAAACTTGAACTTCATACTGCTGAAGTAGAATTTCATTCACATGCTTCTCGATCAGTCACCAAAATAATAGCAATCATAATCGATTGACTGTTCTAGAACTACTGACTAGCGGGTACACCTTTAAACCATTCCATTACCAGTTTATTTACATATAAGAGTGAAGATTACATCATAAAATCGCACTATATCATACACAAACGATTTGAACAGCTAGCGATTGCGTCCCTTCGTGGTTTGTTTTTTTTTTCTGCCAGTTCGGGAGGTTTGTGCTGTAACCTTGGTCAGTTTGTTGCACACGGAACTAGTGGCGACTTTATTGAACAAAAAAACTGTCGGAAAACTAAAACTGAATACCCTACCTCACTAATACAGTCACGTATTCGTTAAATTTCATAACGAGTCGAGCCGAGTAAATATCGATCGATTCTATGAAGATGATTTAATCATGTCATGTACAGAAAGAAAACTACCTTAAATCGATATAACACATGGTTCAGTAACGCAACGAACCATGTTTGTCGTCTTCTTTCGCGGAAGAATTAGAAATTCGAGGACTTCGCCGTTATTTTAGTTGTAAACGATTTATTCGCTTTTTTTTCCTCAGGCAAGCCCGTTTTTACAAATACAACTCTTTCCAGCAAAGTGAAATGATACAACCAAGAGCGAAGCATAGTAACGTTCAATAGAAAGTTTGTTCGTTCGTTGGCTCGCTCAACCCAAGAAGTTTGCGTTGAGTAAGTTATCCTCGTTGACTACCTCATGCCCGTTTATAACTTCGATGCATTTGTAGTAGACCTCCAAGTATTTGTATACATCATTGCATGTTTGGTCGTTGAAAAAGAACTTTGTGCACCTAATTTCGCACATGGTCGTTCCCTCGCAGGCGTCTTTTACTTTTGTCAGAAAGAGTGGCGTTGTCGGGCAGAATTTGTTGGCCATAAGGTTCCCTGTGTGTTCCGTGCACAGGCCAAAGTTTCGTCTTCCCCAGAAAGCGGAGATAATGCTTATGTGTTTGTACTCGTTACATCTCAGCCAGGCTGTGTCCTCTTCGCATTTCACTGTACCGTTCTGTGTAAGGTAAGCAAAAAGAGCCATTAGCTAATAATTTTTTGAAGACTCGCGGAAACAACTAGGAAAGTTTAGTTGTAATCCATTTCCATCCAAGCCATCCGCAGCCAAAGACGCTTATTAACAGTTTCAGTGCTCTAATATAGCAATTGTTAATGGACAATCATTTTATGTTTCTACGACACAAATATATTTTTGGTTGTTCAAAAATCTGTTAAAATCCGTGACAAAGCCCCTTTAATCATTATCTGGGGCATATTGTTTAGTTCTGCCACCAGATTCTCAGAAATATCACAATTAAAGCGAAATGTATAGTACTAAGATTTCGAGCCGGCTTTGGGTTCAAAGATTTAACATTACAATGGTCAGATACAGTTTTAGTAATTGCCTCAAGCAAACCTTCTGTTACGGTTTTCTATAAAAGGACAAGTCAGTAACGAATCATATATTACACGATAGCCTACGAGATTTCAGAATACCTCTTGCAGCTACAGGAAGAAATCTATACCCTGGAATAAAAAAAAGTACATCACATTACTTACGTATCTAATTGGTGTAGGGCCAGGAGATCCGGGTGGTCCGGGGGGACCTTGCATACCGGGCATACCGGGCATTCCACTGCCTCCCGGGTAACCCGCGGGTCCAGGCAAACCAGGGGCACCAGGGGAACCGTCCATACCAGGGGGACCCTGGAATCCGGGGGCTCCAGGGAGACCAGGGCTTCCTGGAAAACCAGCCGGACCGGGATCTCCCTTAAATCCCGGGGGTCCTTGAGGTCCGGGGGAGCCGGACATTCCTGCCATACCGTTCATACCGGGTGGACCTTGCAATCCTTTGAGAATGAAACCAAGTGTTACATTCTGATCCTTGAGTAGTTTGTTAAGCAGAGGGGGGACTGGAGACACGGGCAGTGACGCCTGGAAGAAAAAGAATATGAAACAAGTTGAGTCTATGTCAGAATATTAGCGCAGTGTTAAATTACGTTTCTGAAGCTTGCTTGTTTGTTGCTTTTATATATATTTTAAGTTCGTAGGATGTTCGTTATCATTTTGTATTTCCTGCATTTGTCAGCGGGAAAAGGTTTTATATGAGTATAAGTGCAGTCTTGTTAATCAAAGTTAATAACTAACAAAATAGTCAATCCCGTGTATCAATAAAGGTTACCATCTATACAACTCTATCTATCTATTTGCTGTATTAGTTTCTTTATCAATCTATCGATCCAGATAGTACGCAAATATCCTTAATCGAGACAATTAAGTAATTCCTTTAGAGATTAATTTAGAAGAGTAAGATAAACATATGAATACGTTTTCAAATACAGGTCCCTGTTATAGATAGATCATGATTTGCCCTTGTGATAACCAGTAAGTTCGCAGTAAATCAAACTAATTATTTGACTGATACGCCATTTCGGGAATGAAGATTAAATTCATAGCTATTAAATACAATATCACATAAATCAAGACAGTGAATGGTGTAATAGAAGCCACCAGGGCAAATATCGCACGCCACCATGAAATTACCCGATTTTACCATTGAATTACAAAAACACTTATGTTCAACTGAAGTTTGTTACCGATTTGTCTGTCGCCACATAGAATGACACCAAAACAGCCGCAACCACCGCGAACATTGATCGTATCTAGGATTTTTAAGCCGGTAGGCTGCCCTAACTCCACTGATTTCTTGATCGTTGTACTAAGTTCCTCTTCTCTCAAAAACGTTCCTGTTTTCGACTGGCAATTTTTTAAAGACCACCGACGGTCTTTCTCGACATTTAGGAGAATTTTTGGCCAGAATTTTAACGAAAAAACAGAGAAAAAATATTAACATCTGACGCAACGACGTGTAATTGTAAAAAATTAACAAGCAACTCCTTTCACAGTTTACTTCAGTTGTGCCATATTTGGCGTTCGGGCAGGTGGGACGACACCAAATATGGCGGAAGATCAAAACATTTTAAAATAGTATCAAGACGGATAAATTGCACGAGAACTTATCTTTTATAATGTTTTCTTCTATAAGTCTATTTATTTTTTTTCCTGAAAAACCTTGGAAGCCATTAAATAATAGTTGAGCTTGGTGCCAAAATAAGTAAGCGACTTCAGGCGTATTAATATAATCAACAACACTTGACTAACTTCACTATAAGCTAAAAATAATTCGTAAAAATAATAATCATAAACCTAAATTATACTGCAGAGCGTTAATTGCACTAAAATTAAAAACGTTCGGACTATAATAAGATGTCAAAACACTCAACGTTTGCAAATAGTTAGTTTGTGTAAGCACGAAGCAAGTCATCCAAAGTGATACGCTCCCTTGATCAACCACCAACCGATCGATCAATCGTTCGATTGATCAAACGTTCGATCGCTTAAGCCGATATACCCTGTAAACCGGAACTAGTGAATCGTTTGAAAACCAGTACTCACCGATAGTTCGAAATGGACTAGGCCTATGGCGACTAGTACCGCCAAGGATGCGATCCTCATGACCTAGCAAATAAACAGAAAACACTATTTTCAAATTGACTGGCCCTTTCTGTCAGTCCAACATAGGCAGAGATGGGGCGTTCGGTTTCTAGCCTGCCTACCGTGACTTCATCCCACCAGTAAATTGTTTATATATTAGACAACTGGTGAATGAATTGTTAATTATCTTTGTCTCATGACTTAACTATTTGGGGATAACGTAGTTTTGTATGAGGGGAAGGCAACACTCTTATGACTGGTTTGCTCGACAGGTGTGCGAAATCTGTCACCCCTCGACCAATCACAAAGCAGTATTTTGACATTTTCAGTTCTGGTTTGTAATTTTTGGATCTTTAGCTAACGATCGATGATCTTTCATCCAAGAATAATCAGATTTGTAAAAAAAAAGGTCTTTTCGCGGGCTTTCTTTTTTAAAAGAAATAAAAATTGATTTTATCTACTCTTAATCTCGAAATAGTTGCTCTTTCAGACAAAATGAAACCCTCCTTCGAATCAATTTTAAGGTTGTTTGTGCGACCTTTTCCCCACCCCCAAAATGAAGAGTGCAACTTAACCTGTTGTATCCCGGACAACGAGATATCACGGGATCTAAGTTGCACAGTTCTTTTACTTCCCAGAAATCGCACTTAAATCGGATATTTTATCAATTCTAAAACGTGCAAAAGGAAAGTAGCAATTTGAAGGCAAATACAGTGCATTCATGTCATACTCGTTCGTTCAAGTTACCTCGCGCGGCCAGCCTTCATTACAGAGTCTTACTCGAAGGCGCGGTATACAAACACATGTATGACAATTTCGTTGGAAGTTTTAGAGATTAAGGTCTTTCACTTACCGTAGCTATCCTTAAAAAAATACCTTCGTTTATCGTCGTGATATCGCCCCCACTCAGTGGATAATATGGTAGATATCGGTGGGAGAAGACTTGCACTAGCAATATGTCACCCGTTATGTCTGCAGGAAAGGTCCTTTAAAAGTGATATCATAGACGTCCGGGTACAGAAAAAACACCTTGAAATTCTCCGTCGTTTACAGATGTTAGCTTTCCGTTCAGTTCAGGAACCAACCTCGCACAAATCTAACGGTTATAACACTCCTGTAGACTTGCGGCGGTGTCAAGAGATTGGTGAACTAGGGACGGTTAGAATAGCCAAGGCAATTCCCACCGATATCAAACAACCACTTGATCCACAAATATATTCCCTTTGAGTGACGGAAACGTCCGCTTATACAAAACCAACCTGCAGTTGTCAGCCCGTTGAACCCAAAATATTTGGCCGGCACAAAAGTAAAGATGTCCGCGCGTTTTTGCTCAACTGACTTCGCGAATTATCTCCACAATAAGAGATGTCGGGTTGATTGGTCGAGCGGCGCCTGAACCGAGCCTGCGATATTTAGCGGCGATATGGTAACGCGCTCAACGTGGCATCACCGGCCCCGCGTGAGAGTTGAGACACTTGGTACACAACATTAAGATGCGATGACGTAATGTGTTGACCCTGAACACCGAGGAGCCAATCAGCGCTCGCCGTTTTTCGCGCGAGCAGGTTGCTTGTGTGTGACTGCACGCTCAAATAAACATTGGAGTTTTTTTATTCACGCGCTCTTAAAAAACAAATCAGTGATTTTGACTGCATGGTTTTAGCCTTCGATTAAACATTGACATTGCTACATTTTGATTTTTTGTGATATTTGAGGCGAAAAGTTTTCTTTCTCCTCGAAATTTCCCTATTCTCTTTTTTCTGTGTTGTGTCTTGGAAAATGAAAGCGTTCTGACGTAATGTTACTCAATCTTGAAGTGTCATGAAACACTTAGGTGTCAGTGGAACATTTAGCTATCAAGGTCAAAGAGACAACGTTGTGAAAAAATTTAAAGATTCTCGACTTCACACACTGATCCTAAAACATCATTATCATTAGTTTGCCAGATCTAAACCATCTATCAATAAATATAACTTAAACCACCTCTTGTTAATCTGATTGACCATAACAAAACTCAGTGAATACCTACAAGTTTAACAAGTGTGTTTGTATTGTTTACTAATTGTCTTTTTCTGGCTTTATAGCTCTATTCTTAAACTTGACACCCTGGCGCGCGAAAGCAGCAAGCCGTACAATACATGATGTCGGCCCGTTTTTGTTGTGAGCGGTCCATTATTCTATAGTTAGTCAACAAATATCATCCATTATAGGCGAGTAGAAACACTCCAAGTACCTTCACACTACAGACACCTAAGATTGGGACGGACTTTACATAATCCATCAATTGTGAATCTCAGATGCGTAAAACAACAGATCAGAATACCACTTGAATACTTGTGCAGATCAGAATACCACTAAAATGTTTTGTGTTATATATAAAGACCATTTTTGTTGTGGAACTTGATTCAGTAACATGACAAATTTGCTCTATACACACAAAAACTACCGAAAAACAGCACATTTATTTTAATAAATGGATACTAAATATAGCCTAAAGAATTAAAACCATGCGACCGTAGCCAAAATTTCAGACAGCACTTCTGAAAATATGTCGCCTAATTGAAAAGCCGAACAAAACCACTTTAGCAAAATTACGACAAAATTATTAGTGGTAAAAAACAAGCTTTGCACACATTTACATTACTGAAGATAGTTTTCTACCGGAGTTTGGTCTTCCGAGTAGCAATATATCTTAGCATCATTCTTAGTAAGGGACAGTTCAAACCAATAGCTGAAACGTCGTTTGCCTTTTTCAGTCAGAAAGGTTAGGTTATGAAGTTACTATTTCTTCGGCAGAGATAGATAACAAGTCGACTTAACTTTTAATGGAAAGTTTAGTTATAAAATTTGGGATATAAAAACATCAGCCTTCGCGGCGAAGTCAATGGTGTAAGTTGACAATCTTAGAAATTTGAAAACAAGCGTTTACTTTAGTATGTAGAGAAAGCATCTACTCATTTGACGTTTCTTGAAGTATCGATTCAAGGAATTTTTTTGAAGAAAAAAACTCCAGATAACTGAAACAGAAACACGACAGACAAAATGTCAAAATAATAAAAGAAGCTGGTCTTGTTGGCAGGTACCAAAGTGTTGTTAGTATATAGCAATGTCAGAAAATAGGTCACAAATATTAAACAAATCAAAAAAGCTTATCTTCAATAGTGTTTCGTTTTGGCAATCAGGGCATTTTTATTATTTGTTCGAGAAAAAATTTAAGCAACCCGAAGACCATTCATACCTAAAATAAAGTTAAGCCTTGGTCAAGCATGTTTAATTTTAATTGAAAAGGCGGGAATTGCATAAAGCACATGCCATTGATGGTAGTGACAGTATTTACCGTCAATAACGACAATATATTGTCTAGCTTTCCCGCCAGTGGTCTTTTAAAGATAAAAACAATAAGTAGATTAAAGCTCCAAGTAGTTAAATGAATCCCTGGCTTATAGTGCACTAAAAATGTCTTCTGAGATTATTGCTTCCTAATCAAGCTCACGATTAACGAAAACAATTCGATTCCAAACACTGAGCGACTGATATTATCAACAATAGACATGTTTATAGTACCAGAAACATGCAAAGCAAAAATAATTCCAGAAAAATTTAACAAAGGTAAACATTTAAAGTGAGGGTATGGCAAATGAACTTCGTGTATAAAAACTCGATTGCCTTTCACTTTGTGCTAGTGGTGACAAACGAAAAAACTCCAGCTACTGATTTAGGTGGCTGTGAAACGACTTTGTCGGGTTTTACTGCTTTTCCTCGATTAAGTTCCCCTCCTCCAAGAAGAGCAAAAGCCAAATAATCGTGACTTACGAAAAAATCCCTTAAAGAGCAGTCAAAATGAATGTATAAAGTAAGAGAAGGAGGATTTGCATCTTCTTATCCTGAAGTCTGTATATAACGCTAGTGTATGACCATTCATAGCCTGCAGAACAGGCGGTTTGGCGGGGTTATTTTTCTTCTCTTCGCGCTCGCCCGCAAAAAACGGGGACCATTCAAATGAAAGGAATCGAACAGTACTTTCTTACTGTCAATCTGGATGTATTATGTGGTTCTAACGTTTAGGTTTCTGGATGAAACCCGGCTTGTGTGTGGCCATTTAAATGAAAGCTTCTGATCAGTGTTTTATGTGGACTGTTTATAACGCCATGTGAAAAGTTTGTGAACTGTTACTTTATGGATGTTAGATGATAATCTTGTGTGTGGCCATTTAAATGAAAGGTATAGAGCAGTATTTTACTGTTTGTTTCCTATAATTTTGCAAATCGAAATCTGGGATTCTTTGTTTTGAACATGCGGGTTTTGAAAGTAAAAGATTTGATTCTTATGATCAGTCAAACAATAGGTTAAAACGTTTAACTAAACGTAACAAAAATAAAGCCTTTTCTATTGCAGTACTTTTGTTTCTACACGCACGATAAAAATATCATTTACGGGTACTTTAAAGCAAACCTCGTGCGCGTTGTGAAGGTCTACCGGAAGGTTGCCATGGCAATTGGGACGCTCGTTCTGCTACCTAACATGGCACAGGTGGCGAGCTGGTGACTTGCACGGAAAGGTCAACACAACTAATTCAATTTGTACAAGAGCGAGAAAAATGCGAGGCACTTACGATAAGTGAGAAAAACTGTCAAAAACAAACTCGATAATTTCTCAAGGTGTAATAAAATACGGATTGAAGATAGCTGCGTCAAATGTTAAATACTGGATTTATTGCTTGACCGTGAAATGATGGTACTATTGGCAAGCGCGGTTATGTTATCTATTGGCTATATTGCATCGTTACTGTTTAGTGAAAGAAAGCAATTCTGACAAATATACGATACTTCTTCTAGTGTCATTAAAAATCGGTATTCTTTATACTTTAAACGAAATCAAGATTCAATAAATACTAATTTGACGAACAAAATGTATAAAACTGGACACTCATTTCTTCACCCACTCCGATTCATGGTAAAAAAATAAAATAATTAAGATATAACTTACGAGTCTGGTTACTTCGCTGTCTCGTCAAACGTCTTCCTATTCGGAACACCGCTGAGTTGACCACAGATCACACATAATCACAAATAAATGCCTGGTAATAGATTTTTTTTTTCCTCTTCCCAAAAGAAGAATATAACCGGGGCTAGACGTCAGTAAAACGCGAACAACAAAGCCCCGACGTTAAAACTATTGTTCTCGCCTTACTTGTCCTGAATTACCCATAAGCCACCGGCTCGACTGCAACCTGCCACTCAATTGAGTGGTTCCGCGCGCTGATTGGCTGGTTTGGATGTGTTTCTGTCGGCTTCATTTCTTTTTAATTTGTCCACTTTGAAAGCAGCTCGAGATCAAGAATACGTCATATTTTCAGGAAAGCATCGACCGAGAAGCCATTCCTGCGATAAGCAAAGATTTGTAACTGAGGCAGTTTACAGCACCGAGAATGAAAAGTTGTTTTCGTTTTGTTCGCTCGACGAAAATGGCTGATTTGGAATACACGGATTGTGCTCCTGGATTGGCGTCGAGTGGCAACAGAAAAGTTTTATTATTGTGTGGTATCATGTAGGATAGTGAAACGAGAAAGCTTTGTTCTATGATCCCAAGACGGGAGATTTAAAGAAAATGTAATAGTGGAACAAACATATTATCCAATTGTGAAGGCCACGAGAAATATTGGAGAAGTGTGGAACGTGAATTTTGGACGAAGTTTCAGGATGGTTGCTTGGTTATTTTAAAAATACAGCATCCTATTATAACAAATTTCGGAAACTTCACAATGTTATATGTGGTGGTAAAAGTAACGATTTCGCCTCTAAAGTACCACGGTATTTGGTAAAGGATTCTACAAAAAGCCACTGCAATGTATATTCCAGCACATTGTGGTATCCTTTGAAACAGAGATTGATGTGGTAATCTGATACTGTTTCTTGGCAAAAAAGATCATCGATATTATATTGATCGCTGGACTAACCTGCCTCAGAGAAGAAACGTTGAGTAGTTTGAGGTATAATTTGGATCTAAAGCGAATCAAGGTTTTGGAAGACAAACACAGCCTCCATTGCTACAAGCAGACGCCATGCTTCAGTGAATTTGCTTCACGGGTCATTTCATTGTTTTGCTTTTCTTCTTTTGGCTTGTTCAATGACCGAACGAAACCTAACCAAGCTGAAAATTTGATTAAGATACACCCATCAATACCAGTGCTCTCCTTACCAAAATTACTGCGAGTGCACTCGGTCGGTGAATACAGAAATAATAAAAGCGACAAAGCAATCGTAGTATCTGTACGCCCGGAAATTCTTAAAGTCAGTTTGACATTTTCCTGTTTACAAGCTAAAATAACATACAACACGAAACTTTGCCGTATTATGATAGCTTTAATAGTGGGCTGCCGCGTCCAATAAGCGCCTCAACCTGAGCGCTTTACCTTCTAAGGTGGAAACTCTTGTTGAAGGCATGCGTGCGCATTACGTAGTTTTCTTTCTTTTTTTATTACACGACTAAGACAGCTGAGAGGGCAAATAAGTAAAAATTAACCAATCAGAGTGCTTTACCGCCAGTCCAACATTTTAAGTATTAGATCGGGTAAAGTTAATTCAGCTCTTTTCAATGATAAAGTCGTTTAAGGACCGATTTACACGGTACAACTTTCTCGCATTCCACAAGCTTACGACAGGTCTACACCATGTCTTAGGACCGTTAACACGCGCGACGTCTGTCGTAAGGATGTGGTAGGTTGATTAATGCGACACGACTCATGTTGTACTTATGGTCTAAGCGTGTCGCAAGCGATGATCGCAGGCAAAATTGCACCGTCATAATCGCCACTAATAAATCTTTTACTAACCAAATTTGCTCCATCCTCGGAGACCCAGGGGCAGTTAGTGGGGGCGAAAGAACGCGAAACTGCGCGCAAAAAAAATTAGCATATATAAAAAGTTGTATTGACTGAAAGTGCCCCTGGGGAAAGTGTCTTACCAGACCAGTTCAAAAACCTCTCTGAATACTGCCTCCCGATTGGGCAGAAAAATCTTTTGTATTCCCTTTGTATTATTCTGCCCAATCGGCGACCAGCCTGACTACAGTCCTTTTGGTGTGTTCCACACGAAATATGTACACAAAGCCAGTTCGCTCGCCATACCTGTCTTGCTTGTTCGCCAAGAATTTGCTCGGGAAGGAAAAGTTTCGGCTAGTGCCTCCTCAACTTGGATGTGAAGTGTCGGGAAAATTTTGTCTTCGGGAAATATGACCGTCATTTGAGTGCTACAATTGTTGCTGCACGCATTACACGCGCGCGTAGCTAATCGGTCGATCGACGGAAAAATTTTACAAAATGTAAGGTCTTCAAAGTTTGTTTGGAAATAGTTTTTGACTTACTAAAATCTTTAGCTTGATGTAACTTAAAACACATTGTTATTTTAATTTATTACTATGATATTCGAAGTTATCTTTCTTATTACTATCTTTCTTTAATGTAGATAAGGTATTTCCTTTTTGTAACTTTATTTATTTTTTCTTCTTCATTTTCTTCTTACCTCCCGCCTCAAATAACAAGGCTAATTGCGGGAGGTGAAAAATATTGTAAATAATATGATTGTTTAAATAAACTTTTTGTTGTTGTTGTAGTTTCGCTTCCAGCTGCGATCGATCTTCTATTATCTCACCTATAAAAAACTTAGGAATCGCTGCTGCACGCTTTGCACGCGTAGCTCATCTGCCGGGCTTGTTCGTAAAAAAAATTACTCTTGTTTGGAAAATTTTCGCCTAAAGCTGTCATTGATCTTCCCAGAAAAAATCTGAAAACATCCATCACAGCAGTGCAACTAGCATATCGCACACAAACTTTTAAAACTCGCAAACGATCGACGATCGACCACAATATGAAGAATCTGCCGTTTGTCCGCGTGCATGGCCGTCAAACTTTCGACGTTTTCAACCAGGGGAGGCACTAGCCGAAACTTTTCCTTCCCGAGCAAATTCTTGGTGAACAAGCAAGACAGGTATGGCGAGCGAACTGGCTTTGTGTACATATTTCGTGTGGAACACACCAAAAGGACTGTAGTCAGGCTGGTCGCCGATTGGGCAGAATAATACAAAGGGAATACAAAAGATTTTTCTGCCCAATCGGGAGGCAGTATTCAGAGAGGTTTTTGAACTGGTCTGGTAAGACACTTTCCCCAGGGGCACTTTCAGTCAATACAACTTTTTATATACGGTATGCTAATTTTTTTTGCGCGCAGTTTCGCGCTATTTTTGCCCGCAGTTTCGCGTTTCTTTCGCCCCCACTAACTGCCCCTGGGTCTCCGAGGATGAATTTGCTCGGGAGTCCTCGATCTTTTCTGTATGGACGTAGGCTTGCTGCGCTTGATCAGTACTGTAGTGACCTATGGCCGATATTTCCCAAATATGGCCCTCGCGCTTGGTTGATAAGAGTTATTATTAATCATTAATTACAGGACAACTCGGATTAATATTAATCGGATTAATATTAATCCTAATGATTATTATAATCCAGTAATAGATTATTATAATCCAGTTATAGATTATTATAATCCAGTAATAGATTATTATAATCTATTACTGAGGTTTGAGCCGTGCCTTAATCCATTAGGATTAATATTAATCTTATGTAAGATTAATATTAATCGGATTAATATTAATCTTAATAATAAATCTCAACAACTCAATCCTAGTCCAAAGCTTCCGAACTGAACCATATACTGGCATATACAAAACGCAAAATAGTCAACAGACTTGCGCGTGAAAGATTTCAAATCTATATTTGAATCATGTGGTGCCAACGCGTGCCAACGCAACGCTACGAACGAGGGCGGTAAAAAATCCTAAACATCGAGCTAAAAAAGACAGAGCGCTCGATCAAAATAATGCAAGAAGCATAGCCTTTACAACACACAGTGTCTCTCTGAAACCAACTTTCAGCTTTTTCATAGTAAAGTTGAACCAGTCTCTGGCGAAGCCGGACCAAGATAACCCGTGATAAGACAATACATCTTGCAACAATATTGATTAAAATACCGGGCCCGGCGTCAATAAAATGCAAGTAGTTTACATTTTCACGTAACATTTCATATCTTTTACTTCAAGGGCGAACAATTTGAGAGCCTAAAGCATATCTTGCAAATAGAATTGAGCCAAAACAAACTGAACTAGCACAACATGTGGCAGAGTACAGATTTAGAGGTGTCCGTTAAACTCTACTTGTAAACGGAAACCACGCAGCGCGGACTAATGACCTCTAGACACTTCCTTGGCCACAATCTTACGGCTCTATTCAATACATAATGCCTCCAAATAAAAACAGTACCCTCAGAAAGAAGTCAGAAGCAAATAAGGTCGAAAGACCGAACTAACATAGAACGGCAAAGGTACAAATGTCACGAACGTAGGAGTCGTGACGTGACGGATGTGATTAGTGACTTCTGTTTTGACAGTCCTGTTGCCGTGCCTTAATCTATTACTGGATTATAATAATATATTACTGGATTATAATAATCTATTACAGGATTATAATAATCTATTACTGGATTATAATAATCCTATTATAATCTATTATTATTATAATCCGCGGATTAATATTAATCCGAGTTGTCCTGAAATTATAAATATATTAATTTGTTGGTTGATTTGACGATAAGCGCTCACTAACGTATTTTTAGGGAAATCTGAGTAGCTGTTTTCTGTAATGGATAATGCAGTATCTTTTTTAGAACAAGAAAATGAACGAGAGAAGCGATTTCGACATCGCGGGCCTCAAATTAAGGAAGACGACGATGATGGCGACTGGCAAAGTTTAGCCAGGCCCTCTACTGCATGAATTGCCAGATTCTGCTGAATCGGTACTATACTAATAATGCACTAAGCCTGAAAGGGAAGTTAAAACTAAGGTTTTCTGTTCAACAACCGGCTGACTGTGATGAAGTTAACGGTTACCATAGTGGTCACTTTACAAATGCGCAAATAATTTTGTACTTACACACCGTTCTTTAAGAGGAATCTCCATTTCTCTTCCATTCTTTTGTTGTTGGTTTTCTCTTCTTCCCTTTGACGCCGATCTGCTTCCCATGAGTGACGCCAATCTACATCGTTTTGTGACTTGTCAGACTTGACCTCCATGTACTATGAGACTGGTTCAAAGTTATCTGGCGAGCGAGCCTCTTCGAGCGTCCCGCAAAGCAGTACTTCGTTATTCTCTAGCCGTTGTTTCAACAAGTAAATTCCCTAAAACGAAATAAGTGTTGATCACAGTTAGAGCTAAAATGTTTGCAAGAGCTTTGTCACCATGCAGCCGGCGTACGTTGTGTTAAATGAAAAACGGTCTTAAATCTAAATTGACAAGTCCTTACCAATCCAAGAGAGCCAGATGACCTAACGGTTCCGGGACTCTGTCTCGGTTGCCAAAGAATGAAGCAAGCAGGAGAGTTGTTTCTACCCTGAATGGCATGCTAGTTCATAACCCCCCCCCCCCCCCCTCCCCAGCATTGTCCCATCAATTCGCCGGTACTAATATAATAGGCTATTTCCGAGTTACTCTTTTCCTCTGTTTCAAAACGAGTCTACGTGCGAAACCATTCATATAAAAATGAGTTTCACCCTCAGGTCCATTTTCATGTAAATCAAACTCATTTTTATATGAATGTTTTTGCACGTAGACTCGTTTTGAAACAGAGGCAAAGGGTAGCTCGGAAATGGCCTATTTATACACTCCGGTCTTGGGTGGAGAGAGGCACTCTTGCTCTATTTCTGACAATGCAATTACCCAGACCAGGCTGGAAACCGAATGTGTCGATCCAGAATCGAGCCGCATACTATCTTTTTAAGACGCCGTTCCTCCCTTACTAGCATCAAAAAGAGTAACCCTTTATCTGACAACTCACAGTCTTGAGAAGACGATGGCACACTAGTTCACAAGTCGTGAGAAGGCCAGATAAACCATGTCTCCTAATATATTCATCCTCTTGCTCGTCTTTTCCTACCTTAGGTCCATCATATAAGCTTGCAGTCTTGTTTACTACCACAGTCTACTTGCGAACATTTTAAGTCCATTTCAAATCATTCTCGTCCCCGAAGCCGCTTGTCCCTTTTGGCTGGCAGAACCTCGGGCACGAAGAACAAGTGGCTCTAGGGACAAATGATTTTACTGGCTACAGATTTTCAGCAAAGGAAATTTAAATATAGTAAATCAAATCAACCGTTTTAAAACCTCTTTGTTGTAGGGGAATTTAAAATGGCAGATCTGATTGGCTATATTTAAATTCTCTTTGTTAAAAATCTAGCCAATCAAAAAATGTGTCCCCAGAGCCACTTGATCCTCGTGCCCCAGGTTCTGCTGGGGTTCTGCTGGCTGAGAGGGACAAACGCCCAAACGAGAATGCATGACAAACTACACTGGACGTCCACGTGTGCATTTTACTCGAACTTGGACTAGATATTCTGTGCACAGGTAAAATGACCACAGGACCCACTTTATATCTGTGCAGTGTAAAACTCAGAGGTTATAGTTGGGGAAGGGGGTAAGTTATCAGCAATCGTAACACTTGCTCGCACACGTTTGCCCGCGCTTCGTGCCGGCTTTCCTCGAGGTTTGATTGGTTCACTGGATTGTTTGGTCCTTTTGTGATTGGCCAAAGCGATTACTTCGGTTTTGATTTTACGACACTCAATCGAAAAACGCTTTATTTATATACACAGGAGATTTTCCTTAACCAATTGTAGCAATTCTTTAGAGGGAATTTCTCTGTTTTCTTTTGTCATTTGACGATGATCTTTGCGGTTGTTTTTGTAAGTTAAACAATAAAAAAGAAGACAAAAAATCAATAACCTCCGTTTTACCGGCATCCATTCCTTTATTAACCGAACTGTGAACCCACACACTGGGGCAAGATCAGTTGCGAGTTCAGATGTCCCCGTGTAAGTGATAGAATGATAAATGAGGTATGAAAATAAATCACACATAAGAACTGCGGATAGTGAATGTTGTTAAGCATCCTTGCAGTTATGTTTGCAATTTAAGCAATTGCAAAAAAGCCTAAGAAACGTTCATCAACGGGATTAGAATGTTAGAACCCATGCCTTCTGTATGGGTCCCCTTCATTCTTGAGCTGCGAAGCTAGACAATGGAAGCTGGAGACTATACTGTACTCAGTGATCAGTCAAAATCTCTTTTATGTCATATCTGACTCTCAACTTTAATTTCCAGTAAAATCACAGGGGGCTCAGGCTCGCGCTTTGACAACTCGGTCAAAATGGCGGCGTCAAAATTATGAGGATTTGTATGACGGTAGAGTGTCTTTTTCCAAGAACACAACATAACCACACTGGTCACGCTTGAACCCGGACCGCTCGGCCGGCCAACGCCGCACAACATTGCGCTACTGGGCCATGAAGCAAGTGGATCAACTGTAAAAATACCTTCGCAGTATTATTCATTGCGCTTACGCATAGTCTAAAATGGGTGACACTGAGTTCTTAGCGCCCTGTCCCAGTTCAATTTTGAATCGGTGTTTGTTTGATGATCACAATTGTTCCAGGAGCTCAATGTGAAGTCAATAGCACTACAGGCACTTAGCACTAAACAATACAAAACAAAAATAAAAACAAAGTTATTTTAGTCCGAAATCCCAGACTTTCACGTGACGTCTGAGAGCGCAATTCCTTGGAAACTGTACGGCTGACAAGCGGTACTGAAGCGCTTACACAAAACGCTCCAATGCTCGTCTTAACACGCTCGCTCGCACTATTTACAACGCTTCGCCACTGAGGCGAAGCCTTCTAATTACAAGCTACGCCTCTTCAGTGATTTTTCGAGCTCAAACAGTAAGTTTCTTCGGCATAATAACCAACGGATGTGACAAACAATCTTTTATGTAGGTAAACATGTCCGTCTATATAAAACCCCTCAAGCTTACAGTCGCCCGTGCCAAAGTGAACGTTTTTACCCCATAGCATTGATATGTTTACTGTGAAGGGTGTCTTTTACCATCATCACTGTTTCCAGCATTCTTCTACAAAATCTCTCGCAAATAAGGGAATTTCCCGAAAGGAGATCGCTCTCAGAGTCCTTGAGCGATCGCACTTTTAGAATCAGTTTCGCCAATCGAAAGATTATTTTTGACTTTACGGAATCGTTTAATATCGAGCACAAAAAACTTTACAGATGAATTGAAAACAATTTATTATTTGTTCATTGAACCTTCAGTGGAGCAACTGATACGTCAAAACAAACTACACAGATGACTTGTTTCTTAAAAGGAAAACTTTCTTAAACTAAACGCCATTGTCTTTGGCAACCCTACCTCTTAATCACTAATTGTTTCGCGTTTGAGCCGTCATCAGCGAAAAGTATAAAAGTTGAATCAGTGTCCATAAAAAAATCAAAGAAATTTCCTATCTTTGATCGAAAGAAATCGAGAAAATATTTTTCCTTCTTGCGGTCCACCTGCTCTGTGATGTCAAATACGTCTTGTGTTCTTTGCAAACTTTGACACTCAAGCTCGCGCCTCATTGGTCAACAGGCGCGAAAACATGTCTTAGACCACTGGTTTCCTCTTTCTCGTACCTGACAGTTCACCAGAGGTGATGTTTTATTATTAAATAGCTATCCAGTTATATCAATATTACCTAAGAGTCGATTTGGTTCATGACTTAGCCATTGTTTCACTCCACGGGCAGCTCCACCGCGCGCGCTGATTGGCTCGCCGAGACATAAGCATGTTAAGCTTGCATTACGTCATGCCAAATAAAATTTCCTCCTTTGTAATGCCACGTCAAGCAAGGGAAGGTGGTTGGACGGCAGTAACGCACATGCGCGAAAGCCCCCCAAGCGCCAGTATTGAAACATTTGAGACCAGAGCCAGTTTCAGACCTCACGGTAACGGCGACTGACAGGGCTTCTTTTCCATCGGAAACAAAAAGCTTTGTCACAGGTTAGTCTCTTTGGCGAGCTTCGTAAACATCTTGGGTTGAACTGGAGTATTGAAGGAATAACTAGTGTGCTACACAACGCGAGGGACCGGGAAGTTATTAGTGGTAAACGAACTTCGTTATTTACGAAACGAAATTCCTCCTCCGCGGATATTTTGATCGATTATCCGCTCACGAAATGCTGCAGTATTTTTTACAAGTCTGACATCGGTACAGGAGTGGACCTCATCCAAACAAATGGGACTTGAACAAGATAGTCATTGACAATGCTCGGAAATATTCACCCATCTGTTTGGATAAGGTCTATTTTCCTCGTCGCGGGAATTTACTCGATCGTCAGACAATTAAGGAGGATTTTGTGTTTCGATGTAAGGAAGGATCTTGCAAGAGGAACTGGGCGGTGAAGGTTGACTTAACTTGGACTCATGTTCATAATTGTCGAGTTAGACAACCTTCTTTATTTAATTATCTCTATCTTACACGGGAATTTACTTTAGCGAACACGGGACTTAATATTATTGTCATGTTTGACACTTCTTTCCCAAGTTTTTACTTGGTAGAGAGAGCGATCATGGACGTTCATTGTAATTCTTAAACATAATTGAATACGAAAGGGGAAATATCTTAATCTAATATAACGTTAAATAATCCTGCGTTGAAATTTTAGAATTTTCGCCACAAAATTTTAAGTTTGACTACCGTGAATTTGGTTCTTCAACGCTTGGTCAACTTTGAGTTAAAGTTACAACAATCGGGAATGGTTTGATTATAAATTAAGATTTATATGACAAATTCGGCGTTAGAAAAGGAATATAAATCGTAGCGCTTTTTAGGATCGGGGAAAAAAATTTTGGCGCGCAAGATACTTTGCCGATGAGATGAACCACAACTCGTTAATGATTAATGACAAATCAGGGTGTTCGAGAATCACTGATCACTTGTTCTCTTGTTCATTTCACCGCCAGGTTATGGGGCTCAAAGGAGGCATAGGGTGCCTTCTTGCCTTATTTGCAGGCCTACTTTGGCTAGAATGCACGGTAAGTACAACTTATTTTCACCTCCGTTCACTAGAAATCTCATTATGTATTATTAATACGCGCCAGTGGATTATCTTAGTCGACGGACAGGTCGTTTTTCGGTGGTTCGTGGTGTTTTTCTCGTTGATCTACAACCGTGAATTCACAACCTTACGGTAGATTTACCCACAAAACTGCTAGAATTTAAGAGGTTTTTGGCAAATGTTTTGACTAAACTTTGCCTGCAAATGTTCCGACTGCAACGAAGCGAATAGACCGTATATTCGTACCAGTTCACTGACCGATCTTGCAGTTAGAAATTCATAGCTTTTACCTTCAATATTTGCCATTAAATTTTCGCCCATATTATTGTGCGAAACATTCTTTTTTTATATTATTAGATTCTTTCTGTTTCGTGTTAGCCTCCAAACTGCTAACATAAGTTAAACATACTTATTCAAGTCCGAAAAATCAAGACTTATTTAGCAAAATAAAAAATTGACAAATATATAACAAGTTCAAAGCGAAATGAGCTAGTCCAAAAGATTTCTTTTTCAATTTTCTTCTTTTTTTCGTATAATTTTCAAGCTCTTTGCCGCTTGCTTGTCGATGCATAACATTTGTCTGATGTAAACAATAGGCAGGTACTACCAGTAACACTAATGGTCCTCGCTTGAAGTCAATATCTCTTCTCCACAACGCTTTTGATTTCTTTGTATAAACAAAAATAACAAAAATACTCCAATACCACAATAACAATTTTCCGGGATCGAATAGCGCGCGCGTGAAACGTTAAACTGCGATATTTTTCCGTGCGTGAGCGCACAACAATTTTCGTGGTAAATGCTGACCTCTTCAATAAACATTATACCATTGTTATTATTAATCTTCTGCTAAAATGATCGTGTTTAGGTTTTAACAACTTTATTGCCGTCTTGCGGAACAAAATATCAGTTTTGACATATCTCTTTGTCTGAAATACCACAAAGCTAATTTTATCGAGTTCCCGTGATTGATATAAAAAGCAAAAAAACGCTTTGCAAGTCTGTTTAGCGTAAACTAAAATAACATCAAACGACATTGAAAATATTTACGAAGCCAGTGTTAGAAAACAATTTCTTTTTCCTAAGATTTGAATGCTAAATAATTTAACCAAATATTCAGTTTAAGACTTGTCAGTAAATGTCAGTGTTAACAGTAAATTTCACTTAACATTATTACAGTGGTGAACAGATGTCACCGAAAATTTAGAAAAGAAAAACAGATCGGCTTAAAACAATCTTCTTTAAATGTCTTCTACCGATCGCACTACTGGTTCCAGTATTTTCAGTATTATTACAGAAGACGACTGCAAAACTACAAGGGGTCTTTGAAGAATGATTTATTTTTTTTGATTTACCTCATATTACAATGTGGAAAACGTTATTCTCTCTGGAGTTTGCGACGCCCAGTTTAAGTACCAACCTCGATTTTTAATTCCCAGGTTTACTGATTCAGATTGCTAAACGTTAAATTTAATGTCACATAATTTTATGGTGAAGCAAGACCACCTTGATAGTTGTCGTTAACGTATTGACATTGTAAAGGGGAAATACGTGTTAATCAGATTTCAGAATGAAGGATTGAAACTATTAATTTGGTTCGATTAGCCTGCAATAGACCTTCCTCAGTTCTTGTTGTATTTTATATTCCATATAAGAAGTTAAATTTAAACAAAGTTTATTATGACCTAATCGTCAGGTCTATATATTCAAATTATTTTAAAAGATGTAGCTTTTCAGTCTTCAAACAATTTGCTAACCACCTAACATATACTGTGAACGTCTTAACGTGCAAAAAAGAGAAAAAAAGCACTGACGAATAAGCCGGCTGTAGAAATAACCGGTGACAGTCTGTGGAGTAAAATATTTTTAGATAACGGAATAAAATTTGACTAAGGCAGTGATGTGATTTCCTACTAGACAAACGATTTTAGCAGGTACTGGATAATCAATTCTAAGATGATTATAACTGTTTTTGTATCCATTGGAAATCAAAAAAAAATACAAAGAAACAGGTTAACGATTTTTCTTTTTGACAATCAAGCATTTGGAATTTCTACACACCAAATTTTGTGGCTCCGATCGACGAGATTTATTTTGTTTCCATTTTTTGATCAGACAGACTTCTAAACAAATACAAAACATGTTTAGTTAAACCAGGATTAACAAAATAAAAATCAGCAACAGAAAACTAAAAGACTGAATTTCACATTGGGTTCATGTAAGCTCTAACTTGTGCTTTCATTGTGCTAAATGTGAAGTCGATAAAAATCAGTTGGCAACTTCAACGAAGAAAATAATTTTAAACCATGTTTTATAACGTTACACAGACGAAAATGGAGTTTATGGAATTAGGTGGTTAATTTTTAATGTTTTTTTTATTATTTTTCTTCCCCTTTTTTTAATTTTTTTTTTCATTAATTGCATAAAACACTAATTTTGTGTGTTTCCTCTCAACAGTATTCACAACAAATACTACCCGACTGGCCGAAGATCGGCGACCGTATCACGCAACCATTTCTTGACCAGCTTATGGTCAGCCAGCTGCTCGAACAAAACCTCACTCTTGGTTTCTTCTTGAAAGGCCTCAACGGCCCACCCGGTCCACCCGGACCCCCGGGAGCTCCCGGAGAACCAGGACCACCCGGTTTGGCTGGACCTGCCGGATCACCCGGTCATGTTGGTGAAGACGGAGCTCCGGGTGCGACTGGAACAAGCGGTCCCCCCGGACCACCCGGACCTCCCGGTATGCCAGGAGACAAGGGAGACCCCGGAGAGCAGGGTGCCCCAGGTTCTGCGGGTCTCCCCGGTGCCCCCGGTCTCCCAGGATCACAAGGTCCCATGGGTCCCGCTGGTCCCGAACCGATTATGCCGGTGAGTTTCGTTGTGTGTCCTTTTTAAGCACAAGCACAAGCATCAAGGGTATCTTGACTGCAAATCAGTTGAAGGGTCCTCTTTAACTGTTCCCTTGGTTTAAAATCGAAATCTCCGTGACTAGTTCGAATGCGAAGTGTTCGATTTTCAGTTTAAATAACCTGCTCGCCGCCATGTTTACTTATGGTCATTGTGAAGTTTCGGCGTGGTCGGAGATCAACTATGGATTTGAGAGCAAAAACAATCAGAAAGAGAACGCCCAGTATTACAATTGGTAATGAATTATCCACTTAAAGCTTCTAAAACAGTTTTACACAAACACCGTCTTATGATTCGGAACAAACCTGTTTTGTTTTTTAGCAAAGATTCCCAATAAGAATTAAGGAGAGAAAACATAATAGGTTGAGCGTTCAAGCACCGTTCTCATCAACACGATTCGCTTTTTTTCTTGCAGAACTTCACTGTGATCTGCGAAGGCGAGAAGGGCTGGGTACAATGCAAACAATACGAGCTCATCAAGATTACCAAGTCATTCTGGGGTCGTGACGACCACGTGACGTGTCCCAAGATTCCAGCTGGGCTCACATCCGACAGGCTGTGCGAGACGAGTGGAGACAACACTTTGTCAAAGATTAATGGACAGTGTAAAAACGAACAAGCCTGCGAAGTGGTGGCTTCAAACATTTTCTTCGACGACAACAGTTGCGGTAACGTGTACAAGTATTTAAAAATCTGGTACGAGTGCATTCCGGACGAAGCGAACGCTGTGGACGTATTGAAAGATGGCGGCAAGAGGCGACGTCGACGAAAGAAGAAGCGAGCGACAAAAGACAAACGGTCCTCAAAGGACTAAACAGAGACTGTAGTATAACAAAATTAACTAAAACAACTACGTTACTTCAACAGCAACTCGATTTCCAGAAGCACTTTAGCTTCGGAGTTTAACCACTTTGCAAAACATTCTCGTTAACAAAAAAATGCATGCTTACTTGTTAAGCAAATTTCGCAGTGTGCAGCAAAACCACACAAGTGAGCGGCGTCCGAACACTTTGTGTCAATATGTATGTATATTGAAGTTTAACTTTATTTGATAAAGAATGTACCAATTGAGACCCAAGTCATTTAGGTGACTGAATTAGTTTGATTTAGGAGGGAAATACCAGATGTACTGGTGAAAGCGGGGGGGAGCGCGGACTAGCCGCACCCCTACCCTCTCAAGTTGTGTTGATTCGTTTTCTGAACACTCTGTACAATATTTTCGGGAAGAATGTTAAATTAAAGGAAACAGGAGACCTGTACAATAGACTTGCCACTGTTTCATTGTTGGTAAGTTTGAGCTAGAATAAAATGTATAACAACGAACCAGACGAAGTTTCGACCGCCGGGCAACTCGGTCCGTGACATTGCAAGGACCGAGTCGCTGGCGCCTTTGTGTATTTCAGAAATGATTAGTTTTGGTACGTTGTTTTGTGTACGACCTCCAGCATTGGGCTTGCTTGGAACATAACTATGGTCATGGTAAAAACAAAATGGAAATAAATTAGAGGTTTTTCTTCAAACTGTGTGCGCGTCAGAACTATCGTGTGACACATCGTGACAAACTACATGACGGACCAAGAAACTGCTGAACGTTGAACATGAAACGCATGCTCGTGCGGCGACCCCGAGAAAAAAGACGATTTGTTTTTTCATCAAATCGAAGCAGTTGTGGCTTTCTTTTCAACAACACACTGTTAACGACTTTGCTGTTACTTTTCTTTCCTTTTTAACCGTAATACAAACACACACCTTGAACCTGTGTTTTTTCAGGAATCAAAAAATAAATCAATACGCGCCCCCAAACTGTGTGAAATTACAAGCTTTAAACACGCTTTGAACGCGCTACCCTAATAATGCTTCGTTCTTCGCCCGCAACGTTTCCCTAGCTCCAGAGAAATCTGAGAATTCCCCCTCCCCGAGAAATTCCAAACTAATGACGTAACTCTACACAGATGACAGAACTGTCCCTGATTGGCTGTTCCTCGGTTTGCATTTTCGCGGCAAGTAACAACCAATCAGAGACGCTACACGGATCTCTGCAGAGCTACGTCATTATTAAGAAATGTTTTCCTGTCGAATGGAGCGGGAAAAGAATTAAGCGCGTCAGTGGAGACTACTGTTTAATAAGGCCTTCAGTTCATTTTTTTTTTTTCAACTATGATCGCCATCGATTTGGTCATTTAAGAGATCCATCGTTGATCACTAAAACGCACGCTATCACCAAAGAAAATCATCCGATCTGAACGAATCTAAATTTAAATCGTACGTTGTTTAGATTTACATGGCGTCAGAGAAACAAAATCGAACTGTTCCCTATGCCAAGGCGCATCACTGATTGGTTGACCAAATTCACAAGATAATGTACCGCGAACTGCAGCGATTTTTCGATGACGATCAAAAATCTGTACATCTATTCCTTGTATGAAATGACTATAATTTTCCTGACGTTTACCAGTACAATGGCCAACATCTATCGACCAAAAACAGCACGCTTAAATAGTGCTTCTATAACAGTTGGGCAACGCACACAGTTACAGCAAACAAATCACAACACAGTTTGTATACAGTTACGAGGGTTTATTAGATGATTTTACAGCTTTTCTGTTTGTATTTACTTTTGGACACATTCAACTGAGACTGTACACGACAGAGATACAATAAATAGCCTAACTAACATACAGCCGGTGAGTGTCAAGTTTCTCAGTCAAACGACTCCAAAACAACCTTAATGGGCGATTTACAACAACCGGCCACACGATACAAAATCCGCCATACGACATGGCAGCTACGCACTGGGAGATCCAAAACAAAGAAAAGTCAAGCTTGACTGGTTGAAGTCGCTTTTTTTGTGAATTGGAACCTGTTACATTGTTTTGCCATCTAGCAGGGCGGACTTTGTATCATGTGACCTCTGGTTGCAACAAGCCTATCATTCGCTGAATGTAGCTGAACTGTAAATTATCAAGAACCAAGCAGCAGTACTTGAAAACCAATTTTGGAACCCGTGTTCTCGAAATCATTAATCGAGTTAAAACGAGCACGAAGGTATATCTAGAGAGAAAGGGAGGATTGAGGAGATAAATCAAGCACTCAAGTCAGTGTTCCATCCGTTTTCCTAAGACTTCGAATTTTGTCAAAAACTACTTCACTGGGCGTCGTACAATTTAACTCCCTTCTCGGTGTTTGGAAACTATTTTGCCACTTTGCCATTTTGATTTCGTTTAGGACTGAAAGCAACCAACACCACTATCAAAACCACCTCCATTTATACTCCAAAAACTATTTTGTAAATAAAAATGTTACACCTTGGATGTAACTGAACGAGTGTTCACGTTTAACACGAGATAACATAGAGATGTTGGAACTCAAACCAACCAGGATTAAATTAATCACGACTTTTTCTAAAGAAAATCCTCTATTTTCTGACTACGTTAACTGAATGAAACAACTGATAAACTCTGATCTCCGAGAAATGAGCCTCGCGATCACAAATTAATTATAAAATTTCAGGAGGGGCATGAGTGGGGCAACGTGGGAACTGGGATTTGTCTATTTTTGAACTGGGAAAACGGGATGTGGGACACTGGGACTGGGAATTACAAACAACAATAATGGGAATGGGACTAGGATTTGGACAAAAAATAGACTAGGAATAGGGATTTGGGCAAAATTTAGGCTGGTAAATGGGAGTTTTACCCCCTCTCCCCCCTTTTAGGACCCTTTCTCTGGCCATGCACATGTCATTTACCCGTGCAACTGAGATCATTTATCAAAACATCTTCACGTCGACTTTCCAACAATGTGGTATTACACCGCCTTAAAATTATCATGAACTCGTTCGTAGTGTTTCCGTAAAAAGATAATTATGCATTAGCTATTTTCAGAAATCTATTAGTTACTTGAATATTTTATAGTATCCTGGGCAAATATCTCAATTTTGAACAAAATAACTGCTTTGAAACAATCCGTAAACGGTAAAGGGAATTTAGGTAAAAAATGAATTACCACGGCAGACCATGGTGAACAATTACAACAATATCAGACACAAACATCGACAAAATGATGTCCAGGGAAAACGCCGACCGCGTTTCGTTTTTTCCTGCTTCGAGTTGATAAAAAAGAATACAGAACAATTTATATTTAACATTTGAGTGGAATGCTAAACCGCCATCACCATTTGCACTGCACCTAGGAGAAGCTACAACTAACAAGTAACACATCTGTTTCCACAACAACCTCACTCTGCGCTGACATTAATTCCAGGTTATCCACCATAAATATTTTGCCTTCCTCGACAACTAAACTGGACAACAGCGGTCTCAAACGGCCGGCGCGGTTTTAGATTTCTTAACGTCCTAGCTATTTACATGCCAACTGAATAAACCCTCGTGCGATGGGAGAGTTTTAACTCTCGCTCTCGTTTTAGCCGCAGGCTCTTCTGCCCTCTCAACGAATTTTAGCCTACTCGAATCTTTATGCGAGTCGATGAAATGTTTCGCTCGTTTGACAAAAAGACTCTCAGCTTGTTTGACTGCGCACTGACAGTAATCAATGGGAGCTGAAACTCGCACCATCCAACTCTTATCGACTCTCGTTCTCATTTAATTCGATCTTTACAACCTCGGACTACTCAACAACTACATTCAAAATGGATAGCAAAGCCACACGCGAAACAGTGCATCTTTTCTGTCATCAACTAGGGTGAGAAAGAAATTAAACTAATTCAAACAGAATCATATCTCAGAAAATTGTCTGAGCCCGAGGTTTTCATGTTGCAAAGCAACATGAAGTATGTTTATTACGTCATAGTGACGTGCGTTTGTTTGAGTACCCTCGAGTGATCGCGTTTTATTTTGAGTGTTCCACGGCGACGGCATCGACTAGTGGATTGAGACATTGACATTTTATTCAAGTAGCATCCGAACTTCTTTTGTTTTGACGATTAAAGCGCGATTCAATTGCTTCATCAACGTTCAAGGTGATAAGAAACCTGGTTTTCACTAAGCAGCTGACGCGCCAAGCCGCCCTGTAAGAAACTAACAACTTTTAAAACGTGTGTTTGCCAAGGTTTCTAGGAGTTGTCACAACACATTTTTATCAGAGCACGAATTACTGTGCGAGTGATAGCCTTCTATGCTCTGGTAAGCAGCTTTCTAGCTTACAGTTTCATCGCGCAGTGAGCTCACTTTTCCTATTATTTTCATCTTATTACTTCTGTCACTGACATAACGCACACATCACGGTTTCCCTCCAGGCTAACATTCCCCCATATCGATCTTTTGTATCGTATACATCTTCTAATAGTCTCTTGAACTCCTTTATATCTGCACCAAATTAAAATAGCCTAGCTTTATACAAAATAAATTCCACATGGCACGTGATCCGTGCTCGATAACAGTTTGTATAATCTACTATGAGTTACTTGAAGAATTGCTGAACCTTCTACGATGACTCCGTCGTATCGTTGGCCGCGTTTCCCTGGGACACAATTTTCTTGGCTCTGTTCATGCGATGCAACTCGGCAGCGGCATCACTTCTTACAGCAGTGCCGCCTTGTCCCGGAGCCGCACCAGTCCCGCTCTTCTTGTTGAGGAGGGAATTGAAGAAATTAGCTAGTACTCCTTCACTAGCAGCGCCAGCTGCTCCTGGTTTTCCACCTTCAACCTGCCGGAACAAACCATAAATTTAATACCTGGAACCTATCAAGTAACCCCTGGGCCAAGTTGTTCAAAGCACGATTAAGCTAGATTTATTACGATTAAGCTAAGATTAGCGTGAGTTTTGATATCTGTTTTTTAACTTTTCAGTGAGGATGTTTTTGTTCATATTTTCTGCCCTCCAGTTTTGATGTGAATTGATCTCAAACTCTAACAAAATATAAGTAATAAAAACACGGCTTTCGAACACACCTGTTCTTGGGTTAATTTTCGAAGGAAGCTTGTATTCAACCATGGGTGAGAAAAGGTATTGCTACACATTCTGCATTTTAACAAAATTAAAAAAAAAAAAACACACACACACACACACACACACACCTTGTACTTTGCTTTACCTTCACTGTACATGTACACAGCATAATGATAATATGGAATGCAGTCCAAACTTGGCTACCAGAAAAACTCTTGCAACAATAGAACAACATTTCCTATTTCCTATTCCTTACAGTCAAACTACTCAGTGCGTGCCGCCTAATATTCTAGAATGTGATTGGTTTATTTTTGAATTTGAATGTTTGAAACGAATAATGGAATCCGTTCGCCATTTATCAAAACTATTCCGGAATATTAGGCGGCACTCGCTAAGTATTTTGACTGTTACTGTCCTATCATAATAAGAACCACAAAACAAGCTGAACATAAGTCCAAACTACCTTTGGTCCTCTTGGTACTGGCGACATTCCTCCTCCTGAAGGTCTTCTGTCTGTACTCATCCTGCCACCTGGGCTCCCAGGACCACGGGGCTTGGTGATCTCCTAAGAAAAAGAGCCATAGTTTAAAATATTTTGAAACAGGTTTTGAGGGACATTACCAGCGTGCAAAGAAGTTAGTATCTGCTAGCCTGGGGCTAGTGGATTTTGCAGTTGGGCTAGTGGACGTAATCCTTAGAGAGAAAGGGAAATAAAAATGTATGAGAATACAAAAAATTCTGCATATTCGATTTGAATGCCAAAATAATTTTAAACATTACAGTTTAACCCCTGCTAATACAAGCACCACTTCTCTATAGCAGCCAGAAATTTTTCATCCCAACTGTGCACCAATACAACCATAGGCAAAGCTGCAAACATTTTGTGCTACTTTAAGTACAATGAATCACCACTTTGTTCAGACAAAACGAAAATTAAAGTGGTCGGAAACAAAGGCACACCCCAGCTAAGAAAGTAACAATCTGTTTAATCCGCTCAAGGTAGATTTAAATTCACTTACAAAATGATATACAATAGTCATTGATGTTAAAAGAGAAGAATTGACCGGACAAAATATCCCTCAACAGTTGGGATTTCATCAGACATGGGCAAAATTTGACCAGGCACTTGAATGACTGCTATTTGCAGTCCTGATACACATTAAGGTCTTATGGGGACATGTCGCAGGGACATGTTGCAGCAACATGTAGCAGTGACTGACTCATGTGTTGTTCACACTGAGGGGACACGTAGTAGGGACGATTTTGCGACAGTTTAATCCCTGCGACATGTTGCAGGGACAAAATGTTGCAAGAATTTGTGGTGCACGCGCCAAAAATTATCAGCACACACGAGGGGACATGTCGCTGCGACATGTCCCCGCTACATTTTCTTGCGTGTATACACATTGTGATTCTGTCGCTGCTACACGTCCCTGCTACATGTCCTCTCAGTGTGAACAAGACATAATTTTGTCGCTGCTTCGTGTCGCTGGGACATGTCCCTGCATCTTGACCCCACGTGTGCGGAGACCTTAACTCTTTTTGAAGTCTTAACCCATAACTGCCCCCTTTACCTGTCCATGACAGCCAGTTATTTCTAACCCAGGTTGGCCGGGACTGTAGTAAACAGTCAAATTTCTGAGAAAAGACTTGGAGCAAAGATACACTGAGCAGTCAGAGCTCAGAAGAAGTATAGGAACATTACGTCATCACTCACCGGTTGTTGTCTGCCAATACCAGAAACAGTTGCTGGCATCTTTTGAAGCAGTTGCTATGCAAAAGATAAAAACAAAATACATGAATATCAACATAGACGGCCAGGCTTATGGTATCCCCAATGCTGTCTATAATTGTTGTACTGTATGTAGTTTTACATTTGGTTTTGGTTTAGTATTTTTCAAATCAGTATTTTAATAATATAAAGCTGTTTATTTTTAATTTATTATTACTCTTTGCAGCACCACAGCCAGACGGAAATTCTTATGACAAGAAGCAAAATCATATATAACACTTCTTTCATATTTAAAGTATAACACATATTCTACTATATCAAAAACCAGAAAAAAATAAATTTCAAATTTTCACCAAGGCAAGGTTCACCTGTTGTTTTGCAAGAAATGTTTGTTCCTCCTCTGCAAGAATTTCTTTGTCTTGTATTGGCTGCAAAAAGAAATTCAATTATGACCTTTAGTCACCTGTATGCTACTCAACAAAAGCATAGCACTCCTTGTTTGTCTTCAAGATACAAATGTTTGTACTATACAAATGTAAGTAAGCATTAAGTGAATTATTTTGAGTTTCACAGGGTTCCCATTAGTGAGAACATGCATGCTACCGGTACATGCAGTTTTGATCAAAAATCCCAGCCTGGGAAGTGCCCTATTATTGTGCACCTTTGTGTTAAGTATGTAGCAATATTTTTTTTTCCTCTGATCAAATAATACTTTATTGAGATACCATGTCTACACAGTAGTGTCCCAATGTTTGTTGTTGTTCACTGCTATTTTGAGCCTGACACTCTACCAAACTGAAGGAATTTGTTGATTCATTTGTTTGTTTGCTGGTTCATTGGTTTGTTTGTTCATTTGTACATTCATTTTCTTTTTATTATTTTGACTAGTGCATATGTACATGTACATTTGTATTCCCAAATTATCACTTGTACTATACATGTACATTATCAACTAAACTGGTCCCAACTTGGGAAGTGATCACCAAAATGGCATTCACCAAAATTCTTGCAATGATCAATGATGTACAATGTTTGAATATCAGTCCAAATAAGGGTCTAGGAGAGCTCTCAAGATGGACCCTAAAGAGCCTCCTCACACACATCCAGTTTTCCACATTACCTTTCTTAACTGTGGTTTGACAATGTGATCATCAAACACATCCTCGGGCTGGATTACTTTTAGGTGTTCACTCAGAATGTTTATTTTCTTTATGGAATCCCAACCTGCAGGACTGTAGAGCAAAATTCAATTTTACATTGAATTAATCTCACTAGTTTCATTCATGGTGTAGGCAGATGTATATATTATGTAGCTGTTTTCATGTACATGTAAACCTTGCTTTACTCTATTAGAATTCAAAACACAAAAATAAAAAACATTACAAAAAGGTGCAAACATTCTACATGTCCAAAGTGTTATTATTAATAGTGCACATGTACATCAAAAAACAGGTTATTTATACAGTGAAATTTCAATGTAACAAAGTACCAAGGGATTGGGAAAATGTTCTCGTAATAACGGGGTTCTTAAAATAATTTTGACTTGCTCCAAGTCGCTCGTTTCGTGTCGATAGAGTTAATTGAGTAAGCTTGCTTTGAAATCGCGCGTGAGTGACCGTGCAGAATTCATTTGTCCGTGCGTCGAGGAATGGCTCGGAACGAGCGACTTGTGTCACTTGCAGGAAATCGATTCCGGCTGACGTTTTTTCCGCGAAAAATCGCATCATTTCGTGTGCATTGATTTTTTTTTTTTTTTTACCGTGTTGACGTTAGTTTTGTGCACCGCGTGTGTGCAGCTGACGCGCGCCATGGCGTGTGTTAAGTTGAGATTTTCTTAACTTTTTTGTGGGAAATCATACTCATGGCTTTTAATGGCTTTCTCATTTCTGTAAGATTGAAAAGGGACAGGAACAAAAGAAGGTATTTGTGTTGTTTGTTTAAACACTGATTTAACTGCCGATGTGAAAAGGAAACAAGCCTGCTAAAGAGGTAAAAATGCAACCGTGTCTCGCGAACAGAGCGCGCTATAAAATTGGCGAACAGAGCGTGCTCGGTAAGCTCGCACGCAACAATATGATTGACATAATCTCGATGGCGTCACAGGTGGAAAAAAACTGGTGACGTCACATTTCAGAATTGGCGCGCTGCAGATTAGACAGTCGCTTGTTCCGCCACATCTTCCTTTTTTTTTGCCCGCGCCCCCCTTTTCTTCCCTCCGGCGTGGGAGGGCCCAACCCGGCGGCCCCTGCCAAAGACCATTTTAATTTTATTTTTCCTTTATCTTTATTTCACTCACACATGATGTGAATCACACTTTTTTTGACAACTGCACTTTTATTTGCGTAATGGGAAACCTTGGCAAATTAATATTATATAAATACATAAATACATTATTTGCAAAAACACGATATGTATAACAAAAAATAGTAAGAATTTCGAAAAAAATGTTTGAATAGGTGCTAACTAAAAAAAATTGGTTAAGAAATCGGGGTTAAATGATTGATGAGAGGGAAGGGGAAAACTTTTTTGAAGTTTGCAGAGGAAAATTTTTCATCCCCCCCCCCACCCCCCCTCCAATTTGTGGTGGGGTTTCTTTTTGTTGGGGAGAAAATAATGGTCCATCCCTAAAGGAATATGCTAGTATTTAACAAGAATAACAATGTGCTTGCCATCATTTTACTCACATAAATACTGAATCCTTTTCCACAACCAGGGCAGGACTATTGAATGGCAGGCCATATATTTGATGAACTAAATATCTGTATAATAAACTGCAGTTCTTATTTTCTTTGACAGATGTGTAGAACAAGGTGGCACCATCTACCACATGTCAAGAAAGACAAGCAACAAAGAGGAAATATGATTCACATTTGAACCAAGTAGTTATGGTCTACCGGTAGCTCCCACATGACTACTGGATGGTAAAGGGTCATAGGCTTGACTCCTGTTGGGAGAACTTGGAATTCTTTTCCGCTTTGCTTGGGTCACTTATACATGTACATTGTACTGATTAGTATCTTTCTAATTTCACAACCAAGTTAAACATGTGTTAAGGTTTGAGCCCTGGACAGGATAATGTGCTGTGCTCCTGGGTTTGACTACATGCTCATAATGTAGTAAGTAGTAGTTTGTGCAAATTATTCCATTTCTTATCTTACATGTACACCGTCAAACTACAAGTGCATGTTATTAAGGATACACTTTAAGCAGTGCCTTCTTATGTGTTGTTGAATAAAGTCAAAGTGTTCTTCTCTGTAATCTCTGTCCTTTTCAAGTGCAGACATGCAGTCAGACTGTTCAAAACAAAAATAACAAACAAGCTTTCATTACTTAAACCTTACAGGCTGCATTTAATCTGCCAACTTCAACTCTTAAAATGCAAACATGCACTTGTGCAAGGGCAAGTGATAAATACATGTAAAACCACGAGCCTGGCAGAAAAAAATAATCTAGTAGCTCTTGTCTTTTAGACAGACTAACATTGAAGAAATTTCGAAAATTTAATTGAAGAAATTAAGGTTGAAAATTTTGGTAAACTTATTGAGACCAAACCAGATTCATTTGAAAAGTAAATACATGTACACTTCATACAACAGTGGTGGATATTTATTTAGCCATAAAGTGGTGAGGAAAATATCCACCACTTTCACCGACATTGATGTGAATAATTGTTGTATATATACACCAGAGGGAGGGGGGTGGGGGGTTGTGGGTTTTTCGGGGCGGTTAGTATATATCACACAAGCTAAATAAAATGATGGCCAAAAAGCTTTGGTAGCCGAAGCAAAACATGCCACTATTTTGTTTCTCTTTGGCTACTCAGAGGTGAATAGTACTTTGCTTATCACCTCCGAATTCGCCAATCAGAGCGTATAAATAGTACTTTTTACTTGTGTGGTAAACATGTATACTAATATTGAATGCTGTATACCGCAGTAGTCCAAAGTGATTGACCTTCTTGTATGTACCATAATTGTACTAACCTTTGTGACAACAACTACTACAGGAAGACCAAGATTGTCTGTCAGTACATTTTCATCAAGTGGAAGGAGAACCTTGTCTTCATCTTTTATTCCAGACCTTCTTCTGTCCTCCGTTGATTCATCTGGTTCCACATACTCTTGAAATTGCCGCACAACTACGGGAAAAACAAATGGATCAGGAGTTGATACATTTGAGGTTACTTTTATTAAGAACAAGCTAAAGTAGCAGAACTTTGGAACTACAGTACCACTAAAATGTAAGTTACAGTACCACCTTGTCTTGTTTCTAACAAGACGGTCTTGTTTCTTACGAGAGGCGTCTTGTTTCTCGCAAGACATGACTCGTTTCTCTTAAGGCTTATCTCATTTCTCTCAAGAGACACTGAAGCGCAGGATGAAAGCTTTATGGGAATTTGTTTTACATTATGTATAGTGTAAAATAATGTAAATGTATCTTTTTGTGAATTCTAGGACATTAATTTAATGTTGTCGTGCATGAGCCGAGAGAGATAACAAATATATTAAACATTAGTGACTACCATGTCGAAGAATGACATGCCAAAGAGTTTGAATAGCAAGAGAAACTCAGGGAAGGTATGCTTTATTGTAATATAACATGTGCGTGTACAGGGATCCCACTTGTTTTTAAACTTCCCCTAGAGTAGGTAGTAAGTAAGTAATAAACCTTATTTGATTGTCACTTGCAAATTCTGGCACAAAAACTTACACTTATTGAAGACACTAAAACAAAATAAAAACAACCATATTATGCAAGGTGTTGCATACAGTTTCTGTCTTACAGTGATAAAGTACATGTATTTCTGCAGCTTGGGTAATTTAAATTAATGCACTGTGCATCAAGTCAGGTCAAAAGCTGTACATTGTTTGTAACACACAATGATGTGTGCGGTGAACTAGAACATTAATTAACCACATAAGAACAGCTTAAGCTATAGTACGCACTTGTACATGTACATGGTAAATAGAGATAATTGATGAAATGCAGGTACTTGAATCTCATTACTCACTAAATGACCAGAAAGCACAAACACGTTAAAAAAAAAAAACAATTTAAATGTAAGCCAAAATGACTGTTTCTGGGAATCGTTTATCAAAATAATCTGGAGGAGTTATCATTAGCTTATGTCACAGCTAATCAGCTTAGTATCACATTGACCGATCATGCAACATAAATAACAATTTATTACCACTTGCTTCCCATATCAACTCTAGACAATTCACACTTACATGTAAACATTTCTTGTTGCAAAATGGATTAATATAAGAACACTCTGACTAGATTCCTTAATGTTTCTTATATTTTTGCAAGCACAAGAACCATAAATTCAATTCAGTGAAGTGACCCTATACTTGATCAGACTGAAAAAAATCTGCCTTTGCACCAGGGTAACACAGTGCTTCATAAAACATTCTACTCTATATTTTCATAACACCACCTTAATCTAAAATGATAATTTCTTCTGTTTGCAGTGACAGATATAATATGACAAGTAAAAAAACACTCCAAGTAAAGCTAATGGCTACAAGTGCATTATAATATAGAGCCGGGAATTTATGCACATTTCGATCAATTTTAAGAATAATTCAAATGATCTAGAAAACACGGAACTCTAAATTTATCAATTAAACATGAGACTCGACCCCCAACTGTTAACTGATTCCATTCGATCTCATTCATTAAAATCAAAATCAAAACACGTTTCTTCGTTCAAGATGGCCTCGCATGTAATATTTTGATCACATTTGAGCGAAAGTAAATATGCGAAATAAACGTCAATAATTTACAAACATTCCTTTCCAACCAAAATATATCCTGTCCACCGTATAAATGGCATTTTTGGTGAACTAACCGCAAAAAAAATTCTACAGCTTCAAAATAACTTGAGTACAGTACAGTTCTGATTTCATTTCAGCATAAATCGATATAAAAATCTACTTATTTCAGCAGACAATATAATCGTTTCGAGCATATGTTAGGATAGGAGACATCAAACGATCAAGCTATCAATAAGACGACGTCCTCTTGGTAGATTAAAATTGCGACGTACAAACACCATACAAAATAAAATTTGACACTTTAACAGACTGTCAACTGCATAAGTCTGCGAAACAGCTATATCAACAAAAATAAAGTCACTTCGCTACGCCTATCTGGAAGTAAAATTATTTCTTGCAAGTCGAACACAAAAGAAATATTTGTAAGAAATCAATTTAAATTTATAAACTTACTGCGTTCTTCCATGTCATTCAATTCCTTAGGAGGTAGTTTAAGTGAGTGAATGTGCTCTCTCAGAACCTCCGTCCACGAATGCAAGGATTCCATAATAGTCCATGGTCTGGAAATATCCACAACTTGTACGATAACAGTGTTCGTAACACTTTTGGGAGTTAGTGCATATTGGAGAAGGCTTTTATGAAGAGGATCTCCGTCCAATATCCAAACCCCTAATCGTGTGCTGTCTAAAAAATCAAGTAGAAAATATACCATGTAAGATGCTTACAAAAAAGAACGAAAAAAGGTGTTTTTACGCCTGGAGTTAACCAGTTTATTTCATACCATCTCTCTCCTCGTCGTGTACATTAAGATATGTATACTCCAGTCCATGACCCTTGCTTATCTCGTCTTCTTTCCCTCTAAGCTTAGATATTAATGTCGTTTTTCCTGATCCATCATACCCTGGAAAGAAAGACTTTGTAAGGCGATGCAGATCAAGGAAATAGAGAGTGAAAGAAGGTTTAAAGTTTTGCCGGCAAAAACGAACCTAGCAGTACAATCGACTTGTTGGCTGGAAGTTTTCGGCTTGCTGAACTTGAAACGTCACTCAAAATCGACGACCTGCGGAACGAAAATAGGAACCATGCATCACCATTACAAACTGCCCAAACTTAACCTCGAGGCACAAGCTTTAAACGTCTTAATACCAGAGATCTTTGCCTCCTTCTTCGTCGCCGACCGAACCTCTATCATCGACGTCCGCCATTTTGTTGGATATTTTTCAAAGTTCCCGTATATTGGGCCTGTCTCGGACCCAAGTCCCTCTCATTTGCAATTGCCGCCATTTCGCATTCGCCCCAGGCAATTTTCAGAATAAGCTAGAATGTCTAGAATGGTTTCGGTTCAGTTGCTTTGTAC
>NC_135761.1:17906575-18059075 GCF_052425735.1 Oculina patagonica
AGAAGTTGAAAAATCAAATTCCTTCATTTTTTGCTCATTAATGGCTTTTAGGTAGATAAGAAACCTGATGTATTTTGTTTCCCCCAGAAGTCTTCTAATTTCGAGAAAAAAACGAAAGTCAGTTTTCGTGATCGGAGCCTCAAAATGACACAATTTTCAACCCGAAATTCGCTGTCGTAAACTCTCGTCGCGTTCACAAAATTAACAAAGCCACATTGAGAACTTTGGATGCTTTCTATCAACAGAGAAACTCTTTTTCATTCACTAGAATATAATTTCAGGGCTTAAGCAAAACTCTTTGAACTGAAATAATTAAAAGAGTGAGGAATACTTTTCATGATACTTGAAAGTCGAATTAAACAGTAGTTTTCAACGGAATTATTTAATATGTGGTATAACTCCAAATTTTCTCAATTGTCATTTAAACACACATGTAGATGTTTATCGAAGGCATACTTGAGAATTGGCTTGGGTTGTTGAAGGCAGCATATTTACCAATGCATCGTAGTCCCACAAAATGTTGTGATATCGATCAAAATAGCTTGTCTAACAGCTAAACATTTCAGTCTTGGCTCCAAAATACACAAAGCAACTGTTAAGCGCGCAATTCCTTTTGCATCTTCATCCTTAGCAATTTTCCTTTATCGTAGTTCTTTTCTCTTAACAAAAGTGTGTTCAGGAACTCCAGAACGATCAATTTGTTTCTTCAAACTGCCTTGGCAGTGTGGGGAAATTGGTTTGCGTTATTTTAAACTCCGTGATATGACTGATATCACTACGCCGCAGACTCAATTTACGTCACAATGTTGTGTTTTATGTCACGTGTATTATGTCACGTAAGTCACAAAACTAGTCCTGTGGCGAAAATGGAGAATAGTTGTTCGATCAAAATGGACCTAAATTGATCCAGGTTGGGTTTTTTTATCTCTCTCTTTCTTTGAAAAGGGAATTTTGCAATGGAACATCCGGCAAGAAGAAGGAAAGACGAGCATTTGGGGTTAAAACATTCATTATCGTGGCATTTGGTAATTAGAAGTGTTTACACAGTTTACGGCCATGCTGTAAAAATTTGCCCAAGTTTGATTCAGTGAGAATCCTTCCAATCCTTCCAAGCCAATTCTCAGGTCGAGAATAAGAATATATAGAAGGTTCAACTTCTATTCGCGACTTGCTCATATCAATATTTATTCTTGGCAAAAATTAAGTAATTTGAGAATCAATCTTCTATAAAGAACTTATTCACATTTTTTAGTTATTTTAATCTACAATTATTTTATTTGAAGTCTTCTCTATTTTTTCAAAATGGTATTCAACGTTACAAAGGACCAAATTATCACTCACATCAATTCGTGCACAACGTAACAAATCTTAGCAAAACCGAAATAGGCAACATCTTTTCCAAAGCAATTATTTATCTTAAGAAGAACCAAGAAAGATTTAATACTGCTCGACGTTTCGGAGTCATCTTGACTCCATTATCAAGAGACTTGTACAGTATGCAAATAAGGAACGCTACAAAATAAGCATAAAACAATGGACGGCCTAAACGAAAACCTTAGCGCGGATGGAATCCGTTTGCACGTTAAGTGTTGGCTTACGCATGCGAATTATTTTGTAGCGTTCCTTATTTGCATACTGTACAAGTCTCTTGATAATGGAGTCAAGATGACTCCGAAACGTCGAGCAGTATTAAATCTTTCTTGGCTCTTCTTATGTATTTGCTGTAGCAAATCCCTGCTGATCAAATTATTTATCTTGTAAAAAAATAAAATAAAAATTAGAATTGAGTAGAATGCATTTTGTTTCACATTTTCGCTTTGGAGAGAAATAAAGTTTCGTTAATTCAGTTTTAACATTAACAGCACATGTTTAAACCAACTCAGTGACTGAGGAAATTTCGATTCTCTTCTTTACCTTGAATTTTCACTCGTTTTTGATGTTTAATCGTACATCCTCTAGATTTATCTAGATCTTTTATCGTTTAGCTTTCTGTTTCCACTCAGAAAACCCATGCGCTGTAATCAGATTTAAAAAATAATCTTAAGAGCACGTATATCATACAGTTTTACAAAATAAGAGTCCTGGATTTCATGCTGGGCATGAAAACGGTTCATTTCCGGTTCATGCCCAGCATGAAAAAAGTGTTTTTCAAAACGGTTCATTTCCGGTTCATGCCCCAACCATTTTCATGCCCAGCATGAAAAATGAGTTTTTCCAAACGGCTCATTTCCGGTTCATGCCCCCAACCGTTTTCATGCCCAGCATGAAAAATGAGTTTTTCAAAACGGCTGATTTCCGTTTCGTACCGGGTATGAACCGGAAATGAATCGTTGTCATGCTCAGCATGAAAAATGTTCGAATCCCAGATTTCATTCCTGGCATGGAAAACGACCGAGTCCCATACATGAAAATGACAAAATTTTTCATGCCCTAACAATGAGTTTTTCTTGTACTAAATATTTACCATTAAAAAACATGCCCATAGCACGCAAATCGACTGTGTACACAAAAAAGTCCAGGCAATTCCTTTTTTTGACGAGCAGGGCATGGAGAAAAAATTTTCATGCCGACAATTCAATTTTCCAATTTTTCCTATGAAAGTTTACTTTCCAACCCTTTCTAGAATATACTAAAAGAACAGTTTGTAGGTTCAATAGTTTTGAATTTAGAATTTTGATGACGTCACGTGAAAACGATCCATAACTACTTCGCACGTACGATTAGTTGCTTCAAACTTCACAAAGTTCCCATCGACGTGACTGTGTTTTGAGGTACATTATGCGTAGCTTTAATACAATGTTCTCCACGTAGTCACACTAAACCAGTGTAAATTGATAATATAGGACTGCTCTTAATTGGTCAATTTTGTTTTAGATTATCTAACCAGTAGGGCTTCTCGTCTTATCGGTACTCACAAACTTGTTCGGACGAGAAACGTATGTTGAACAAAGAAACCAAAAGCAAGGTAAACTTGGTGACAACAGTTAGAAACATCGACAGGAAGAGTTTACACAAGTTACCGGTGTAGGCATGGAATTTAGTCTTTTTTCCATTAAGAGTCTTATCTCGTTTTGATGATCGATCTGCTAACACTGTTTTACTCTTCTCTGCTTTCAGATTTTTGTTTTAACTATCTACGCGTTGAGTAACACAGTACACTTCACAGGTAAACGGTAACCAAGTAGACCAAGTTTACTTTATTCAACTGTCTCGCTTGAAAATACTCGAGTTTTTCAAAAAAGAGAGAAAAAGTCCTGATCTGATGATCTCCCCAATTGTGAAGTTAGTAGTTTTAGCTGAGATCACCAAAGTCAGTCGAGAAAACGAAAAACTAGCTCTTGGGAATACGGTTCTTTTTAGCAAAAAAACCGTACTATATGATAAAGATCCCTTATCCCTAAAAAAAAAAAAACATTTCGGTGATACGCATTTGTTATTTTTTTCTTCAAACAGAACTTGGCCATGAGAATAACAATCTTTCTCCTGTTCTGCATGTTGCTGATGTTGTCGTTGAATCTGGAAGAAGTGGAAGCACGCTGTTACCCCAATGGTTGTAGCATCCCAGGGAACCTTCCATTCTTCTACAAAAGACGCTTTACTCCTGCATGCAACAAACATGATGTCTGCTACGCTTGTGTAAGAATTATCTGTTTTATTATGATCAAAAATTTTAATTTTTAATTACGTAATACTACAATAGTCTAGACCACGCGACATTTCTACTTTTTCGCTTCGTAATTCTGGCAAAACAGAAGAATGCTGCCGCGGGTATTGTGGCGAGTAACTATCTCTCAGCAACATTATTCAACCCTTATCGAAAAGCTCTATCAAGCCCCCATCTATAATAAGCGTATTTAGCCTAAAATTTTCAATAGGTTCTTCTTTTACAAAAATGAAGGCACAGATGGAAAAAAAATTGTCTAGACATGCATGCTAGTCAAAGTAGTTTGGAAAGATAAATTTACTATATGGTTATCATCTAAACTGTATTCTAGATAATTATTTAATACAGCAATATATTCACATATGCCCTGTAGTAGTTATCTGTGCTGCTCACTAGTGCCCCTATCATAAGAATTAAGAACCTAAGTAGCCTAAAATCCCACTAAATACCATTTCTATAAGAAACCTATTTAGGCTAAGTTGGAAAAATCTAGGTTCTTATATGTGGGCACTTACTGTATCATTAATTATCAATCTCACTGAAAATGCGCCTTTACGGGTATAAGGTTGTAACAAGGCCTAATTTCGAACGTCACGACGCCTACTACAAATTATTTTATGCAGATTCTGTCCAACAGAAGATAGTAATTCATTGTAGTTAACACTTTAATAATTCTCTTCGCAGGGTGTGAGGAATGGATGGGGTCGATATCAGTGTGACACGGCATTCAAACGCGACATGTACAAGCTGTGCGAAAGCGTGGGCCGGTTCACTAGAGGAATCTGTCGGGGTTTTGCCAACGGCTACTACAAAGCGGTTCGTAATTATGGTTCGGATAACTACGATAATCCTTCCCTGTGGTGGTGCCCATCTTGTCCCAGCAGCAAGGGTGATCCAAACGTGTCTCTTGGTCGTTAGGAAGTCACAAGGAAGATGAAGACATTCGAAACAGCAGAGGCATTCTTAGAATAGAAAACTGAAATGCCATGTAATCGACAATAATGAAATGATAATAATAAAGCTGTTGACGAATAAATATTGTTGTTATGGTGAATGAGAAAGGCAGCGAAATGTTTAGCTTAGATTTTTAACAAAACAGTCGACACGTACAGTTACAGTGATATCAGTATCTCGTTTTTCCTAAAGTGCGTCGATATATATACTAAATTCTCCCAAACAGCAGTACAATAAATATTAGGATATTAAATATTATCAGGAAGGAAGAGTTGTATGTCGATATCACGGCATTTCGTATTAATTCTCAGGGCCAAAAATGGAATGAGGACTAAAACAACAACCAGATATAATTCTGTAAAGAAATATCGAAATAAATTATGGACAATATTCAGGCAAGCGCCTGTTTATCGTAAAACGATTATTCCCATTAGCGATGGATGGAATGAAGTTATCTCTTTTGTTTTCAACAGTCAACCGCTTAGAGGTCCTTAGAAATTTTCGCAACGGATTCAGACTTACTCTTGGTTTTGGTCAGGTTTTTCTATATTATTTTCTCTCGTTCAACACCAACTCAATTTAACTGCTCAGTCTACTTATATGAGCGTTGATCATTTTCTTTCTGTCGGTTGACACTTTTCAAGTACATCTACATCCTTGAAGAAGGTCGCGCATTTGATAATTGTTGAGGAAAAATTGTTAGGTTTCTTAATCTCCTTGGGGTTTGGGTTATACTAAAAACTGTCCTCATCAGCTCCTCCTTTTATATTGGTCTTCTAGGTTGTTTTAGTTTTCTCAATCCGCCATAAATAACTGAAATTGTCAATAAGTGCCAAATAATTATGCACAATCAAAATTGAATCTACATTATTTTTATTGATCCCAATCGAACAAAGCTTTGATAAAAAAAAAAATTATCATGGTCTTTATCGCTCCATTAAAATATTTCATCTGAGAAATATATTTATATTTAATTAATTAAAATTTAAAAATAATAATTCGATCCAGACTGAAGGAGGAACGTTCTAGGATGACGGAATTTGTTCAAACAGTGAAAAAAATATTCAAATTTTTGGACACGGTGACCTTTTGTCACTTTGTTAACAATAATTATTTCGCTTGAAAAATAATGTTATCCTTCAGCAAGAGGGCATTTCTTAACAACTTAAAATTCTTTTTCGACGTTTAAAAACCGCCTTGGGATCCACCTACAGGGATTTCGCGTTCTTTATCTTACGCGTTATCAAATTCAATTGAAATGGCAAACGGAAAGAATGCCGAAACAAATCACATTTTATTTGTCAAACAAAGTCAAACACAGTAGCGTGAATCAAAATAATCACGCTAGAAAAATGACCGAATGACTGCTAGGCGCAGTGACAAACAATAGAGCGAATACAAACAGACTACCGTAAAATCCCTATTTATCGAACCTCAAGGAGAAACGAAAATTGCCTCGGGAAATCGGGAGGTTCGAGAAATCCAAGGAAAACGAAATTTGGTACGAGAATTTGGGAATTTTGAGAAACGGATGGTTCGAGAAATTAGGGTTCTACTGTATTTACTTCCGCCACTGTCAAACGTCAAGCAAACTCAGCCACCTAAAACTGCAATATTCGCAATCGCATTGTGTTTAATGTACTCTACGGACATTTTTAAGTTATCATTTTTTTTTCAATAGCTATGTGATTTTCTGTCTTCATTTGCTTTCGAGTTTGTTTGGAATTGCACCAAAATAATAAGGCTTTAACCTGTGGGGATAAATCAACAGCCAGACAAACTGTCAACAATGCTTGTTAAAGTATTACGTGTTATTCTAAAAACTTAGTTCATAAAACACAAAAACGAAAACAAAAATTAAAAAAGCTAGAAAAATGTTTTGAGATTTTTGAAAAGCGACGAGTCAATATGAATAGCTACCTAAGTAAGCCCGTGATTTTCGTTTCATTATTTTTATTCCTTTATCGAGTTTTAAGATCTTATACATTTATTCTTTGCTATTCTGTTCAGCTTTCTGTCTCCGCTGAAATAATTTAGACGCAGAGTCATTTTTGCTTGATTGTGTACGGAAATGGAGGGCTCAAATAATTTACGTTCGTTCGGCGTCCGGTGAATTAGAACGTAAATCGATTCCGCTTTGAGTTTAGTTTTATTTTCGCAAAAAAAAAAACATTTTTTGGAAGTTTTAGTGAATCAACCTCGTTCCCAGGGTCTCTCTCTCACCGCCCCCAAGAGCGGTGAGAGAGAGACCCTGGGAACGAGGTTGTTAGTGAATAGTCCTACGCGTTTTGCGAGTATCTGTTGCGAGAAGACTGTTCACAGCCCTCTAGTTTTTCGTTTTTTTTTTTTTCGATCGTAGAACGCGGAAAAAGAATCGCGAGAACTGGACGCCAACGCAAAACGTGAGTGCTCGCTGTTTCTCTCGCGTTGCTTTGCGTTGAAAAATAGAAAAGCAAGCTGTAAACAGCGAGCGGGAAATGGCATTGTACACTTTATCAACATTCCCAAGAAAAAAGAGCAAAGTTCGAGGCCAAGCTGAAGATGTATTTTTCTTTTGAAAGGGGCAAGACACGGCCAGCGGTAAACAATTTTCTTGTGCTTATGCGATGTTTCGTTTTCACACGAAAGCAAGCACAAGCGCAAGCACAAGAAAAGGAAAAATTTTGATCCTTGTGCTTGTGCTTGCGCTTGTGCCTATGCTTGCGTCGAAGCCGTTTTCACGATGAAATAAGAGCTGTTGTGCTTGCGCTTGTGCTTGCGCTTGTACTTGCTTCGCTAGTGAAAACCAGGCTTTAGCAATCGCTCTGTTATTCAAGAATCAATCTTCCATGCTAGACTTATTCAAGTTTTTGTTATAGTTTCTATAATCTATAATTTTTTTTTATTTTCAGTTCTCACTATTAAAAAGGACTAAATAAAAAGTGGTTCACACCAATTCGTTCACAACACAGCAAATCTTTTAAGATTTTTTTATTCTGATTTCTTAAAAGAAATCAGAAATATTGGACATCATTCCAAAATGAACGAACAACCAAACAAATAAATCCAGCAGATGCATTGCTTTTTAGAATAAAATCTAGAACTGAGTTGGGTGCATGATGTTTCACAACCTTGTTTTGGCGAAAAATAAATGTTTGTTACATGTAATTTAACTCCTTCTAAAACTCGTCTTCTTTGATGCAGGATTTCAGAACTTTCTAAATTGGACTAAAGTGAATTTTTTTTTTCGTAACATAAAATTTCATTCAAGATGAGGGAAAGAAAGCGGTGAAAGAAAACATGTTCAGGACGCTGTATACTGTGATTTTGTCACTGAAACTATTCATGTACTGACACTTCTAAATAAGAAGACTAACCGTTCCAATGAAATTTCTTGCTATTTATACCTACGTATTTTTGCATTTTATATAGAAAAATCAGGACTCAATAAGCAAAGGTATACGAAGGTAAAAAAACATTCCTCAAATCATCGTTCAATGTCATCGATTTTCTGTCCTAAATTCCTATATCTACTTCGCACGCACGGTTTGCTTTCAAACTTCACAGGCATTGTTTAAACACAAGCACTGCTCAACACTGTATAGTTATAATACAATATGACCCAAACCACTGCTTGCTCTTCCGATTTTCACGTAGTCAAAATAATAAAACTGCTCGTCATTGGTCAATTGTTATTTAGGTTATCTAACCAGTAGGATTCCTCGTCTTATCTGTATTCACAAACTTGTTTGGACGAGAAACGTATGTTAAACAAAGCAATCAAAAGCAACCTAAACTTGGTGAAAATTATTCTACTTCAGTTAAGAATATCGACAGGAGCAGATTACCCAAGTTAGCGCTGTAAGCATGGAATATAGTTTTTCTTATCGTAATAATCTCTTCTCGTTTTGATGGTCCGACCCACTAGCACCGTCTTTTTCTCCTCTGCTTTTAGATTTCTGTTCAGACAATCACACGTTGTAACTAGTCTTCAAAGACAACGTGGTTTATTATTTTTTCTAATTTTTAATTTTTGTCTTCAAACATGCAAGGAAAATTTTTAAAAAGTGATCTTCAGTTATGGGGTTATAAATTCGTGTCCTATATACACCAAATATGGAGTTAGAACGTTCAGATGATATCACCAAAGTCAGTCGAAACGGCGAAAAATCGCAAAATCGTTATTAAAGTTGAACCAGCGTCGCGGCTACATCATGGGAAGAGCAAATCGAAACATTAAAAAGGTTGTTTTAAGAAAAAAATGTATTTAAATATGGTATTTATCTTACTGACACTCATTTGCTAATTTTCTTTGTTCAACAGCATTTCGCCATGAGAATGACAACCTTTTACGTCCTCAGCATGCTGCTGATGCTGTCTTTGAACCCAGGGGTGAAAGCACGCTGTTATACCAATGGCTGTAATGCCTGGGATATCGTCCCCTACAAACATTATTTCCGGCATGCTTGCAACAAACATGATGTCTGCTATCTCTGTGTAAGAACCAGGCTTATTTTTCAAGAGAAGGCCTCTTTTGTCTTTTGATGACGAAATTTTGATATGACTCAACTCTAATGAACATTAGCATTTGGTTCCATTTACAACTAAAATGACGTCATTATAAAAAATCCGCCAGTTTTTAATTTGATTTCATAATCAGACATTGAGAGTGATAAATGATCGTCGCAGTGAATTTCCAAAATTCAGGGCTTCAACGGGATTCGAACCCGTGACCTCCGCGATACCGGTGCGATGCTCTACCAACTGAGCTATTGAAGCCACACGTATTTTAAATTGGGGTCCCCAATTAGCCCACAAGGGCTAAATACATAGAAACGGAAATAAATTAATTGACTAGTTACGTTTGCCTCGTCCTCAACTTGTACCTCGCAAGTCATTGTGGCTACTAGGTGTTTTGGAACACCGGAAATTTATGTCCAAAATAAAGGTCCTTTAAGGAACAGTGTAGTGTAATTGATACTTTGTTATTTTTCTTCACAGGGCGATGACAATGGATGGGATCGACTTCAGTGTGACAGGGCATTCAAAAGGGACCTGTACAAGCTGTGTGGCAAGGTCAACTTCTTCACCAGATGGTGGTGTAACTCGTGGGTGTGGCTTTACTACAAAGCCGTTCGTCACTTTGGAGGGAAATATTGGGAAGTTCCTTCGAAGCCCTGGTGCAAAACCTGCCCCAAAAGTCGTGGAGATCCCACAAAGGTCATTAAGTAGCGATTTGACATGAAACGTCCCAAACAGACAGGAGTCATTAGATTAGTGCTGAAAACTACTACATGTAATCAATGGTGAAATAAAAGGTGTTCATAAGCATACGTTAATGTCGTTGATGGCAAAATGCGCTAAGTACGCGTTTGGGCCTGAGAACCGGCTGTATGTCATTGGGTGACGTGATGAAATTTCGCGCCAAATTGTGTGAGTGGAAACAAACCCCTTGTACTAGGCCCCCTTTGCATGGTTTTCCCAAACAGTAATCATCATCTCGTTTCTAAAAATTTAGAAATGGAACTCGTGGGAAATAGAAATACTGTTCACCAGACCGGGTGTATAGTCAAACTCTCCCAACGAAAAGAATCGAACAAATTCGACCAGAAGGGAAAAATTGTTTACACCTAAGACATGTGAGAACATTTTTATGCCATTGGTAAAAACACCAATGGAGTTAGTCCAGCTATCAAGTACAAGAAAACACATCCTAACAAAAACGTTGCCTCTCGCATCCCCTAGTAAAAACTTTCCCAATCCGTACCTCTGAGACTGAATTTGCTAACACAACCCAGATAGGGTGACAAGAGCCGTTTTGCCATTTGCTCACTTCTTAGCTTAAAATACCCAAAATTATGGTACGTTTCTACCCTCTACAGTATGGGAGCGCGCTGGACTCTGGATCGAGCGGTCGGAGTTTGAGTCCTGGCAGGGTTGGGTTCTTCAGTGGGCAAAACACTTAACTCTAACAGGGTCTCTTTTCTCTCGAATGTTAAGTGTGTACCGACCCTGACGGTTAAATATCTAAAATGTGGGAAAATTAAGCATGGTTAAATATCCAATATTTGGGTATCATGTAACCATGGCTAAAATACCCCAAATTTGGGTACAATAACCATGGTTAAAATACCCATAATTTGGGTAACATGTAACCATGGCTAAAATACCCAAAATTTAGGTACAATAACCATTATGGTTAAAATAACCATGGTTCAAATACTCATATTTTGTCATAATAACCATAATTAAAAAACCCAAAATTTGGGCATTACAACCATGGTAAAAATACCCCAAAGTTAGGTACGACAACCATGGTTTAACTTTCTGGTTATTTTCGATTAAAAGTTCTTTTTTGAAATTTTTAAAAGCGGCTCGATAGATTTTTTTGAAACGATTACTATGCATGCTAGATAATGCCAGAAACTCGATCCCAAATTTTTATTTCCATTGATTAACTGGAACGCTTACAAATTATACGATAAAGGAGGCGCTGAAACGGAAGAGGAAGTTGCGTTACAGTTTACGGTTTACAAATTATGTCAAATTATTCAAAACCATTTTTTTACCTACTCTTACGCAAATTTTGCCATTAGTTTCTTCTGTTCGAGAAATGCATTTCTCACGGGGAAAACGTCATACACAATAATTTGAATATTTTAGCTGAACTCTGTTGACAGCGCCTTTGTAGCGCAGCTTTTTCTGTCGGCTCAAGCCTTCTTTATCGTTAATTTTAGACCTGTTCGAGTGAGTCAATTTAAATAAAATCAAAAATTACTTTAAAATTGGAATGTTAAGAAAAAAATCCAATTCTCCGAAACCCCAAAAACAAAAATCAGCAAAACTTTTACAGCGCCAAAAAGTAAGTTTAATACACCTTTTGGTGATACTTCAAAGTAATTTTATAAAAGTAATGTCTGCGTCTGAGCTAGTTTACTATTATCATGCAGAAAGTACGGTTTGATTGTTTTTGCGATTTATTCGAATTCAAACATACATTTTATTTTGTTCTTTTGTATTTGATTTGCAATATATCATTCTTTCAGATGATCTTACTTTCTATACACCAAATCTGATTCGCGCGGTTAAATTCAGGTTTTACTGATTTCGTCGTTTTTTGCTTATCGTTGCCATGGAAACATTGATTGCCCTAAAATATCTACTATATGAATCTTCAATCTTAGTCCAATATCTGGTGACAACCTTTATATCGATCCGAGTCTTAGAAGACTGCTTAACAGGCAACTGAAAATGTTAGGTATGGTTCAGAAAAAAAGAAAACCGTACAGACAAAATTTATCTCGTGACTTGCTCGTGTTGAAAACCAGGCTCGTAGCCTGGATTTTTGATAGCGGGGTATGGGAGGGGGGGACGGCGTTAGACCGCCGTAGCGCCGTTTCAGGTGCCCTTTTTATATTAAGTAACATGTTTTGTACGTATTGGCCAATATCGTACAAGAAGTTTTCTATTTTCCCACAAGTTTGATATCATTTCGGGTTTCTGTGTAAAAACAATCCTAATATCTAAAAAAAGTCCTTGCGTCTTTGAAATACCGCTTTGCAATCGTTTCAGTTTTTCGTTGTACTGAAAGGGAATATAGATGAAAAGGTTTCGGTTTATAAATACGACTTGTGGTTTAATTTTTCAAATTGGTTTATATTGTGTAGAAAGTTTAAAATTTTCCTGCTTGTTTTATATTTGAAAATAAGTTTTTATTTTGTTTCATGTTTTATACATGTTGAACGTTTAATTTGTTTTGTACGTATAAAGCAGTTTTGTAATTGCTTTATAAGTATTGAGCAAGTTTACATTCGGAATACGTTTTATATTTTGTTACAAGTTTTAATTCTCTTCGATAGATTATATATTATGCAACAAACACGTTTTGTACGTATTGACCAACAAGTTTTATATTGCACAAAATTTTTCTATTTTCCCACAAGGTCTGATATCATTTCGGAAGTAAGACTAACAGTTATGCCGCACCTTTTATACTATTTAAGTATTAGCCACAAGGATTTTTCTACTGATTCACCCTCGAGGTTTATTTTTGGAAGTAAGTTTTGCATTCTGTAACAAGATTTACACGTTATGAGCAACAAGTATGATAGTGTAGTATTATAAGGAAATGTTCTATTTTCCCACGAGTTTTGTATTTGGAATAAGTTCTCTATTTCTCCGGCCCACAAGCTTTAAATCGGTTTGGAAGTAAGTGCTATATTGCCATACGTTTCATACGTATTGAGCAACAACTTTTACCATATATTACACATGTTTTCTATTTTCCATCAAGATCTATTTTCGGAAGTAAGCTTTATGCTTAATTATTAAGTATTAATCAATAATTTTTGTATTGTACAATTTTTGTATCAGTACGGAAGCAATTTGAGCACAAGTTTTATACGAATTGGTAAAAAAGTTTGATATTGTGAAAAACGTTTATTATTTTCCCACAACGGTTTTTTCATATTAAGCAACAAGTTTTATATTTCCCAACAAGTTTTATACACGGAAGTTAGTTTCATATTTTGTCACAGGGTACATACGTGTTGAGCAACAAATTTGATATTTTCCCACAAGCCTTTATACTTAATGATCAACAAGTTGTATATTGCACAATAATTGTAACGTATTTTCCCACAAGATGTATTTTCGGAAGATCCATATTAAATTTTGCCACAAGGTTTGCAGGTATTGCGCTAGAAGTTCCGAATTGTTGACACTTAAATATGCAAAATTAAGGTATTTGTGCATGGGTATATATGACAAGGAAGTACATGGCACATGATTTCATACCAAGACTTGCTTGTAAGAGAAACACATCAAACAACTTGGTAAGAAAACATTTACTTCAATTAGATTACTCAAGCTTATGATGTAAGCATGGAACGTATGGTTTTGCCTTACTAACACTAATGTCTTTTCTTCTCTGTTGTAAGACTTGCGCTTTTTTATTTGGACTATTTGAGCTATCCTGACGTCGAGATAGTTTTATCAGTACTGCAAAAGGTAAACAATTTACTAAGGAGGTGTTCAACTGTTTTGTTTGAAAAATACTCGATCTATTTCCGAAAAATCTTACATGCAAGAGTTGTTTCTTTCCATCTTATCTTCACGGATTATGAATTTGAAATGTTTTAAACTTAACTAAATAAATAATAAATAAATCACTTTTAAATTATTGAAGTGTCAATGTATTTAGCACGGTTATATAACTAAATTACCGTTAGGAGTTAAGTTCCGAAAGTACCAAAAGAAATGACCCTCATAAATTAGCCATACAATTTTATGAACCTTACAAATGGCCTGGCGCGCCATTTAATCTTATCATTTATTCACCCAGCTTCAAATTTACCATCTTACATTATTTATTATACACACATGATGCTTTTGATATTGCTGATCCTAGCCGTACGCAGGACGCGCATTACAGATGCACCAATGGTCTTGATGAGGCTCACTGTGAGCCTCTCCGCGACTCATAAGTCACATCGCCCAACATGTACCTGGAATGTCGGGTTCGAATCCTGTCGGGGATATATAGGCGCTTTTCATTTTCACTGTCCGACCAGTCGGTTCAACAGGGACTCACCTTTGTGAAATGGAACGAAATTTTCCGATAAAATCAGGTCAACCGAGTAGAACGGTCCTTTCCATTTCACATTTTAATTTTTTTTTCATTTTATTTATTTATTCCATTTCAAAATTACAAAGTTAGATATAAACCAAAACAAGTAGAAGAAGAGAAATGGAAAGGGGCAAAATATAGCTAGCTAACTAGATTTCACATTTCTTTTCCCATTGCCCCGCATCTGTTAGACTTGCACCAAGTCGCGAAGCGACGACCGCGAGTGACGAAGTCGCGCGTCGAAGGACTTTGAGAAAGTCTACGCATCTGTGAGAAGCTACTGAAGTAATGTAAGGCAACTTAAGAGTTTGTCAAAATGGAACAGTACATTTCGGTCCGGTAGGTTAAAGTGGACTACATCCAGAGGTAGTCCAAAATATTCCTGTCGGACCGGAGCGAAACGGACCTTTCTATTTGACTTCAGACCACAATTTCCGACAATTTTGGGTAAATGGAAAGCACCCACCGCATTTACTCGAATAACCGCCGCCCTCGAATAAGCGCCGCACTTGAGGCGCGAAAAATTTAATAAGCACCGCGGCGCTTATTCGAGTAAATACGGTATATTTCCGTGATGCGCATTTGTTCATTTTTTTTTTCCAACAGAATTTTGCCATGAGAACAACAATCTTTCTTGTGCTCGGCGTGTTGCTGATGTTTTCTTTGAATCTGGAGGTGGAAGCGTATTGTCAAACCAATGGTTGTAGCATCCCAGGGAACCTTCCGTACTTCTACAAAAGACGCTTTACTCCTGCTTGCAACAAACACGATGTCTGCTACGCTTGTGTAAGATTTTGCTGTTTCATTACCATCAATAACTGAAGTTTATACAGCCCGTCCGTTACCGAGATAACCGATCTTAGTAGCACCTATATCCGTAAAGGCGTATAATTATAAGATGGGTAGTTCATACTCAAGAGATATTTTCCCATTACTTGCCATTCTTTCTTCGTGCTTTCGGGTTTTTACTTGAACAAAAACGCTCGCTTTACTTTTTGCCTCGTGTCACTTGTCTAGACACGACACAAGAGCATTTGTGGGGATTGTCGACCATTCTCTGCATTCCTGTGTAAGAATTCTTATTCCCAAGTCTGCGAATTCCTAATGTAAGATTACATTAATATTCCTTAGTTGGGCTGGGAAGGGGGGGGGGGGTCTTATTACAGAGAAAGGTTTGATGGAGCTTTAATGGCAACGTTTTAATACTGTTGATTGATTAGCCAAAATACCAGTATTTTCTATTTTTCCAATAACGAAGTTAAAACCATGGTCTGGGCTAATTTCGACTCTCATTAGGCTTAGTACAAATTCTTTTACGCCACCGTAATTTTAGGGTTCGAGACCTGGCCGGGGCGCTGCGTTGTGTTCTTGGGCAAGACACTTTACTCTCAGTGCCTCTCTCCACCCAGGTGTATAAATGGGTACCGGCGAACTTACTGCTGGGGGGTAACCCTGCGATGGACTAGCATCCCATCCAGGGGGGAGTAGCAATACTCCTAGTCGCTTAATGCTACGGAAACCGGGATAAGCTCCGGCTGTATGGGCCACTTAGGCTCGGACACAGACTTTACCTACCGTGATTTTAAAATCTTGATAACACACTTCACAGGGTGTGAGCAATCGATGGAGTCGATATCAGTGTGACAGGGCATTCTATCGCGATATGGTCAACCTGTGCCGGAGCCTCGGCTGGGTCCAAAGACGCGTCTGTTCTGCTGCTGCCAGGGATTACTACAATGCAGTTCGTCTCTTTGGGAGCAGGCATTACGAGAATCCTTCCCTGTGGTGGTGCAGATATTGCCCTAGGAGAAACGGTGCTCCATACGTGTCTCTTGGCCGTTAGAAGGTCACAAGAAGGAAGATGAAGAAATTCGAAACAGCAGAGGCATTCTAAGTATAGAAAACAGCTGCCATGTATAACCAACAATAAATAAAAGTAATAAAGCTGTTGAAGAATACATGTTGTTTGTCGTCGTTGTTGTAATGAGAAAGGCAGACGGGGATTTTGATTGTTTTATGTCGAAACTGCTATAATACCTCTACTTGTTTAGAAAATTTATCTAGAACACCAAGAGAAAGATATCAGAAACTAATATCTCTTAAAGTTGTCCATCTTGCGTGGAAGACAGTTTTACCGCCGGTCTATATCGAGGATCTTGTGACATGCCCAGCTGCAACGCAGGCTAAAAATTGTCCCGATGTAAAATTCTCCCAACCACCACTATAAGAAATAATGCGATCAGTAAGGAGAAATTGCGTGTTGATATCACAACGTTTCGTTATAATTATCAGGGCCAAAAAATGGCCTAAGGACTGAAACAACAACCAGCTAAAATTCTGTGAAAGTCTATGAAAACAAGTTATGGACAAAAGTTGCTGAACACTACAGTCGACTCCCGATAACTCGAACCCTCGCTAACTCGAACCTCGCGCTAACTCGAACCAAAGTCGATTTCCCCTGGATTTCCGTCATACATTTACTGTAATTTTACCCCCGGTAACTCGAACCCTCGATAACTCGAATATCCCGCTAACTCGAACCAATTTTCGTTTCCCTTCAGGTCATTTTCTATATATTTTTACCCTCGAAAACTCGAACCATGTCTGTCAATTCGTGACAAGTCACAAGAAACAGTGTACTGTAGTCAAAAACACCGACTTTCTTTTGAAATTAATACGTACGCGAGCAGAGCAGCCCCGAAATGCCCCTCAAAACACGAACTGTGCCACGCCATTGACGTGCTACAGATGTTTGGTTTGTTGATGGAGGTTGATACCGATTCTTTCAAGTCCACCATAGAAAACTTTCAAGGATAGTCGATAGTGATTAGTTGAAAAGCGTCAGGGCGTATTGAAAGTAAATCGCTTGAACTCTATAACAGTAGCCCGACGTTGTTCTCTTTGAAACCTGCGAAGTTCGAATTACCCAGACTTCTCCTGCTGCTTTGCTTTTTTTCACATTACGTTACGATTGATACAGTTATTTAGAAATGTATTATTTCATTTTCACTCGACTTTTCAATACTATAATCAAATTTGATTAATACGTACACTGTATGAATTGAAAAACAGTTAACACCGTTTTTGTTCCTTATTTCCGGTCATTTTTTCTCAACTCTCGATAACTCGAACTCCCGATAACTCGAACCTTTTTCAATTTCCCTTAAAGGTTCGAGTTATCGGGAGTCGACTGTACTTCCGGACAGCAGTTGCTATTCTCTACCCCTGGGACAAATATCGCTACTCACTGTCCCTAGGGTTATCAATCGCTACCCCTGAAACAAAAATTGCCACCGCCTGACAAAATATGCTATGATTCAATACCCCTGTTGTGACCTTTTCACACAATGGGGAAAACCAGTCTCCAAGAATTTCCTCTTCTAAAACATGCATCTTCGAGCGTGTAGTATGGTCTGAACTGTACCCTAAGATATTGGATTTGAAATAAACACCACATCTCTTACAAGCTTCCCTCACGCACAAGGGATGCAATATCATGCAGTCAAGTAATGAGTGTTCTATTGCAAATCTAATTAGTTCTTATCGGTGACTATTCGCTGATAGCCCGTGCTACCTACGAATTGTCTCTGAAAGGGAAACTCTTCTTGATTTTCGACTTCAAAATACCTAAAATTAAAATGCATTTTTTTTGCCTCGTATCCTTTATACTGACTCTGTCATTCACAAATTTTCGAAATTAATTTACCAAGATGCTCCTTCTATTAATTTATTTTGAATAAACTAAGAGGTAATGTTTTCTGTGATAAGGAAATGAACAATCAATAGTAAGTTCTGACTGGCTGAAAGCCACGTTTCAAGAACTCGATAGAAATCCAGAAAAAGTTATTCAGTTTACGGCGATGAAGAAAAAAATTATCACTGAGCTGTTTCTTACAACTCAGCAACACTAATAACAGTTTGCAACAACGAAATACAGCTGGGAAATAACTCAACGGCATTTTCACTGTCCCAAATACCTACTCTTCTGTAGCTGTACAGAAACACGGGGAATGGTCAATTCGAAGTTCCAAGACGCTCGTTCTATTAATTTCTTCTAAGTTCTGTGTGTAATCAGCCTTTAAACGTGTATTAACATCAGACTTATTATAACACAGCAGAGCAAAAACAACAGTTCTATCGTTGGACGCTTCAGAATTGATTTTACTGATAAGACCACTCGTCTCACGTTTACATTTGACACGTAACTATGTTCAAAACGTGTTTTCACGCAAAACTCATTCACTAGATACCAACTCCTTCAGTTGATACCAACGGAAACAAACTTTATCAACAAAGCTTAGTCAACCGGAAGAAATCATTTGGTTCTGCTTTTCTGATTGCATTTATTGAAAAGTTGAATATAGTTGATCACTTGGTTGTTTTATTTAAATGGAATAATTTTTGTTTGCGTGACCATGCATGTCGATCTTCAGATTGAAGGACCTAAAAGCCGTAGCTTAGCCTTTTCTTCCATTTTCCTTCAGATGATACCAACAGGAACAAACTTTATCAACAAAGCTTAGTCAACCTGAAGAAATCATTTGGTTCTGCTTTTCTGATTACATTTGTATTGGAAAGTTTATTATAGTTGATTACTTGGTTGCTTTATTTAAATGGAATAATTTTTGTTTGCGTGACAATGCATGTCGATCTTTTATCTTAGCCCACATGTCTTTTAAGTACTTTAGCACTTAACAATAGTTTTCACCGTACTCATGTTTCGGTGATCTTGCTGACCTTGCCTGGTACTTCCGCTAAACTCAAGTTATAGTTTAATTAGTGCTCTGAATTAACTTTATTAACTTGCCTTGTTGCCATGATGCTCTTGCCAGGGCTATCTCTAAAACAAAGAGCGAATGAGGAGAGAGGAACGCGGAATGGGGAATCTCTAAAATAGGGATGTTTCAGCTCTAAAATGTTGCAAGTGCTGAAGCTTCGCGGTCATGCTCAACAGGCTTCAGCGAATTGATAAGTAGGAAACGAATGCCCTGGACTTCCTCATTCTTTACCTAGCATAAATTCTGTTACACACTAATTAAGAGCCATTCGGTCTTTACTACGAAGAACCAGACTATACATTAGAAGTAACAGGGTTCCTGATAAAAAAAACTCCTAAGTTGGGTATTTTGTGTTGTTGAAGAAGGTAAGTCACTGCTTTTTGCAGATATCACTTCAGTGTAAATCAATTTAAAAGCAGGCTTTACTTCTGTAGCTTTTGTTTAGCAAATGACTTCGTCTTCTTCAACACTTAAGTTAAACAAGAAGACAGCGGGCTTTTTTATTCCTACCTCTGTCATTGATCAATTTTGGAATCTATCTTACCAAGATGCTCCTTCTATTAATTTCTTTTAATTATTTATTTGTATTAAATGCATCGAGATTGGGTATAATACGGATCGAAATTGTTTTATCACTTCTTTGAATTTGTGATATACCGTTATTCCTAGAAACACTAGACGTTTTGACGAGGAAATCGTTATGTGAAAGTAATATGCGTGTAGTGGATTTCTGTGTGAATTGTCTGTATTTTTAAGTACTTTGTGGAATTTTAAATCGAAGTAAAACTATTTCCAGAAGTTTGTGGAAGTTTAAATCTCGTTAGCGCCAAACGATAACAGGTCAAGTGAAATAAATAATTATTTTTGTGTAAATAATATTTCATTCGTTCTACGTTCTTTTGGCTCGTCACACAATCTCTCCACACTTATCCTCCTTGCGTTTAGTGAGGTATAAGCATGTAAACTAACTTTGACATAAGGCATACTACTTGTAGTCCGACCATGTCCGTTTTTTTTGCCACTGCCTGCTTACCTTGGGTCTATCTTACCTATAGGTCGAACGCACTCCCCTAATCTCTGATTACTACTAGTTTATTTGTATATCAGCCGTAAAAAGTACTTTACCGTGTGACCGATTGCAACATGCAATAAAAGATTCCATATCCTTTGGTCGATTAAAAATAACTTTCTCGTGATGTTCACTGGATCAGCATCATTGTTTGTCTTTGCCCTGTTGCCACGATGCTCTTACCAGGGCTATCTCTAAAACAAAGAGCGCCGAATCATCATCATCACTTTGTTTACCCTCGGATTTGAAAAGTAGCTTATAAAGCCAATATCTCCGAGCATTTCACAGTAAGCACAATACAAGAGGCAAAGACCAGACCACAACACCGGGAACCCCATGCCCTACTCTTTACGATGAGTGTGTGGGTTCTTTTACGTCCCCTGCTGACCATAACACTGAAGATGCAGGAGACGGGGCCTACGGTTTATCGTCCTTATCCAAGAAGACTAGAATATCTAACCATTTGCAGATGTTATTGTAAAGGCAGCATATTCTCCTCAGTTATTTTAAGACCCTGAGTGTTGGTCCGGTCTGGGACTCGAACCCGAGACCTCCCGCACTGTAGTCCGTCGCTCTACCAACTGAGCTAACCGGTCGGCGGTTAGCTCAGCCGAATGAGGAGAGAGGAACGCTGAATGGAGAATCTCTAAAAGGGTGAATCTCTAAAATGGGGATTTTTCAGCTCTAAAATGTTGCAAGTGCTGAAGCTTCGCGATCATGCGCAACAGGCTTCAGCGAATTGATAAGTAGGAAACAATTGCCCTGGACTTCCTCATTCTTTACCCAGCATAAATTCTGTTACGCACTAATTAAGAGCCATTCGGTCTTTACTACGAAGAACCAGACTATACGCTGAAGTGACAGAGTTCCTGATAAAAAAAGTTCTTAGTTGGATATTTTGTGTTGTCGACGAAGGCAAGTCACTGTTTGTTGCAGATATCAGTGTAAATCACCTAAGCAAGCTTTACCTTTGTAGCGTTTGTATTGCAGATGAGTTCGTCTTCCTCAACAAGTGCCTGTGTTGTTTGCAACTGTAGTAAAACAAGAAGGCAGCGGGCTTTTTTCATTCCTGCCTTTGTCACTGACCAATTTCGAAATTATTTTACCGAGATTCTCGTTCTACTGAATTTATTTTAATTTCTGTGTTGAATAAGGTTTTGAACGCGTCTTTTTTATATGATTATATGTTTTTGCATTTGATAGTTCCTTCACTTCTTGGAACAACTGTTTTCTAAGTTTCTTTATTAATACTTTCGAGTTAGTCTATTTACTTCTTAGTTTTCGAAAGCGCCTTGTTAAATCGCTCAGTTTACTGCTTTGATATATACATCGTTTCAATTGCAAGTATGGTTTTCACAGTTTCGAGCTGTGTGACCGTGTTTTGAGGTTTTGAGGCAAATTATAGTTTAGTAAATTACCGACATGCAGTGACCAAAACCACTGCTTATTCTTCTGATCTCCACGTAGTCAAAATAAGAGTGCAATTTGATAATACAAAACTTCTCGTCATTGGTTAGGTTGTTTTTTAGATTATCTTACCAGTAGGACTTCTCGTCTTAGCGGTAATCACAAGCTTATTCGGATGTTCGATCTGATAACACTATTTTTCTCTTTTCTGCTTTCAGATTTTCTTTCAGACAATCACTCGAAATCACACATTGAGTAACTCGGAGCACTTCAAAGGTAAAGGATAACCACGTAAACTAAGTCTACGTTATTCAAATGACTCGCTTGAAGATACACGAGTTAGTTCCCACTGCCTTTGGGTACGCGCTTTCAAAACACAGATATGCTCATTTTTACACATAACGTGTCGCCCTATCTTTCACGTTGTTATTCGAAATGTTTAGAACGAACCGCTTCGCCTAACTGAACTCTGAAGGCAGCCATGCAAACGCGAGTTGTTGTTTTTTTGTTTTTTTTTTTCAAAAAAAGAAATGGTCTCCCCAATTATGAAGTTTAAGAGGAGTTTGAGCTGAGATCACCAGTCAGTCGAAAAATCGAAAACAACTTCGGAATAACCTGATTAATAACCTTGAAGTAATTAAAACTACGTTAAACGGTTTTTTAAGCAACAAAACGCATGCAAGTATTGTATTCATGTCACTTATTCCCTTATTCCTAAAATAATCCATTTCGGTGATATGCATTTGTTATTTTTTTCGTCCAACAGAGCTTGGCCATGAAAATGTCAATTTTTCTCGTGTTCTGTATGATGTTGTTGTTCTCGATGAATCTGGAGGTCAAGGGGGCTTGTCAACCCAATGGTTGTAGCATCCCGTTTAACATGAATTACTTCTACAAACGTCTCTTTACTCCTGCTTGCAACAAACACGATGTCTGCTACGCTTGTGTAAGATTTATCAGTTTCATTATTGTCAATGATTGAAGTTTATTTTACAATAGACCTATTTAAGCTTCTGGCGACTCCCTATCTAAATTATCCCGACCTGCTCTGGTACTGGCCTCCTAGCTCAGAGAGTCCGTAGTTCTAATCCGGAGGTCGTGGGTTCAAATCCCACCAGGGTCAAGTTTTTTAGTGCAGAATGCACTTTTGTGATGGTTTGGTGGGCTGTCATCTGCTAAACCCCTAACGCGCTAATGTGTAAACTTTTAATCACCAAATAATTAATTAATATCAATTAATTAATTAATTATTCCTTGTGGAGGGGGTGGGGGTGGGGAGCACCTGACCGTACTCCTAGGTAAAACCTGGAGCACATCTACGTTACTTTCATATGAAGATCTCAAACGTATATATTTGTTTCAGAAAACCCTTTGCTCTCCTTGTGGTACTACTCGACGTTCTAGGGCAACGTTCTTTACGCCAAACGCATGCGCAGTTTAGTCTACGTTTTTTGCTGGAACTCTCATGAACATCACTTGTATTGCGTGTTTGTGGTAGGATTCCTGCAGACTTCGTGGCGCCAAGTGAAAACCGCAAATTAATTAAATTAGATTTTTAGACTTTCATAGCGCTTTCGTAATTAGGAATGCAAAAACTTGCACCGGGATTTTTGGCGTGAAACTCCTCATAACCAGGAAACAGATATCCTAGCTGTACTGCGTTTTAAAAACCTTTCGAAAGAGATTTTTTTGACTAGATTTGCTCTTTACTTTTTGAGAAACGTCTTTCGTGCAGTTTAAACCGCAACTTAATTAAATTAAGTGTTATTGTCAGAGAAAACCGGGCAGGAGCAAACATTGAGGTCGGCCATTTACCTTCATCTTTTCAAAGTATAAAAGCTATCTGAAAAGATTAGCACGGTGGCATTGCAGCAGTAGACGTTCTCTTCGAGATATGACTATACCTTAATTTGGGCCCTCAAGCGGCCTGAAAAAACCGAAATTTCGGGAAATTTGGGTGAGCCTACAGCACACTTCGTATGACTCCTCAAACTTCTTTTTTTTCTATGACACTTATTCCCTATAAATGGACGAGATATAACTTCCTAGCTTAAAACTAAGTTTTTTACGCGGCCTAAAAATTGCCACTACATGAGCTTGACCCAAATTGAGTATTTCAGTCGACTCATCGATCATCCCTTATGAGTCAAAATCCAGGTTATAAAATTTTTAATCGGAGTCGCGCTGCCCGCCACACATATGACTCTAATAATAAAGGACTAATTTGACTGACACGCCTTACCATACAACTTTACCTCTACCCGACGAAGCGTCCGGGAGCCCTAGGGCGCAAAGAAATAACCCCCCCGAGAGAATAAAGGCTGCCAGGGAGCGTAGGGCCGAGGGCAGCGAGACCTCAAAGGACCAAGGGGAGGCCAGGGGGTGGGCGGACGAAAAAAGGATCAGCAGCACTAGCTAATGACATGAACACACACAAAATGTTTATACACACACAAAACATCATATAAATCGACTTTCTTAGCTTTTAATAAATACTTATAGGTTGTACAATGGAATCAATCGTGACATTAATGTAGTCTATAATGCTGTACAGCCAGTAAAGCAGTTGGTAATTGATAGAAATGCCGGAGTTTGGTAAAGGCGAGAATTATTTATTTTCATCTCATCAAACCACTGCATTATAACTGGGCATGCAGTATCATCAAACAAATCATCTCTGAGCTCCTCTAACGCCTTCAATAATCGCGGGTCCCGGTTTATGGTTTTTGCCCCCCCCCCCCCCCTCTATACCTTCTTTCATATTGGTAGAAATTGATAGCCCCTACCCCTTAAACCTAACAGGAAACACATGCAACCCCCCCCCCCCATGAAATGAAGCCTTCCAGACAAATACGAACCCGGCCAACTATTTTTTTCCGGCCAAAACGTATCTAGGGTGCCCCCGCGCGGGGCCCAGAAAAACCGCGAAGAAAAAATATTGGGACGCGGAAAACCACACGCGCCGAGCGGGCAGCCAAGATGCATCGCAGGAGAGGGACTCAGAGGAGGCTAAAAAAGAAAGCCCGCAAAAAAGGAAACAAAAAACAGAGCGGCGGACAGCTGCGCACGCGCGGGAGGTCTGCTTTCGTTCCCCGTGTTGGCAGCAGTCGCCCAGCCGACACGAAGTGAGTCGCCAGGGAAGATGCCCGACAGCACGCACACCAGGCTAGCGAGAGGAGACGGGAGGGTCCACCACAAAGGCGAGGCAACAGAGCGTCGGAGGCGCACGCAGCGGAGAGGCAGGAGAAGCGGAGGTGGCGGAGATGACAAGGGAGAAGGAGGAGGCGGGGAGACGCCGCCAAACCCTGGACAGGACGAGGCCAGCGGAGGAGGAAGGTAAGCCCGAAGTGGAAAGGCCGCGAAAAAGCAGGAGGCAGTCAAAAGGGAAAAGGAGGAGGAAGGTGTGAGGCCACCCAAAGCGACGGGGCGGGGCCAAAAAAGGAGCGAGAGGCCCGCAGAAGGAGAGAGGAAAGGCCGACCCGATACTCCTGCCCGGTTCTCTGACAATAACACTTAAAGTGAAATAATTGGCTTTATTATTGAAAGGAAGACAAATGCCATCGGTGTCGCCGTGAAACAAAAAAAAAATGAACAAAGGGTCACGTTACGGCATATTCAAGGAAAAAAACAAAAGTATCTTGTTACAAACGAACAGAAGTATCGTGTTACGTTTGCAAAGATTAGCGTAACAAATACTCGGGAAGGAATACAAGTGGTTTCTCAACATCTAATTGCAAGTAAAATAACGCAAATAAACACGAACATAAAACAATACTTTCAATTGTCGACTCCATTGCATTCTGCACTGTCCTTTGAGTCTCTAAGTCTTGATTCCGTGGGAACCCTCCCAAAACTCCTTTTAAAGGGTGTAAACCCAGGGGGCTTTGGCGTATCGGCAGTATTGCCTACTACCGGCATACCATAATACTCATAAACACTAATTAATTGCTATTTATGCGGGTGCCGCATAAATAGCCGGGTGTTATATCATTATTACACTTACCGCGACTCACTATCTAAAGTACCCCGACCTGCTCGATTCCGTACTGGCCTCGTAGTTCAGTCGGTAGAGCGTCCGTAGATCTAATCCGGAGGTCGTAGGTTCAAATCCCACTGGGGTCAAGTTTTTCTTGATTCTGTGGGAATCCTCCCAAAACTCCTTTTTAAGGGTGTAAACCCAGGGGGCTTTAGCGTATCGGCAGTATTGCCTATACTACCGGCATATACCATAATACTCATAAACACTAATTAATTGTTCTTTAGCCTCGTTGGTGTGTTGTCTCATTTCAGGCCACGTGATGCTACCCTTGAGAATTATCTCTTTCAAATTCAAACAAATTTACGTTTAAATGAATGAATTATTTCCAGATATACAAAAAGAACAATTCTCTTGAGAACATCATCCACGTTTCCGCTTCGTAATTCTGGCAAACAGAACAATGCTGGTATCGTGGCAAATAACTATCTCCCAGCACCAGTATTGACAGTATTCAATCGCTATCGAAAGGCTCTACCAGCCTCCCACGTGCTGTAATATGCTCCCCCCCCCCCCCCTCCCGTCAAAAAATAAGCAACACAACCATTGTCGTTCTAGGAACTATCAATCTTACTGAAAATGCGCGTTTGCGAGTATATACGGGTGCTACGTAGAATAGGTTTTCTGGGTAACAAGGCCTAATTTCGACCATTATACGAGATCTACTACAAATTAAGTGGCGATGTCCTTTAAAGCGGACCATTGCATTTCGGGTCGGAAGGACGTTTTCCTTCAAACTTTGCCCAGTGAACTATCTTGGTTTATAAGTAAATGTAACGGCATTAGTTTTTTGAAATACGTTAAAATGTTTTTTTCAGAGCCTATAACAGCCAAGGCGACTAAAAGGCTAAATTTTGATGGTCGCTACAACGAAAAACTGCACAAGTTGACGAGCTCGGCACACAAAAACCGCCGACCGCAACAGAAAACTATTATAATCCCATGAAAGGTGGTCCTTAAAGGCTTGTGAAATCATGTTTGTTTTAATATTTTTTAAATTTTCAGGTTTGGAAAAATTTATGTCTCAACATCCGTCAGATCGCTTTTTATAAACATGCCAATATACCCTGACTTTGCTGGCCTTTAATTTCCAAGTCCAGACCAGACCATTCTAAATTCCACCTGAATTCTACTAAATGGATGCCAGGGAGCACAGTAATCTAAAAATACCTTGCACTTCTTACCTTCTTTCGTCACAGCGACTTCAAACTTTTCGTGTTTTAAGCGAATTTTTCACACACATTATGCAAATGAGGCTGTAAACCGAGCAACGGTTGTTTTTAACAAAAACGGTTTAATCGTTGACTTACAGCATTGCAAGTCAAAAATTCAAGTCATTTCACAGAACGATCACTTGCAAACGTTTTAAGCGGTTAAAAACGGCGAATTATTCGTCCTGGAACTTTGAATTTGTTACGAATTAATTATGCAGTTTCGCTGTCTGCTAAACTTGGTCAGGTAAACTTACTAGTTGGATTGTGTACTCTTAGGTTTTGCTGATTTCTATTGTTGAGTTAACAGTTTTGTTACTTTTGGAATCTGAACATTTTCTCAGTATGTACAATGTAATAAGTTCAATTTTAGCCACCACGCATTGAAATCTAGGATTCCTTTATTTTAATTTAATTACTGACATCAATATACGAAATTAAAAAAAATAATTTATTCTGTTACCGTAGCTGAGGACGGTACTTTGTGGCCCTAATTGCCTTTCTTCCTAATGAATTTCGTTTTTAACTTCTTTGTTACATACACAGATATCAGTAAATTTTAGTAATACTCTGTGTATCAGTAAGTTATTTTAACACAAAAGCTCGCTCGTGCGAACTTAATTTTATTTACATACATCTTATACTCACAAACCCGTGGATATCGACGTTTAATTATCATCCCACTGCTCGAGATATATTCTCCTCCGTAATAGAAAATTAAAATACTGCCTCATTGCAAATGAAATACTTTTCATAGAAATACTCTACTGAAAAAAAATACTTTCAAGTCTGTTTCCTGGACTCAAACTTTATAGATCACTGGGGCGACTTTAACCGTGACAAAACGGAAACTGACGTGACACGGCCAGTAATTTATACCTAATCTGTTCAGAACTAATCGCGATCGCGTGGTTCTTTATCTAGGTTCGTTCGACTTTTTTGCTCATCCATTTGATTTTCATCTTTAGATGTGCTACCACACCTTATACAAATTTCAGTTTGCACAACTACCTCTAAGCTTATAACAAGAACGTGTCTGATACCTGTTGCCACTACACGGTACAATTTACTACACCTTGAGATTATGTCATTCTTTTCCAAAAAAAAGAAAAAAAACTCTTTCTCATTGCAAATAAAATACTTTTCATAGAAAATCTCTACTCAAAAAGCACTTGTCTGTTTTCTTGACACAAATTTAAGTCAATCGGTCAAAACGGAAACTAGCGTGACACGGCCAAACTTTTCAAAAACTAATCACCTGGTTCTTCGTCTAGTTTCTTTCGACTTTTTTGCATATCCATTCAGTTTTCATTTTTAGATGTGCTACCACGCCTTAAACAAATTTCAGTTTGCACAATTACCTCTAAGATTATAACCAGAAACGTCTCTGACCCCCCCCCCCCCGCCCCCAGGAGGGAGGGGTTACCCCCATAATGGCCTAAACGGGGAGGCTCCGTCCGAAAGGGGTACCATTTTCATGCTTTAGGTATATAAGAGTAGGAATCTCACACGTTTAGGTAAATGAAAGCGAAGGGATATTGGTTAGGTATTTAAAAGGAGGTTCAAGTTTAAATATTTCGAACAAACGCACCTTATGGCTTTTCGGTATTTTTAAACAAATTTAGCTTCTTGGAGCCAAAATAAAGTTGTCCCGGGTAGGTGAGTTATCCCTAGCAGAGCGTTTACAAGGCGCTAGGGTAACCTTAGCGCTCAGCTAGGGTTATCCTAGGGTTACGCTAGGGGGGTGTGGGGGCATGCCCTCCCAGAAAATTTTGAAATCTAGAGGCTTGAAAATGCTATTTCCAGCGCTCTCCAAAAGCTGTCTGGGATTTACGCATACTGCGAATTTGTGACATTTTTGAGACATTTTGACATTTTTGAGACATTTTTTTCACATTGTTGTCACGATTTCTGGTTTGTTTTAGTTTTTGGCTGTTTAATATTGTTGTGCATCACCCTACATACGTTAAACAAAATGAAAAGAAGCACAAATGTTTATTGTTTCAAACCTCTCGGAAGATAAAATTGTATTTTCAACATTTTATACAGGTTTGTTTTACTTTTTGGGAAAGAAACTGGGGGGGGGCACGCCCCCCCCCCCCCCCCAGGCCCCTCCCCTTGCTACGGCACTGTATGGTAACTCTCTACGCACCGGATCCGACTTGAACGAAAACACCGTACATCTTCTGAATAGCCTTTGACATTTCCAGATTTACGGAATATCGGCTCTTTGGCCCCTACTGGTTTCTTCGTGGACGTCCTTGGTGCGCTGGATATAGGCAAGCTGTTCTTGGGCGCCAGAAATGTGTGCCTATGCTTGGCGCACACGGTCATTTTTGCGACAACCGACTCCTCTAAATCGAAAAAGCCAGCTCTGGCCAAGATAATTTGCCATTCTGTGATGTCCTCTCGCGATAAATGTATAATAGCGAGGTGGCTGTCTATCGATTCATCGCACTGAAGCAAGCAGAAAAGACCTGAAACGCCTCGTGAATCGCCACACTTTCCCGTTTGCGACAAAAAGCACGACATCTTGTTTTGAAATTTTATTTTTGGAGCCAATTACAAAACTTTGGCTCAAACTAATTACATTATCACAGTGACAATACTTACCCGAGAACTGTCTCTAACATTTATTTAAAAATTCGTGCCATTATACCACACTATACACTAAACTATGAATAAAACTAGTTACAGAATGACAATTTCAAATGTCTTTGGACATCCTTACAGCTGGTAACGTGAATTGTGGCAATAGAATTTTGACGGTAAGAACCGTCGGGTTTTGCCGACGAAAATCTTGTTTGCATGAAACACGAAAAGTCACGCAAATAAAGTTGTAAAGCGCTAAGGAAGCTTAAGGAAGAAAGTGATCATAAAGACCGCGGGAATTCTGGCTAGGAAAAATGATTGTTGCTTTATGCAAAACAAGTTTATGAAAGTGACTTTGAACAGCAGATTAACTAACTAAAACTGCAACTTTATAAAGTGGCAACAAAACATGTCAACTGAAATACAAGGTCACAAATTGTTTATTTCAAGAGTTACATCACTCCAACTTGTTAGACCAGTTAAAACTGAAGGAATTTTCAAATATTACACCTTGAACGCTTTCAGATTTAGTAAGAACTTATTTGTTCTTCCCTTTTTAAATGAAAAACAGCGAGTTCCAAAAAGTTAGAACGGTTTGTTTGAAAACATCGGTCAAAGTTCAGCAGACAACACATTTTGCAAATCAATTGTGACATTTGTCTTAAAAGCATGCAAAGTTCAAGACAACTTAATTCGTCAATTTTAACCACTCATATCATTTGCAAGTTTTCTTTCTATAAAACTCCTTGTATTTTTCACCTACATTGTCGAAATTTTACAATTTAACCGTTTTTGTTGAAAACAATCGTAGTTGGGTTTACAACCTCATTTGCATAATGTGTGTGAAAAATTCGCTTAAAACACGAAAAGTTAGAAGTCGCTGTGACGAAAGAAGGTAAGAAGTGCAAGGTATTTTTAGATTTCTGTGCTCCCTGGCATCCATTTAGTAGAATTCAGGTGGAATTTAGAATGGACTGGTCTGGACTTGGAAATTAAAGGCCAGCAAAGTCAGGGTACATTGGCATGTTTATAAAAAGCGATCTGACGGATGTTGAGACATAAATTTTTCCAAACCTGAAAATTTAAAAAATATTAAAACAAACATGATTTCACAAGCCTTTAAGGACCACCTTTCATGGGATTATAATAGTTTTCTGTTGCGGTCGGCGGTTTTTGTGTGCCGAGCTCGTCAACTTGTGCAGTTTTTCGTTGTAGCGACCATCAAAATTTAGCCTTTTAGTCGCCTTGGCTGTTATAGGCTCTGAAAAAAACATTTTAACGTATTTCAAAAAACTAATGCCGTTACATTTACTTATAAACCAAGATAGTTCACTGGGCAAAGTTTGAAGGAAAACTTCCTTCCGACCCGAAATGCGATGGTCCGCTTTAAAGGACATCGCCACTTAATGTTTCATGTCACCGCAAATTTGGTCCAAAAGGAGAGTAATTCACCGTTAGTAGCACAGGCAGACCACCCTATGTGTTCGTGGTTAATAATTGTTGACAAAAGGTTATGTTGAAATCAATGGCGCATATAGAAACATTACGTCGGCTTCGATTTACTACAAAATATAAAATTTACTCTAAATGATTCAATAAAACTTAAGATGAAATGCTGAATGTGTCTTGTGTCGTGTTTTTTTGCCGCCCCGAGCCCTTTAAGACGTTTATTTTGCGAGATCATTTAGCGACCGCAAAATAAACGTCTAAAAGGGCTCGGGGCGGCAAAAAAACACGACACAAGAGACATTCAGCATTTCATCTTAACTTTTATTAAATCTTTTAGAGTAAATTTATATTTTGTAGTAAATCGAAGCCGACGTAATGTTTCTATATGCGCCATTGATTTCAACATAACCTTTTGTCAACAATTATTAACCACGAACACATAGGGTGGTCTGCCTGTGTTAGAAGTTTTAAAAAGTAACAATACTTTTCATTTCGTAATTTGTTTAATCTAAAGGCCAGCTGTTAATGTAATTATTGTCTCTCATATTGATTTTAGTCTCATATTTTTTAATATTTCATGGATTTCTAATATGATAGTGATATGAGTGGGAAACTTATATATTCTTACTGATATTTATATTTTATATGCTTAATATACCTTTGTTCGTTTTGTAATTTTTACACCTGTTTATCATTACCTCATCCCACGTAAGACTTAAATACATTGATTGATTTGATTTGATTTGATTTGATTTGACAGGGTGTAGACAATGGATGGAGTCAATTTCGGTGTGACTTGGCATTCAGACGCGACATGTACAGCCTGTGCCGACGCAAATATAGCACGTGGTACAAAAGATTACCCTGTTATGCGATTGTCGGAGACTACTACGCCGCTGTTCGTACCGCTGGTTGGTTTTACTACGAGAATCCTTCCCTGTCGTGGTGCAACACTTGCCCCAGCAGCAAAGGCGATCCATATGTGTACCTTCGCCGTTAGAAAGTCACAAGGAAGAAGATGAAGATATTCGAAACAGCAGAGGCATTCGGCTTAGAATAGAAAATTAAACTGTCATGTAATGTTAACAAATCATCAATGAAATGATATATAATAATAAAGCTGTTGACGAATACATGTTGTTGTCGTCGTTGTTGTAATGAGAAAGGCAGCGAAGGGACACTGTCCTGCGAAATAGCAAAATTTCACTCAGCTTATTTCCACATTATACCGCCAAATGCCACCAAATATACTGTTTAGTCGGTTAAAAGGATTCTATAGAGCAAAACAGAAGCAGTAGTTTCGAGATAAAGTGCAGGATTGCAAGGATTGAAATGGATTACAGTTTCTGAAATTTGATTTATTGACTGGATGTCAAGAAATCAAACTTACCATTCTTGTGACAGTTTGACCTTTCTAGCCGTTATCAGATTTTGTCTGGTTAGTTTACATTTCTCTGCTTCTATAGCTTTTGGCGATGAATTTTTCCGATTTTAAAAAAGCAAGTTCCTGGCCATAATCATGAAAACACGATATTTTAGCCGGGACAGTGTCCCTTAAAGCTTAGATTGTTCACAAAAAACAGTTGACACAGTTACAGACCCGTTACAGTGATCAGTATCTCATTTCTCCTAAAGTTGTCTAGCCTGCATGGCAGACAATTTAACCACCGGTCTATATCGAGGACTTTGTGACATGCCCAGCTGCAACGCAAGTTAAAACTTGTCCCAATATAAAATTCTCCCAACCAGCACTATAAGAAATAATGCGATCAGTAAGGAGAAATCGTGTGTTGATATCACAACGTTTCGTAATAGCTATCAGGGCCAACAATGGCCTAACGACTGAAACAACAAACAGGTAATTCTGTGAAAGTCTAAGAAAACAAATCATGGACAAATGTTGCTAAACACTACTTCCGGACAGAAGTTGCTATTCTCTACCCCTGGGACAAACACCGTTACTCACTCTCCCTGGGGTTATCAGTCGCTACCCCTGAAACAGAAGCTGTCACTCACTATCCCCAAAACAAAAAAAAGTTTTTCAATATGCCGGCGGTGATCTTTTCACACAAAAGTGAAACTAGACTGTAAGAATTTCCTCTTCTAACTCAGGCATCGTCGAGCGTGTAGTATGGTCCCAAACTGTACCCTAAGTGATATATGATTTGAAATAAGCCCCACGTACCGTAATGATTCTATTTAGCGCCCGGGGCGCTTATTTACTTTTGGCACCTTAAGGGAGGGCGCTTATTTGAGACAGGGCGCTTATTCGGGACAGGGCGCTTATTTATTTTTTTGAGAAACAACCAAATGTTCACAACAAAACTTTAATAAATATTAAAATAACTATCAATAACAGAAACTGTAACAGTAAAAAAATGTTGAAAGTTCAGTTACTGTTAAAAGAATTGTTCATTTTAGCAGTAAATAGATGCATGTACGGTACGGTGAAAGTTTATAGTTTATCTTTTCGACGTCGATTACTTCAGAAGGGGCTTCTATCCATAATAGGGGCGCTTCTAAGAATGGGAGCGCTTATTGGAATAGGGGCGCTTATTTACAAAAACACAGTCGAAGGGGGGCGCTTATTCGGAAGGGGGCGCTTATTGGAAGGAGGGCGCTAAATCGAATCTTTACGGTATCTAATAAACCCACCCTCGAAAGGTCATAAAAAAGGTTCCCAGGGGTTTAGTTAGAGCTTTTACGGCAACCCAAAGGTGAGCCTACACGCAGGCTATTGACTTTGAATGACTGCTTTAAATATCAAACAGGATATCACATTATGACTAACATTGTTGTTAAACATTCTTAACATTTTTAATTTGAGGCTCAACGATTGTTGAAATCATCGCCTTTTATTATTATTTTTGTACACATACATATACTGGGCTCATTCTTAATTACGGATTATTATACAGTGAAATGTTTTGCTCTTTATACATTTAAGCACTGTTCGCGAATGAGGATTAGTGGAAAAATGGAAAGAAATAGGGAAAATAAAGATTTCATAAAAAAAATTAACAAGCAGTCTAAGGACACTAAAATAGACTGCTATTTAACCTTAGTTGTTTGAGTGGTGTAGTTAGTGTATATTATTTAATATTTTTCCTGTTTTATTACTCCCAATTTGTAACAATTCACCTATTGTAGTTCTAAATTAAGTACTGTACATCAAAAGCCAGCAGTTAACACAAGAGCTTATATGGCTCGTGCTACTTTGACCACTTCACATTTAAAGCTCTCTACCTGCAAGGCTTTCTTATCTGCAACGTGAAATTCAATCTAACGAATTTGTTTGTTTGTTCACGGACAAAAAATGAATAGAAGAAAACACACATGAAACACACGCACAAAGGGATGCAACATCATGCAGTCAAGTAATTGGTCAATTGCAAATCTGATTAGTTCTAGTCGATGACTTTTAGCTGATAGCCTAAGCCCCATTCTCTCTCGCTTTGCGTCTAAAGGAAAACTACGCTTGGTTTTTGGCTTTAAAATACCTAAAATTGAAATACATTTTTGACTTCTACCCTTTATAGGGTCCGTTTAGAATAAGAGGTGATGTTTTCTATGATAAGATAAGATTTAGATCAGTTTAGATTCAGAAACACAAATAAGAGATTAGACGAATTAAATACAGCCAGGGAATGACTCTGCTGCGTTTTTTACTGTCCCAAATTTCCACTCTTCTGTAGCTGTACAAAAAAAAAGAAATTGGCAAGAATAGTTTTCGTTTCACAGTTTCCTGACTGTGTAACGTGAGAGCTGAAGTTCAAGATCGCCGATTTTAGCATTGGTCAAATAAATATGCAACAGTTTAAGCAAGAAGAATAAAAAACGGGAAAGAAATGGGATATGAAGGGGTTTTTTGTAGTGCAGTGTCCTCATCTTAGGAAAGGCTCGGTCGCTCTGCTGTACACGCTGAACGCCATCAGTTCAAGCCAAAGAAAACCAAACAAGTCATCGTTAAACAGCACAAAGTGCCCCGGAGTCCACTGAGGAGATACGAACCCATGGCTAGCAATTTGTCCTCTACCGTGATATCTATAGGCAAACAGGTTAAACAAGACATGAACAGGTTAACTGACCGCGAAACCAAACGAGTTATAAGTGGGATTCAAGCAGTTAAGTGTTAAAAACAGGTTAAATACAAAATAAAAATAAAAAAGAAGGTAAAATCAGAATGGCAATGGACTCGCGATACAGAGTGCAAAACTCTCTTCTCATGAACTGATAGACCCCAACAAAAGACCTCAAACTACATGCTTCTAATGTAGTAAAATCTAAGCACTTCGCTAACGGATCTCGAATAATAAAACCTCGAAACCAAACTTCCTCTTTTAGCTTGGTCATACTAGTAACGAAAAAATTGAAGAATCGCCAAAAACCTACTCGATCAAATTTAAAGCAAGCGGGGGTGTGGGAGGGGGGGGGGGGGGGAGTCCACAAAATCCAAACACAGGGGTCTTGTGTTTTCCCTCTTTCCAGAGGGCTTCTTAAGCCTGGTTCTCATATGATCGTCCCGATCGTCTCTGTCGCTTCTGTCGCTTCAAAAAGTTTGCTTGCTCCAATCACCTTAGACTTTGCAAACGACAGAAGCGACAGAGACGATCGGGGCGATCATATGAGAACCAGCCTTTAACGAATAAACAGGAGAAATACTGGGACTGGTCAAGTGGGAGGAAAAAGGTGATGCAAGGGTCATGCGAGTTAAGCAAGAAAAAAGCAAGTAAGACAGGAAATAATATTAGGGAAGAAGCCAATAGAGAGATGTAAGGTAATAAAACCACAAGGACTTCTGGCTAGACTATATGATGCAAACTGGTTTAGCAGTTACAAACTGCCGTGTAAAAAAGAAGACAGTCTATTGGTAAGAATGGACAGCACATATAATAACATGACAAAGACTAGGAAGCAAAAACCAACAATACATCACGTGTATACCTTGCAAGGTAAACATTTGGAAAGTTCGTGTATCTGGCTTCATAAGATGGGGGTAGATTGAATTCTCGAGAATGACACTGGCCTAATTGTTGCTCTTGCCCAGGCTCTGGCTGAGGGTCATCAATGACGGGCCGTCTGAGGTCAACTTCAAACGTCACTTGTCCTCCGGGGACATTGGGATCTCCCTGCAGGTCAGTAGATACATGGTTATTAGCAGAAAATATTGGAGATTATTGGGTGTAAGTATTTCTCGTCTGTGACTACGAAAAAAATCAATGGAACTCGATTCAAATTTTAAAATTGCTAATCACATGCAAGTTTATTTTAAGGTTGAAGTGATGTTTGTGTCGCTTTGAGAAAGAGCTCAAGAGAAATAACAATACGAAAGTGACAAAATAAAAAAATAAAAAAGTTAAAACGCGTCGGAAGAAAACGCGCAGGAATAAACCGACACGTTTAGTGGTCTGCTCATCTCTGAGCGTTCTGTAAACAATTTCAAACATGCGTTTTAGTCCTCAAGTAAATATCAGGTACACTGTATGTCATTCTCTTGTCATGCCCGCATACGTTTGTTGGAAATCAACAGTAAAAAGAGCTAAGAAACTTAAGACTGTAAGACTTAAGATGAGTGCATTCAGTTGCATAAAGCGATATGAGGTAGAGCTCAGAGGTCAACTTCAAACGTCACTTGTCCTTAGTTGGTAGAGCGACGGACTACAGTGCGGGAGGTCTCGGGCTCGAGTCCCAGACCGGACCAATACTCAGGGTCTTAAAATAACTGACGAGAATATGCTGCCTTTGCAATAACATCTGCAAATGGTTAGATATTCTAGTCTTCTCGGATATGGCGATAAACCGTAGGCCCCGTCTCCTGCATCTTCAGTGTTATGGTCAGCAGGGGGCGTAAAAGAACCCACACGCTTATCGTAAAGAGTAGGGCATGGAGTTCCTGGTGTTGTGGTCTGGTCTTTGCCCGTTGTATTGTGCTTACTGTGAAATGCTCGGAGATATTAGCTGTATAAGCTACTCTTCAAATCCGAGGGTAAACAAAGTGATGATGATGATGATGATGATGATGATGATGATGAACTCCAAGTTCCCATCGTAACCACTCATTAGATGCCACGCAAGAAGAAATCAAAACTTGTATGACTTTTACCAGACTTTTCACAGATGCGAATTACTTCCGACGCTCAAGTGAAAGTCGCTCTAGTAGAATAGTGATTTACGGTAATAGGGTTTGTTTCATACTTGCAAGGCAACGACTGATGAATGGTAGCAGCAAGGAGACTTATTGATGACAAAACAAGAGCCCTAAAATTACTCACAGCCAATGTAACTACATTTACTAAGCTTACAATCCACAAATAAGTTAAAAATTTCTTGACATACCGTTATCTTTGTGCCTATCAGTTTTTCGTCCACAACAGTAACCATAACCAGTTCCACTCCATGACTGCTGTAAGTACCCTATGTACAATATGTGGACATCAGTCATGGTCAGTACTGCAGTGTCCGAAATCGAGTAAGTTAGATTTCACTTCGTTTGTCACAATTTCAAGGAATATGGCGACTTTAGAGGAGATTGTGCGAGGAATATTTTGGAAGAAAATTCTGTCTCGCTTTCTTTTCACGTGTTTCATTCAGCTTACACAGTGGACACCATGCAACAATTTTGGCCACCTTTTCATACCATCACTACGATACAATCAAACTGAAAGGTCCACATCATCCAGTGGAGTTATAATTTAGCAAAATTATAATGAGTCAATTGCTTGTTTTATTGTTACCAAAAATTGAACTAGCAATCGATACAATAAAAATTTAACTGTTCAGTTATTGATGCAATTTGGGATAAAATATTGGGTTGAGCTGGTGCACATACAGTGCAAGTGGCACACAGATCAGTGGACTCACCATCACGTGACAACCAATTTTTTTTCAATTCAATGGGTTTACCAAATTTTCTCTCTACCGTGTGTGTGGGAGCTCTACTTGTGTTTGTAATCTACTTGTGTTTGTAATCATGGATAAATTTTTCCTTGACACAAAATGGTGCTGCAAGACATTTATACCGTAATGATTCGATTAAGCGCCCTCCTTCCAATAAGCGCCCCCCTTCGAATATGTTTTTGTTAATAAGCGCCCCTATTCCAATAAGCGCCCCCATTCTTATATGTGCTCCTATTCTTAAAAGTGCTCCTATTGTGGCTAACTGACCATCAGAAGTCGTCGACGTCGAAAAGATAAACTCATGAACATTCACCGTACCCAACATGGACATATATTTACTGTTAAAATGAACAATTCTTGTAAAAGTGACTGAACTTTCAACAGTTTGTTACTGTTACAGCTTATGTTATTGCTTATTATTTTAAAATATATTTAAGTTTTGTTTTGAACATTTGGTTGTTTTGCAAAAAGTTGTTAAGCGCCCTCCCTTAAGGTGCCAAAAGTAAATAAGCACCCTGGGCGCTAAATCGAATCATTACGGTAGTTGTTTCAATACATACACGTTATTAATGCATCTTAATAGCATCACCATTAATATAGCATGTTCAACATCTCAGTACCTTAAACACACCAGGAGTCATTACAATGTCATTAAGGGAAGGTTGTGGAAGCTCAAGGGCTTCAAATTGAAGTGGTTGCCTGGAATGAGACAAAGAGACAGACAAACAAGGTTATACTGCACCGGTTGGGAGAATATTGTCCCTCTGTCTTTTTTGTATGGACCTTTATTGTCAAGACCTAAGCCTGATATTTTTCCAATACCGTCCTTGCACTTGGTTAGGAAGAAATATTACTTTTATATACCCAAAATATCTTTTAAGATGGTTTCCGCCCAACATTCGAGCAATACAGGCAAAAATAAAGTTACCAAACAGACCTCTTAGCATGGTAGCAGTTTAAGTACAGCTAACAAAATCCTGCCAAAACTTTAGCACTCAAGCTGACCCCGCGAGAGAAAAATGGATTTGAAATTGACAATATTTCAGTTAAAACGGAGGTATTACGCCAGTTCAAAACAAAATGGTGCGCGTTTTAAACATTTTTACGAGGTTTGACTTTAATTTTCTCGAGAATGATTTCGAATTTAATTACGGGGTCACAAAGACAAATGAATTTTGATAAGATCTTTTAAACAGTATACAAAATGTTGCCGTGCTATGAGTAGATTTTTGGTACTTAATTTTCGCACTCATTGCTCGAACTTTCAGCGGAATCCGTCTTAAATGACTAAACAATTACCTGTGTAAGGAGTGCATAGTGACATATCTCATGAGAACCAGTTGAACCATGTGAGGTTGAAAAAATAGCAAGTTTTCATTATTGTATTCTTCTTTCATCCACCTTCTCAAAACACCCATACCCTGCAAATAGACAAGAATACAAGTTTGTGTACTAATTGACATGAGTTACTGATTGATAAAGGGAATCATATACGAACAAAATTATACCTATTAACTTATTCAACAATTTTTGTTCAAACAATAGCCTGAGCACGAAACAATGTCTTGAAATTTACCTCTTCTCTGTCTGATGGGATTTCATGGTTTGACCAGTTATTGCACTTGAAACCAAACTGAGGTAACTTTCCTTCAACAGTATCTCCTATCTGTCATCAAAAATAAAAAATAAAATTTCAAATTTTATAAAGGAAGTACCGTAAAGTTCCGTGTATAAGCCGCACCCGTAGATAAGCCGCACCCCCGATTTGGAAGCTCAAATTTTGGAAAAAAATATACAGACCATAAAGTTTGAAGTTCAAGTGAAGTTCTATTGGTAAACAATCAAGGGCAAACAAGCACGGTTTTGACACGGTGGTTGTTGCAATGTTTAATATAAATTAAGTTTTAAGAAAGCTAAATTTCACTTGTCATACCTTCTTTTTAGTTTGAGTTCACAATAGCTTAAATTTGGATGCTCTCTTGATATCATTTTTTCGAGATTATCACTTCTAAGCACTCCTGAAACCAGGGGGGGGGGGAAGCAACTTCCCATACATTCTCTTATATGAAATCTGAGCGATGCTCTCACAACTTGCAAAGCAATCATCGGGGCGGTAGTCAGCGGATGTCTCTAAGGCGCATGAGCAGCTCCTTTCTTTGTGAACTTGCCAAAATAAAAACAACATGGGACCAGTGAGAGAGTTCGATTTTTTTTATATATGTAGTAATAAAAAAGACTTTCTAAGTTTTGTCTTTAAAGCAGCGAAAATTTCTCCGGAAAGGTTCTTGGTGTCAATATGTGGTGTTTGTTATGAAATAAAACCATCACTGGAATGGTAATGAAAACGTGGCGATCGAATATTCCCGCGCTGGGCGGAGCTATTGTTCTTGCCGCTCTATTGTTTGAGGTTGTTTGTTGACTTGGTCTTTCTTTGTTTTACTTCATTTACAATCCCCATGTGGGCCAGTTGAAAATCGTGGTACAAACATGTCAAACATTTGCATTTCAGCACTGAAAAGTAGCACGGCATCACAAAATTCTGCGTTCTTAAAACTACACGACGATGACGAAATTTTCGGATTTAAACACGCTGCTTTTAGATTTTTAGTTAAGAGAATTGAACCCCTTTATAATAAGTGATTCCACGACATAGCAGCTTCCATTTCGCGGGAAAAGATTGCCTGTTGCATCATCGTCCAAAAACCGCTGACTACATCGTGAATTGATCGCTTTGCAAGTTGTGAGAGCATCGCTACTCGGTCCCAGACCTCGTTTCTTCCCCCCCCCCTGCCTGAAACGTAGCCAAGCTCTGAATTGTAGAGAGGAGTCTGGGCATTAAAAACAAACATGGCGGCATTTTCTTCGGAAGAAACCACGTTTTTATTTCAAGATTCTTGGAAACTGCTACCCGCAACAGGATAAAAACTTCATGCAGAATAAGAGTTTGTTAATCCAGCAGATGTATTTGCTGTGAAGGTCAATAAAAAACCGAAGCGGTCGGCCATTTGCCTTGTGAGTATTTGCGTTTATCTTGGTGCCTTCTCGCACGCGGCGGAAAGACACGATTCGAATGACTGGCAGGCTTCACTGCAAACAGCTTTGCAGAGGAACTAAAAGGTAGTGAACAACAACAAAGTTTTCAGGTTGTTATATGTTCATTCAATGACGTCTTGAGAATTTTTTATGAATATTAATTAGGCCTTTGAGAACTGCAACCAGAGATGTTTCCGCACCCCCGATTTTTGACTTGAATTTAGAGGAAAAAGGTGCGGCTTATACACGGAACTTTACGGTATAACTTTGCGTGAGGGAGGTCCCTACCACCAAAATTTATAAAATATAAATTTTAGTATCTATAGAGAAGCACTGTGAGATGTAAGTGGCTTGCCTATTGACTCAAACCACGAAGGGGGAGGTTTGCTTGATATAAAACACTCCCTTGGATGGGACAACACATGCACATTCGTCCACCCCAGCTGCATTACCTTAGGTTTCCCAACCATTAATTATGTCACAAAGAGACGCATTGTGACATTAAAGTGGCTTGCCTATTGACTCAAAGCTGCTCCCTGTTAGAAGTTTTTTAATAAATTTGTTGGGTGAGGTAGTTGACCTTGACAGGTTTTGGAGCTGAAAGCTTATCTGAAAGCTTATCTGGATAAGCTTTTGGAGCTAAACTGGAACACTCAGAGCTGTGCTCTAGTAGAGCCTGGGTGCCACAGGCAACTTACTTTTGTCTCTAGGCGACTTGTATTATAACTTTGCAATCATAAAAGCTTTTAAGAGCTGGACACTTAAGATTTCTTACATAAGAGCCTTTGGGCACCCCCTTATTTTAATTATTATTTTTAAATTATCCTGGTGAGGATATGGGACTTACTCTAAGGTTTCCACTGTGAGGTATTTCTTCCCAATCACTATAGCATGCGGTCACAGCTTCTCCATCCTGTACTTTTATAGCAAACATAAGCTTGGGTCGTAATCCACCCGTAATGTCAGGGTCATATGGAGCTCGACAATCAAAAGCCTCAATCTTACCTGGGGAAGCCTGTAAGATGAGAAACAGTTTATTAATTAGTACTGAAGGCATCTTCTAGAATAATAATAAGTTATAAAATATACATTGTGCAAACATTTTTCTGAAACTAATGAATAACACAGTTGCAGGCCTGAAGATAATTAATTTTCAGACACCGGTAGAAAATCAGACATAACTTACAGGCGCGTAGCTGAGGTTTTTGGAAGGGTGTTCGTATTGACAGGAATATTTATTATGGGGTTATTAAATACGAGCGCCGAAGGCGCGAGCCTCTAGGGGGTCTCGGGACATGCCCCCCCATAATATTATGAAATCTAGAGGCCCTGAGCATTGTGCACGTCAATATTTCAAACTCGATGGAGTGTTTTAAAAATAACAGGTATTTTTAGTCATAACAACAATATTACCGGCGTTTTGTTGAATTGATACATTCATACATACATACTGGCTTAGTATACTAAACGTTTTACAAAAGCTTGACGTATGCTGCAAAGGCATCTCAGGGTAAAAGCTTAAGCCCCCCACCTCCCGGCTCCACCGTCAATGTACTAAAAGCAGCGTCAATATGCACTAAACACACGTATCACCTGGGTCCCCCGAAATTGTATTCCCTGCCTTTCGTCTATTGATACCCCATTTATCAAATCCCGAACGCCTGTTAAGGAAATATTTTTCAACGATGAGATTATTTTGACTGCATATAATACTAGGTCAAGGCCTACTCTGGGACCCAAAGTCGCCGAAACTTTGGGCGACTTAAAGCGACTTTAGGCGATTTTAGCTTATTTTGTCCAAAATTACGGGCGATTTAAGGCGATTTTGGGCGACTTTAGGCGACTTTGGGCGATTTTGAGCGACTTAGGCAATTTTAGGTGACCTTTTAGGCAATTTAAGGTGACCGACCTAAGTACAGTTGTGGTATACATGTACATGGGAATCATCATGGTTCACCATAAAGCATTGTTACAGAAAATATCTATACTTAGAGCGACTTTGGGCGATTTTGGGTCCCAGAGTAGGCTAAGGTCACTAGGATGTATTGAGGCCACTTACTTACTAATTCGCTACAGGAATATTCGTAAAGCAAACTTGACAACTGCATCATCCTCAGGTAGAGGCCTTGAAATAGATTGACAATTTCGTCCAGATCGACAGGCATATCATACTTGAGAGGAGAGCCTATTCTCCTAACAATTTCGTACTTTCCCGTTATTTTTAGCGTTTTTTTTTGCACGGTAATTTAAAAGCTGCAACACTCAAAGTTTGCTTTCCATCACCCACTATTTGCTAAAAGCTGAAAATCATCAGTTTGTGTTTTCAGTCCTCCATTATTGACCTCCAAAGGGGGTTCGTTCGAACCCCTCGAACCCCCCTCCTACGCGCCTGACTTATCAATAATTAAAACTCAGAATTGAGTAAAACAATTAATGAAAAAGCATGTATTGACTGGAACTTAGATTAAAAACAAACAACTAAAATAATTAATATACAGTCATACAACTGCTTTATAGAAAGAGATTAGAATTATAGTTAGATTTTTGAAATTCAAACCCTTTTAAAAACTGAGTGGAGTTTCTAAATAAATACAAAAATGCTAATTTATGGATTTGGAGTACCAGTAAGATCAGTCAATTTACATGTGAGGTGTTAAGAAGGTTTCCGCCCAACATTCGAGCAATACAGGCAAAAATAAAGTTACCAGAGAGAGCTCATAGCATTGTTTGTAACAGTTTAACTACAGGTTATAAAAACCTGACAAAATGTTAGCACTCAAGCTGACCCCGCGAGAGAAAAATGGATTTGAAATTATCTATATTTCAGTTAAAACCGACGTTTCACGCCAGTTCAAAACAAAATGGCGGGCGTTTTGAACATTTTTACGAGGTTTGACTTCAATTTTTTTGAGAATGCTTTAGAATTTAGTCACGGGGTCACTAAGACAAGTGAATTTCAGTAAGATCTTTTGAAAAGTATAATGTTGCCGTGCTATGAGCAGATTTTTGGTACTTAATTTTTGCACTCATTGCTCGAACTTTCAGCGGAATCCGTCTTAATCATTCTCAATCCCCTTACGAGTTTTTGAAAAGTGTAAATGACCTCACCTTTACATGTACCAAGCCACCATAAGGATTTATACTGCATTTCCAAACACCAAGTAAGCAGCCATACTTGTGTAGCACTATCATTCAAAAGGACAGTAAAATTAGATAACAGATGGACCATTTAAGGGGTATGGTGGGCAATTTTGCTGAGCAAGAATTCTTTACCTAGTTTTAACTTCTTATCTTTACCGGATTGTGCACAACAGTTTTTCTGGGCAAGATTTTTTTAATTAAGTGCCCCCGCCCCCTCAAATGGTCTATCCCTAATAAGAAGCATACACCTCAGGTATGACAAGATACATGTACAGTGAAATTCTGATTTCTTGAACCCCCAAGGAAAACAAAAATTGGCTCAAGAAATCGAGAGTTTAACAAGTGGTGGGGGACAGGAAGGCGGGAGCCCAGGAGAAAAGGGGCAGGGAGCAGGAGAAGAAAGGGTGGGAAGTGGGATTCCTAAGGTGGCAGGAATCAGGAGAAAATGAGTAAAATTTCACAACATTTTGTTATATTTTGCAATAGATATGCAACAAAGAGGGGGGCACCACTTCGGAGAGGGGTGGGAAGCAGGAGTTAAAGGTATGGGAGGCGAGAGGTATAGACCCCCTGTCCCCCTCCACTGAGAAATTGGGAGTAAAGTTGCAGTGTTCAACTGAGTAAAGCAAATCCAAGAGAAATGACTTTTGGTTTGAGTTATTGTGAGGTTCGACAAGATTCCTCTGTAAATAGTACACTTTGGTACAAGTTCTACAATAACAATCGCTCTCCCTCTCTTGCTTCTTGCAATTTGATTGGCTTTTTGAAAAAGAAGCCATCAGACAGTTGTCAAAAGAGATATCGGCAACAGTACAGCACGCAGCACAGAAACCATGTACCTACCAATGATGTACAGTTCCCGAAATGAAGAGAGAGACCACTGATCAAGGGATGAAACACCATAATCTATAAATAAAAAATACAGCATAAAATTAATCTGCAATAATTAATTATTTTTAAAATTATTATAAATAAGAAAATATACTCAGAGATTATTCAAGAGAAGATATTTTTTATAAATAAATAATTATTTGTATCCTGGCAAAACCACATACATTCCTCTCTATTCTGGACACTACTTGTTTATAAAGCCGATACATGTATGATAGTTGTGGTGTTACCATTCATTGCAAAAAAAAAAGAAGAAATTTTTTTTTAATAACCTGTACTGCTATACTTGTCTTCATAATTTTTATTTTTGCATTATTTATATTTTTATATGACCAACACATTGCAAACTGGCTCTTATCCTTGCTTAAAAGGTTTTTCTCCAAGTTCTTTGGTTTTCCTCCACCCATAAAAACCATTTCTAAATTCCAACCTGATTGGGAATCAGAGGGCCACAGGTTTTTCAATCTAAGACTAAGTTTATTAAATCCTATTTTAACTTCTAGAAGCAGCGTTTTTTCCTTTTCAAAATAAAGTACATGTAAGAGCAATTTTAACAGATTCATTAAATTTTGTATGTGCACAATAAAGCAGCAGGAACTGAGAAGAATATTTAGCCACATGATAACTGAAATTGACACTGAAACTCAATCACAAACTGAGCTTATTAATTTTTTGGGGAGGGGGATTTGTGCTATCAAATTTGTAGTATGGAATCTGCAAAGTTGTTTTTATTCAATAGTTTTTAGTTGAGAAGAATTTTTTTCTCCTGAAATTCTCCTGGATTTGCATTTCTTTAGGTTGGAATTTCTGCATTAATTTTAGCCCAAAGACTCAATAGCCAGGTGGTTTTAAATTTATAACAATGGCAGTAGACCCTATGCATATTCTCTGCATTGGACTGGAACTAGCTTGCAAGGGAAGAAAACCTTGCACGATACCCACATTAGCCTCCAGTACAAGCCATTTCCAGTCCAATACCGAGAGCATGAATATGGTCTATCCTCTTGTTGTATTTAATAAATAGTATTTTAGACATTACACCAAGCTCTCTGTTGATAACAAAGTTTTCATGTCTACTGAGGTCAACCAGGAGTTTATATCAATTAAGTGTTTCACGGGTATGCTTACACTGACAAAACAAGCGAAACAAACCAGTTGTACAGTTACAAAGTTTTAGTCCCAGCTAAAATAGCTTAGCTTGCATGCAATAAGCCAGGATAATTTCCGCAAAACTTTTAATTTTTCGATATATAATTACATGGCAAATAATTATAAATCATTGGACTAAAATATGGGAGTTCGTTTGCTCTTGACTGTCTACGCGCTTGAATAAATTCTTCAACAATTTTATCTTTTCGTTTTCTATGGCACAAAATAAAGGCAAGTAATTTACCTCTATAGCACAGATGTTGCCAAATCTGATCGATAAAGCAGGCATTACGGAATCTCTGGCACGTCTTTGCTACCCTGCCAAGCTCAAGGCCAGTTAGGTGTTTGAAAATCGAGGCCAGCAGCTCGTTGGCTAGGTTGAAAATTTCTGCCATCTAAATCATCTTCAGATCCCCAGTGAGCGTGACAGATGAATGTGAAACTGTTTTTCTATTAAATACATGTACATGTTTACGTCTGTATTTTCCCTTCCGCCATCTTCGTAAAATTTACATGTTACCATCACCCACAATACATTGCAGACTGTGACTAGCTCCAGGACAACGCGAATCAAACATTACGCGGGAGATCGTAAAAAACACATTTTGTGTCAAAATACTTTTGTGACGTTTATTAAGACCGGGTTTTAAGCTCTATTTCAGCTGCGATGTCACAACAAGGGGCGACATTGCAGACGTACAACAACGAACTAGTGAAATGTAAGTATTTTTCCATGCAGAATGCAGGGAAAAAGTCAGAAAACTTTGACAAATGAGGTCATTTCTGCCGCCATGTTATTCATGAAGGACACGAAACAAACATCCTTTTCTTTCAAATTTGTGTGTTTACGTTTATGTCTAGGTATTGAGGATCTCTGCACGAAACGAGATGAGCTACAGAAACAAATACTTAACGAGGAGGAGGAGAAAGGAAAAATCCAGAACGACATTCGCATCCTCAGCGAACGGCTGGCAAAAATCAACGAGAGCCTTGCCAAGAAGATAGCCTCGAGAAACGAATACGACAAAACGATCTCCGAAACAGAGGCAGCTTATATGAAGGTGAGAGTAAACCTCCCGTGAAATCAGTGGGTGTAACCTTATAATGTAGAATATTGATTTCCTTACCCCCATCCTCTGGGGCAGGGGGCTGTAGCTCCCTCAAACAAATAATTTTTTTTTTTTTTTTGGGGGGGGGGGCTCAGCCCCCCCCCCCCCACGTTTTGGTGTCGCAAATGCAGCATGAAATTGGGTTGTCAAAATATTTTGTCTTGTGAATGAATTCAAACATTTTCAAAACTTCCTTGGAAGTCTTCGGGAAACTGTTTCTATTCGGAAAAGTTTGAAAAATAATTGGTAACGTTCGTATGGCCTTCGGACAACAATCAGAGAATCTTCGTAAATCTCTGGACTCTTAAAAACTGCTCAGAAAACAAAAAGTTGCTAGAACAGAAAAAAGTTGCCCCAAATATATAAACCAGCCAAGTATTTTTGGGTCAGTCTTAGCTCCCCCCACGTTCCAAATAGCTACGCCTCCTCTGAAAAGTTGTTTGTTTTTTGCCCTGTACCTACAGCTCATCAAATGCTCATTTTCTTTGACAAGTAATGCAGTTTTAAAATGTTTTACTGTGTGTGCCCAATGATCCACCCTTGGTTTGTACTGGGAGCTGGATCAGGGGATGTGGGGCAGCACGTGTTGATTTGCTCTTAAATCAAGGGGCTGCTTACCAGGACACACATAATATAGAACATGCCATATTGCTGAGGAATGACAGGGAGGGAGTGGGTTTCCAGGGTGCATTCCGTGTACACGCCATGCTGAAGATATGCCAAGATTTTGGAATAACTCATTTTGGTTAATAATTGGTGATAATTTTTTTGTTAAAATTGATTTTTGTTCTTGATTGCAGATTCTTGAAAGTTCCCAAACTCTTCTTCATGTTTTAAAGAAAGAGACTGGGAAAGACAAACCTCAGCCAAGTCATAGTCAGGGGTCAGTGCGTGATAAAACTGGGACACAAACAACATAAACATACTCTGAATTTATATAGCGAGTTATTGGACAATTATAAATTTCTAAAGCTTGTCAAACCATTGTTATATGCAAATGAACACTTTCACCAAGCAACAGTGCAAATAAGTGAAAAAATAGTTTGCCAAGTACCATAAATTGTCATCACTGCTACATTATTTGTAAAAAGACTTTCAAAATAATCAGTTTTTGTAACTGTGTGTATTTTCGAGTGCATTAAATACAGCTACTGGTTGTTTGTAAATAAAATGCAATACCTGTAGCTGTGCATAAAAAGTAATGAGAAAAGAACAAACTTTACTTATCAGTCTTACTATCAATAAAATGTACAAAGTAATATAGCGACTAACATGTACACAATAAAGGCAATTATTTTCAGCTAACAGACTCTCTCCTTTTGTGATTTACAAACATTAACTCTACACAAAAAAATGCGGTTTATCAAATGTTAAATTTTGTCCAGAACCTTGTATTCAAAGCTAGATTTTACAAGAATTGTCTGAAAAGAGTGAAAGAGTTCACAAAAGGTTGTTTATTCTGTGAAGGTTGATCAATAAGTTGACCTTTCACATCATTAAAATCAACCCAAAATATTGACTTTGACTATTGTTAAAAACCAGCTGAAAGTGTAGCATCACTTGTTAGTTTGAATATACTGGTACTCTATGAATGCAATGTAAACAATATATCATTATCCTCATCAATCTGTATTTATACATGAAATCATATTTACATGGTCTTTCAAGGAATTGTGTGAATTTATACTAGAGTACATTAACTATAGAACTACTTAACTTAGTGTGTGTGTGTACTTGAACTACTGGTAAAAATCTGCCTCAGGTACGATGGAGAAAGATTATTGATTTTTTGTACATAACAGTTACATGTAACTGTTTTTTACATCTTAATTATTATATATTTAATGATTTTATGCTACTAACAGTAGCCACAAACATTAATAATAACTGTTAGTATGTAATTGTGTATAGCATGTAAATTGTTATTACATGTTGCAATTTAAACCTATGTTTGTATGGCTTGGCAAAAAAGAATTCATCCCCCCCCCTCTGCCCCCCCCCCCCCAAAAAAAAAAGCAGGGCCCACCTTCACCCTGCCACAACTGGCATAAAAGAAATTGGTAGTGTCTTGATCAAGGAGCTAGACTCACAGCTTTCAATAATGTTTAAATTAGGTGACTGCCCTTAGCTTGTGTGGCACCTGACAGAAAACAATTGATATAAGGAGCTAAAACAGCTCCCTTTTAAAGAAGCTGTTGATTCACCCCTTGGAGCTCCAGCTGATGTAGGGTCTTAATGAGAGACCTGAGACTGAGTCAATTTACGTTTCAAACAAGGTCCCAGTCCAAAAGGAAATCTGACTATTCAATTGAACAAAAACATTTATAATAAATAGCATCTATTGGTAATGTCTGTCATCTTCCACGTTTTCCTCTTCCCTTGCTATATCTTTCTTGTTTCTTGTAGGGGTGAGTTCTTGTTCGCTCACTCTGAACAAGGAGAGGATGTTTTCCTTGGGAAGGGGTTTTCAGTTCACCACCGCTTTCCATTAGTTTGAGCTTGGTCTCAATTGCTTTTATTTTAGATTCACAGCTGAAAGTAGAGAGTATCTCATGTTACAAAAGAAACATTTTAATGAACAGTAATTAGACACTTCGACCCAGGGTAGATCTAGTCTTTCTGAGATGAATTTGTGATAAAAATTTAAAGGCTTGCAATCATGACATTCCTTAAAATGCTGATGCTGAAGATGCTTTGATAGATAGTACAGTCAACTCTCGTTATAGCAGACACGCTCGGGGCGTCCTTTAGTACCCGTTATAGCGAGAGTCCATAATAGCGGGAGTCATTTCCAGTCAAACCTTTTTTGCCGGGGATCTAGAATTTGTCCATAATAGCGAGTGTCCGCAATAGCGGGCGGGGTGTCCGCAAGGCGAGAGTTGACTGTAGCATTAAATGACTCAGGAGTATTTCAGGGGTTTCATTAAGTTTTGTAGTGCAAAAGCACCAAAAAGAGGAAAGGTGGGCAGAAAAGAACACAATAAGTACTGGTAACTTTCTTTATGTTCAGTTTGAAAGTAGGTGGGTACATACTTTTGAGTATCATGCGGTTACCGGTACCCGGGTCCTGCCCCTTAATGAGAACCCTGGTTATTTACTCCCACTTAATGGGATACTATTACACTAAAGGGTAACTCCCAGTTGGAGAGTAAAGCATCTAACTTGCCTAAGAATAGAAGGTTGTGCCTCTGCCAGGGCTCCAACCCAGACTGCTTGGCCCACAGTCCAGCAAATTTAAACCATTTTGTCACTGCACCTAAATTAACACACAGTCCTCACAACTACCAATATCGTGTAGTTTATCTGTCTCACCTGTTTAGTGAGCTTCGTGATGAGCCTGCAGATGGCATTGTGCTCTTTCCTCCTTCCTTTTTCTTTTCCTGCAGGTGGAGAGAACATAGCTTTTCACTAGATGCCATAACGTATACATGTACCTGTCAACTACCTAGCCATTGAATGAGTCTCACACTTGAGGGTCAAAAACATTGATGTAACACCTATGGACTACTGTAATTTATCACACCTTGTTAAAAACTTTGAGCTATTACAGCCTAAAATGACAGACTTTTTTTTAAAAAAGTAATGAAACAGCAATTTTTCACCACATACCATAATTCTAAATTTGTGAGACTATGTTCAAAACTTCTTGTTAACTACTTACCGCATATGCTGTTTGTTTGAATCTTGCCCAGTTTACAGTGAGATGCTTTGAGAGTGCTAGTTTGCCATTGAGTCCATGTAGTGCATTTTCTGCTTCCTGGAAAATTAAAAAAATAAAAGTGGATCTCTTGTCTTCCGTGCAGAATTGTATTTGGGTAATCATGCTTTGATACTCACCTCAAATGTTTTGTATTCAACAAAACAGTAACATGGTTCTCCTTCCCTTACACCAGATTTATGAAAATGGAGTTGGAAGTTCTTGATCTCTCCAAACCTCTGAAGAATTTTCAGAAGATTGTACCTGAAAATCATTGAACAAACTAGTAAAGGACTGAAAAAGCACCATTAAACAAGAGCAAGAGTAATAAAACTGTGTTTAATTCTGTTAATCATAGCGCAGCATTAACAATCAAGTAGTCACGTTACAGAGAAAGAAGCCAAGGAGAGAGCCTGAAATCCTCAAGTACGGGTGTGTGGGGTGTGTGTGTGTGTGTGTGGGGGGGGGGGGGGGGGGCATTATTGGGACTCCTTCCCAAAACTTATTAGCCAAAAGTGAATAAATTTTTGGACTAGGTTGTATACCAAAGGGGTCCTTTATCAAAGAACAGCAAAGATATCAGTTATGTTGCTTTTTTTCATATACTGGTAATAAGCCAACCAGGGATTCTCTGCTATAAAACAGAGAGTTGTATAGTGTTTTTACTTGGTGGGTAAGCTTAACTCCAAGTTTTTATCTGACAGTTAAATAAAATTATAAAGTTGTTATAAAGCTTGTTATTATAAATATTATGGATTATCTTCACTGGTTGGCAAATTGAATGACAGGTTAACTGATATCTTCCCAATCAAACCTTAAAACAATAATGAACTAAAAAAAATTCAGGGCATGAAAGTTTATACGAAGTTTAATCAGAAACCGGTTTAATTTAAATGTTTCTGTTTTTTTTTTTTTGTTGTTTCTTTTTTTTTTTTTTTTTGGGGGGGGGGGGTGGCCATTCGTAAGGGAACTTGTTCCTGTTTTTGGTCTTTCCCTCGGCTTTGTATAGTATGTATGTTTAACAAAATAATTAAAGTAAGAAAAATCATTCGATTTTAGGGAAATAAACTTAAAAGCGCAGCATACTCACTCGCTCAGTCGTTTGTCTAGATTCCCGATCCACAAAGTTAATTTGTTGCTAACGTCTTCATCTTTTCCCTGCAAAAATGAACCAAAAACTTTTATCATTTGACAGAAAAAACAATAACAAAACAAATGGCTCTCACTTTTCCGTCACTTGAAGCAGCCATGTTGATTCAGTTAAATACCTCTTACATGACGTAGCTTCCAATTACACGAAATGCCGCTGTGAAAAATTCTCGATCCATGCCTACGCGTCCAAAATGGCGGACAGAAGAGAAGAAAGCCCTCGCAGAACGAGCAAGAACTCTAGAAGTTCCCAAGACTCCAAGGTAAGTCTACTGTTTCAATAGTGTTAGTGGCATTAAGTTATTTCCTGAATGTTTCACTAGGTGTTAATAAATTTGATTTTTCACCATGAATTAAGCTCATTTTAGGCTAAACCTAATAATTTAAAATAAATAAGCTTATACGATCTAGATAATTTGATGTGATTACTGTAATTTTCTTTCCGTCGAAATTTTCGATTAAATGGATTTTTAATCCTAAGATCAAAAATGAAAATTATATAAACAACACAAATATAAGCTTAGTCGGAAAGATTTCCGCACAGGACCCTACATTAATTATGTATGCAACATTTCATACTATGGGCACTATACATAAACAGCAATCATGAAAAGAACGAATCAGTCAGAAAATTGTATGCATAATTAATGTAGGGTCCTGTGCGGAAATCTTGCCGCTTAGTCTAGTATTGTTATCAAACCAGTAAAAACGCAAGAGGTTTTGCACATCTAATCAAAATATGATCATTGCGCTCAAACGTATCATCAGCCAATGTATATCAAAATACAACATGGACTAACATCACTTCCCGTGGGGGGGGGGGGGGAGTAAAACTAGTCACTTCATTCTATGGCAACTAGAATAAACTAGACTCATATGCAGACTTAACCTTTTTCCCAGTACATTACGTTAACAGTTATCAGTTGATCTAGTAGCGCCTTCAACATTGCTACTGTAATACCTGCTTGTGTGCATGATAGGATTCAAGGAAGTCTAGAAAACGTAGCCAAAGTTCTGAAAGAAGCTCTGGAAGTTCAAGAACATCAAGCAGTTCTAGCAGCCCAGTAAGGTAATAATTGTTTGAAGTTTTTTCAAATTGCATGAGCCTTTTTTGGCAAGTGCAGTTTGATTACTTTTAAAACAGCAAGAACACCTATTAATCACAAATTGTACAAGAGGGTGGTATTAATAATTTTTTTTTATTTTTAGTATATTCATCAAAATTATGAGCATATTTTTGTTCTATGATCCATCACCATTTGGAATAGCAAGCTTTGTAACTTCTTGATAGACATACATGTGTAAACTTTGAAACTCTTCAGTGTGAACTTTTGGTAGGAAGATCAATAGGGAACTCCAGTGAAGTATGGTAATTATTTGGGATTGATTGTAAAGCTTTCATCCAATCAGAATCCAGTAATTTTGTTGAGTGTACCATAACACTTACAGACCTTGTACATACCGTAAAATTCCAGTTATAAGCCCCCCCCCCCCCCCACTTATAAGCCCCTCCGGTTATAGGCCCATCTGCTTGGAAACAAAAAAATACATCCGATTATAAGCCACCCCCCCCCCTTGGATATAAGCCCCCTCTACCGGGTGGCAATATTGAATAGGGCTAAATGTTGCTTTATTATGCGTTTTTAACTTAAAAACGTATTTCGATCAACACTCCCGTGGCTCTTTTGGAAACGTTTTTTTCATTCCGCTTATAAGCCCTCCCGGATATAAGCCCCTACGTTTAAAAGCCCACCCAAAACCCCTTACGAAGTTGTATAAGCCCAGGGCTTATAAACGGAATTCTATGGTATGTGAATCTTGATATATCTTGCTCTTGTTGTGCACACATAATTAATTTGGTCCCTTTTTGACAATGGTACCTTTTAGTTCAAAACAAAAATGCTGCATTTTTTATAAATTATTTCTATAATGTACGCTACAGCTTTATACATAAACAGACATTTTTACATACACATATATTTTTACATGTGGACATTACAGGAAAAAATCAAGAACCTCCAAATCAAAAAAGAGATCAAAACGAAGTCCATCATCAGAAAGTAGCAGCAGTAGCAGTGACTCTTCTGACTCAGAAACAAACAAGAAAAGACATAAGAAAGCTAAGAAGAAAGAAGAAAATAAAAAACATCAGGTGCAGTGTGTACCAGTGTGTAGTCTTTTACAGCACTTCTCAAACTCAAGGAAAAAAACAAAGAATATCACAGCCATGATGGCGGTTTGGATAATTATATGATCTTAATTAGCATAGATATTTGCGATTTTATTTCTCTGTTTACGTCTTACTTTAAGTTTCGATTCAGAAGATACCGGTATGTCAAACACTTGAGACAATGCTCCATGAAAATTGAGAACAGTTTCCCCTCACCTTTGCACAATCATTCTGGTGTGGCTGCATTTAAATAATGGTCGAGGAGAGTTCTACTCTTTTCAACTCTCGGCAATTCTCCTCCTTGTTCAGCCTGGGCTGTCTTTGCCCAATCGTCTTCTTGGCATGCTGACCATACACAGCAATTTTATTTTTTTAATTTTTCCAGCCATGTTTACCACTAGTCAGCAGATTTTCCATCCTTCCACAAATTCCAAATGACTTTTTCATTAAAAAATATTTGCAATAATCTTTGTGTTGCAGGATAAGAAGAGGCGAAAAAAGAAAGAGAAAAGAAAGAAAGAAAAGAAATCCAACTTAGCTGTAAACCAACAGAAGTATGGCAAATATGGAATCTTGATTGAAAGTGACATGTTCAACAAACAACAGGAATTTTACCTGTGGCTCCAAGAAGTCAAGAAAATAAATCCTGAAGTTTTTCCTAGATTTGAGATGAAGAAAATGTTTGAGACCTTTGCAGAGGATTATAACACTGTTACATTACCACATAAAAAGTAAGAAAAGTGTTTTCAGTAAAATTGATATGCTATCTTGTGGCTCAATTGCGAAGAAAAAATATAAACAAAAACAATCATGCCATTTTTTCTGCTTCCAGTTTGACAGTTGGTTTATGATGCACAATGTCATTATAGCCATGTTCCAGCTAGGCCCTCAAGTGGTGGGGCTTTAGTCCTGGGCGAGTGAAAAAAAAAAATGAGGAGAGGACCCCATCCAGCTCTACTGCCTCTCCAGACACCCTCACTCCCACTCTCACCTTAATTTTCATAAGCTTTTTGTTTGCCACTAATCAAGAGCCTGGAATAGGCTATGTCATTATTTTACAAGATCATACCTATTGTCTGAGTACAAGGCCTTTTCATTTAACCCAGCTTGGGCACATAGTATTCATCTTACCAAAATTCCCAGCCCTTTGACCCTTGCAGGTTGGTCGCCTCACACTCAGACCTCCACAGCTAAAGATACAAAAAGATTTATTGACATGTTTTATGTGATAAGACCATTATGAGCTGAAAACGAAACTTATGACAACCCTCCAAGTTAAGACCATTTTAGTCGCCATCAGATGGCGACTAAAATTTTGGAGCTGGCGACTAAATTGGAACCAAAGTCGCCAGCCTGGCAACTAAAATTGAGAAGAAGGATTGAAAGTGTAAGCTTAATTTAGCAACTAAAATTTTTCACTGGCGACCAAACCTGAGCAGTCGGTCGCCAAATGGCCGCGGGGAAAAAAATAAACTTGGAGGGTTGTATGATTGCTGGAATCAAGTATGAAATTTACTGATTTTAAATTTTTATCATTACAGATTTTATGACCTAGAAAAGTGGGAAGCCAAACAGAGGAAAAAGGGAAGAAGAAAGGCCTTGAAGAAAGCACAGAAACAGCTGGTTTCCATTGAAAGTGATGAACTCCGACATAAATCGCTGCACACTGGACCAACAAGACCTGGTAAGGAGATCAGTGGTGAAATCTCGCAAACAGAAAGATCATAAAGCCAGGGCTGTACCTAGCAGGGAGGGAGGAGAGGGCAGGGGCACAGTTGCCCCCGCCAGGAAAACTTAAAAACTAAGAAAACTAACGAAAAAAACAAAAAAGTAAACTAAAAAAACAAGTTGCTTCCGCCAGAAAAAACTTGCCCCCGCAGACAAAAAATCCTAGATACGCCCCTGAAAGCCTGAGAAAATTTAAGCCCTGATATTCTTGAAGGTTTTTTTAATGCAATTCAAGTCAATTAAGATACTATAATTAATTTAATTTTTCAGTTTTAACTTAATTTGTGTTGTTTCATGCAGGAATGAGTAAAGACGATTTGCTTGAAATGCAAAAGATCATGAGAGAAAGACAACTGGAAGAGTACAAGAAAAAGGCTGGCTGGGAACTTGACGAATCCAAGGGTGTACGATATCAGACAATCCTCTGACAGTTAACTGTTTTAATAAATTCACATGATTGTCACAAAGACAGTTACATGAGAAACTGACGTGATGCGCGATAAGCACATTTACAGGCTTTAATATTGTCACTTTTAAAATAAGTTAAAACTTGGTTTAAATATTATAGAAAAGCAAATAATTGTCCTAAATTTTTTTATTCCACCACTGGGGGTAGGAAACTAAGATTGACAGTAAAAAATGTTAAAATCTACACGAAGATCACAATACAAAGGAATTCTGATTTCTCATACCCTTGATTTCTCAACTGAATCTCCCAATTTCCCAAACCAATTTTCGTTTTCCTTGGATGGTTCTTCTCTGTAATTTTATCCCTGATTTCTAGAAGCAATTTCTGTTCCCCTGGTGGTTTGAGAAATCAGGATTCAACTGTAGTCAACATGCATTTCCCAGTAATTTAAAAAACTCTTTTGTATGATAAAATTAGGAGTGGTTTAGTATGACTTACAGTTTGTAGGTATAAAACCAGCATTCTATGCAGCCTCATGATGATTTTTTGACCTAATTACTGTACATACTACTATTGTTTTCAAACTGTGTGTAATTTGTAACAATATACTTAGTACAGTCAGTTTTTCCTTTGTTAAAAAGATGTACAGTGAATACTATTTATAAAAAAAACATCCATACATTATGGTTACATTTGTAGATGACTTTGCCTAAAAACCTCTACAGAACTTCCAAACTATTCTAATTAAAACATTTTTATTACTTAAAACTAATTTTAATTTCTGTATGAAAATATTAGAATTCTCAACTACACAGTCTAGTAAAAACTTATTGGGACCATTGTTACAGGTCCACTTAGGGTATTATATTTGACAGTAAAAATAGTAATATGTATAGCAATTTAATAAATGTGAATGTTTGTATGGTACTGGTATAAGAATAAAATATCCTTTAAAAGATCACTGTAACTTTGACTGATTTTCACATTTCATCCACAATAGACTTAATATGCACTTTATTTAGTTGATAAGTCTCAAATATAGATTTGCATTTTCTATTGTTGGTAACATGTGGCGAATCCAGATCAGTCGCTGACAACAAGGATTTATGTTCATCTAGTCTCATTTTGTTTGAGTCATCCAGACATTCTCTATTTCTTTTGTCTGACCAATTTGGTAGCAAAATGCAATCCTGAAAATTGTCAACCAATTTGTTATGTTGCCCATCATTCTCCACAAAATCCAAAGTTTCATTTCCAAGTCTAGCATTTTGCATGTGGCAAACGTTTCCGTCAATCCCAGTACCAGTATTAGTATTTTGAGCCAAATCCTGAAGCAATGAAACTGTAGGTTTTGTTGCTCCTGTTAGTTGCACTGATCGTCTTCTTTTACCTGATGGACATTGTTCATTAGTATCCTTTGTGCATGCTATTTCAAGGCTCTTTCTCTTGTAGGCTTTAGAGGCAGCATGATCCTTAGTAAAGGTTTTTTCAGTTTCCTTTCCTTTTTCATTGGAGGAAGGGAGGTAGTGTTTTACCAAGACTACCTTCGCATCGCCCTGATGTTTTGCCTTCAGAATTATTGATTTCTTTGAGGATGTTGATTCCTGGGCTGTGTTTATTTCAAGTGCCATGGCTCATGATTTAATAACTTCGTGGTGGTGGTCGAATTTTGCTTTCAAACTTGACTTGATATGTCAAATTTCTTTCAATGAATGAGATGAACACCTTTAAATGCAGACTGCCAGCTGTCTCCTAAATATCAAATGGTGCAAATGTTTTTTTAACTTGTTGCAAACAAAAGCAAAAGATTGGCAGAATTTGAAAGTTTAGGTAAAAGCTCCAGAAGAAGTTTTCAAAATCCTCCCAACCTTTCTGGAGTTTTCTTTCCCGAAGCCTCCTTTTCTTTCAGCCAGCACAAAGAGTGCAGACTCCAACCAAGTCCGATTTGAAAGTCAGCAATTCATACACTTCAGGTATTGCAAAGAAAAGCTGATTGGCTTACAATCAAAAATGGGCACTTTGCACATGCTCAAACAACTTGGACTTGGCCACAGTCAATCTCGTCCCCAGAGGCCGCGATCCTTCTGGTCTGCGCCAGGGATCGGTACCTCTGGGCTATTCTGAAAAGCCGCCACAAAGGCGTCTAAATCTGATTGGCTGTTAAAACCCATGTTTGTTTTTTTCTCTGAAACAATGAAATACTTCTGATTGGTTGATCTGTAACGCGCCAAAATTTGAACGTGGATGGTTGTCGGGATGGTTGTCCTGGCCCCTGGGGAATTAAATGTCTGTGCTTTATGCAAATCAAAGATTGTGCACGCAATCGTAATATGTGCTGTTTTCGGATGTATTTCTGTTTGGAGACGACATCAACAGTCTCGGAGCAATTCTTTTTCACTTAAATAAGCATGTTTAATGTATAACAATGTTTAACAACAGAGAATCGTCCAAAAACAGCACCTATTACAATTACGTGACACGACCTGAATTTGCATAAAACCGCAGACATGTCTAGTCTCTGGGTGAATGAATTATGTAACGGTCGAATGACTTTTTTAATTATTCAGTTGTTGAACATTTTAAAATTAAATATACATTAAGAAGAACTAGCTTGCTGATTTTGACTTTACTGGGGCTTTACACGAGCTAAAGCTGTAACATTAATTTTTTGCTGAAATTTTCAACAAAATCCTACTGCTAGTAATCGTTGCAAGAACCAACCGTCATCTCTGGAATGTGAAGCGTGCGCCAATAGAGTCATCGTGAGAATACAATCTCTGGGGCACGCACACAATCAAACCGGAACCAGGATTTCCTGGTTCCGGTTTGGATTCGTCCAGAGCCGTTGAGTTTCCCGACCGCTGGTCAAGGGGAACACAGGCTCTGGGGACGAGATTGGGCCACAGTCTACCTTCCTTGTGCTGACCAAAAGAAGAGCTCTGGCCAGGGGGGAGGCAGTACTATGTGCTGCCCAATGGGGTTATGATTTTCGGAATCCTGATCTAGTCTGACTAGAACAGGGTCTCCATTTAGAGACAATTCCTAGAATGGGGTATGATAATTTCAACGCATGAAAGTTTTAACTTATCAACAGCCAGAAAAATACCCATTCTAGAAATAATACCGAATACCCCATTCTAAAATGATACCCCATTCTAGAAATAGGTCAATCATTTAAAATGCAAATTATTTCTCAAAAGGGGTGCTAATTTTGAGGCCATACCCATCCAAAACATACCCGAGTGCACCCCCCAGGGGCTATGGGGACAAGTGGCTATTTCCATTCTATAATTAACGAAAGCCAACAAAATGCAAACAAAGTGCATGAAAACGATGCTAACAACAACTACACGGCACCATCAATCAATTCGTGCATTATACGATTTAAACAAATAATTATGGCGGCGCGAAATAACTCAAAAGAGGGTTTACTTGCAACCTATTTTAACCCTTAATTAACTACCTCTACTCGTTTATAATGACTCTTAGCTTGCCAGATGCTAGCAAAGTATAAATATTTGTACCTTTTTCTTTTGTATCCTGTATTTTTCCTCCGTTGTACAAATTTCGCGCTTTCTTTCCGCGAAAGTTTCTGCCCCAGGGCTCACCTGCCTGACACCGTCGAGAAAACTGGGTACCAGAACAGTGTTCAAAATGGCGGATGAAAAGCTTGCTTCTCAGACGCTACAAAGATTTTCCGAATTAGAGGAACTTGCCCAAGAAATTATGGAAGACAGACATCAGGTTAACATTCTAGGCTAACCTGGTCACAGGGGTTTAATTTCTTCTTTCTTCTACTTACACAAAAATGCCGTTGCGGAAGATCGAAGTTAGCGACCCAAATTGAATTTGGAAAAGAGAAGAAAGAAAACCTCTGGGACCAATGGTAAAACTAGCTCCGTATCGTCTACAAGATAGCAGGATATTGTTCCAGCATCCTAGATATTCTACGGACGTGATATAGCCCCAGAACAAGTTGGTTGGAGTGAACCAAAATTGGCTAAAACACTTGACTTTGATTCACACTAGTCAGTAGTTTGAGATGACACACTGAGACAAGTCCTTTATGAGGCCCGGGGGGGGGGGGGGTACTCCCTATAATGGCCTACACGGGAAGGCTCCGCCCGAAAGGTGTACCTTTTTCGGGCTTCAGGTATATAAAAGGGTAGGGATTTCATGAGTTTAAGTATATGAAAGGGTATGGAAATCTGTCATTTGGCTATTTAAAAAAGCCTTTAATTAAAATATTTCGAACAGACGCAATTTATGGCTGTATTATTTTAATTTATTAAGCGCTACATAAAAATGACAAGAAAACGTCCTATTTTAAGTCCAGTCATGTGTCTTAGGTATATGAAAGGGGTACCTTTTTTCAGTTAAAGGTATACGAAAGGGGTACAATTTCTGTCAAAAATGGTATATAAAAGGGTAAGGGGTTAGAACTTGGGGCGGAGCCTCCCCGTATAAAACTTTTTTGAGTACCCCCCCCCCCCAGGGTTATGAGGACACTTTTTTGTGGGAAAATGAGGGGTGCCATGTTATTTTCTCAAAGAAGTGGACAGAAATAGGGGGTGTTTGATGTTGTTTAAACTCATGAGTTAGAGCCCATGGAGCCAGGTAATGGGCTCCTGGTAAACGTTGACAAAAGGTTGGGATGGGAGAACAAATTTTCAAAAGAATGTTGCCAAGAAACTGATGTCAGAATCAGACCAACCATGTCGGGAAAAAAGGGGGGGATAAATGGATGGTTAATGTGAGTGAATAACCATTTCCCTACATGCCAACATGTTGTCCTGTATAAAGAGATCAGCTTACTGCCATCTGTTCTTGATAGAACCTTTAGACTTGAAAAAGATTAACCCACCACTGAAAAAGGCAGGGCTGGTAGACATAGCCAGATGTGAATAAACAAGTTTGCTCAAATCCCACACCCAGGTCTTGTTGTCAGCTTGGGTCTTTATTACAGCAGGAAGCCAGAAGCATATTACTGGTAATAAAAATTTATAGAATTTCAAGTCTTCCCATTTAGATCTCATTCATTCATTTTGGCAGATTGTTGAACTTGATAAGAAGAGGAATACCAACAGAGAGGCTCTGCGGACACTCAAGAGAGAAGAGACAACTGGAGTAAAGAGGGAACAGTGTATGTTAGCTTATATTAAAACAGTTAATAGAATGCTTGTTTATATGCAGTTAAAGACCTTACACATTAAAATTCTATCCTCTTGCCCAGTTTTCTGCTGAGTTCCATAGAGTGGCTGCATGCCCCATCAAGATTACACTCTTTGTTTTTGTTCATGGTCATTCATGGGGGGCACAAACAAAATGTATCTTTATTTAACACAATTATGCATCATCTTTCAGCTTCCAAGTCCTGGGTATGTTTTGGGAACATGTTTATAAAGCTTCCAAGCCCTAATGTACAAACAATGCTACAACAAGGTTAGTGGTGTAAATAAAACTAATGAAAATTACAGTGTCACTTCATTTATTTTTGTATTTATTTAACCATTTAATTTTATACAGAAGGGTTTAACCGTAAGTTGTCAATTTTTCCTTCTGTGAAGATCAAAAGAACTTGGATGATGAAATAAGCAGACTGAGGAAGGATCTGAAACCAAAAGTATCAAAACTTCATGAACTTGAAGGTTGGTTTTCTATTTAGAACAAAGTTAATACTGAATCCTTTAATTGAAATGCAAAGCTTTCTTGAGTTTATCCTGTTATTTCTCTATCAAATATGATGAAACCTCTGGCTATGCTGAGAAGATCAAACAAAGTTTGTAAGTTCCACAATAATAATAATTATATATCTAAAAAACGGACTTATGCCTACATACTGCCAAGCATTCTCAATAGTATTTATGCATTCTAGTCAGTAATGCTTGATGTATATGCTTCCTTTTAAGGATTACCTGAGGTGAAAGGATTTGACCTTGCTGCATTAACTCAAGATGATTTACAGAACCTGAAGCCATGAGCCATGCTGACAAACTTAAAAGATTCCCAAATCCTGAAGTACACATGTGCAAGCAAGAAACGATAAAAAAGAAAAACAGCACAGAGACTTGATGCTCTGTGCACATAACCTGTGAAGGACCAGACTCTTACCCAGTCGCTTCTCTCGCAATATGAGCGGCGCGCAATGCATCAAGGGAAGGGCGAACTGAAAGCGCGTTTTCTGTCTCCTCCCCATCAACCTCTTCGAGGGTAGCAAAAAAACGAGTAATGACTGGGTACGAGTCTGTCGCAAGGCTTAACCACCAGCGGCTATGTTTGGAAAAAAACAAGCCAATGCTATTCTCCTCAAGAAGTAATAAAGACTGGGGCATGACACCTGACATCAGTTGAAATCAAGCTCAACGATGAATCCCACTACATGAAAACAATGCAGAACAAATCTTCCATCTGTTATAATGAGTAGTAGAGGATGAACAAACAAAAGACACAGTACATATTTAAAATTTGCGTTTGAGTTTATTTGCATAGTAACAAAACCTTTTTTACACCTCACTTATATTGAAACCACATCACAAACATTAACAAATTCATACTATCAAATAAATATATTATATAAATGTACATATTTACAAAATAATAACATAATTTATTGTTGTATTAGACAACATTCCAGTTTTTGGTCAGAGAATGTAAGAAATGTGACATTCAGTAAAGCGTGCCTCTGCCTAATTTGAAATTATCATTATAATAAAATATTGTATAAATTACAATCTTATATAAAATAATAAATGTACTTATTCTTAAGGTGTACTTATTGCAAACATAGCACTGTGAACAATGTATGTGATGTTCGACTAGAGGATAAAGGAGACAATGAATCCACTTGTAACACCTTAACAAGATTTCTGAAGAATTCTGACAATTTTCTGGATTAGTTTGACACTGATGAGGCCTTCCAAGGGGGTTTTGGTGACAAACGACATTGCTCCAAAGTAGCTAAAAATATAGCGACAATCTTGCCGACACAAATTAGCACTGAAAAGGTATATATTTGCGACAGTGACAATGTTTCCCTCGCCAAATAGGCAACCTTGGGCTGAAAAGACAATCAACGAGATTGACATGCTAGTCCCTCTCTCTTTACTATGCTCATGACAACTTCAGTTATCACGACTTCTTTACTGACTGGGCATTCTTGAACACTTGTTTCAGTTGTTTGTCACGGTCACTGTTGTCACACCCTGTGGAAAGTAAAACTCTGAGTTACAGTATACAGATGTTACAGGTGTCCCTCTTTAGAAATTAGAATAATTTTATGAATTCAGACTGGGGTAAGAAAAGGAGAAATTGTGTACAGAAGACAGAAAGCGAGAGTGTGATAGTGAGAATCTGACTAAACAGCAAACGTTTGCAAAATTCCATACATAAAGTAGGTGAGCACCACATAATAACTCGATCAGTCTACTTCCACATAAAACGTTAACTGACTCACAACACAACTCCAATTCATCTGCCCAACATAGAATTCAACGTCTGCACAAAAACCAAAGTCCACACTAAACTCAACGTCGGCACTAAACTCGACGTCTAACTCAAAGTGCAACGTCCAAGCAAAAACATACGACGAGACAAAACTCGGCATCTACCTAAACTCAACGCACAGAGAAAACCTAACGTCCACAGTAAACTCAGTACAGTGGAACCTCGATTTAACGAAGTGCCAAGGGACTGATGAAATTTGTTCGTTATATCGAGGGTTCGTTATATCGAAAACCTCGATATAACGAATTTGCGGAAAAACAACCAAAATGTTCGTTGTATCGAGGTATAATGAATCAGTTTTTAACGCTGTTACGTTGCACTACGTACCCAGCATTGCCGGGTATTATCCATTTCTGAAAATAACATTTGCACATAGATTTGGAAATATGTATTTAAACTTGTTCACTTGTTACAGGATTAAAGGAGTTTCATCTTTGTTGGTCTGTTTCGCATTCATATTTTGTCGCGTGTTGACATTTTTTCCTTATATCGAGGAGGTACAGTTTACGTTTGGGCTTCTGGATTGTGTTCGTTGTAACGAGGATTTAGTTATATCAAGGTTCGTTATATCGAGGTCCTGTTACATACATTTTCTATACATTTTACTGCAACTTTCGACGGGCTGAAGAATATCGTTCGTTAAACCGAGGACTGCGTTATATAGAGGTTCCTTAAATCGAGGTTCCACTGTAATGAGTAAAACATGGACATCCAAACAAATCCCAACATCGACACAAATTTAAACGTCTGCACAAAAACTAAACCTCTACACAAAACGTGACTGACTTCTACAGAAACCTCGGCGTCCACACACAATTGAATGCCCACCCAAAACTGAACGTCCAGACAAAACTCGATGTCCACTCAATAGTCGACTTGCACACAGAACTTGACGTCCAAACAAAACTCAACTTCCACTCAACTTACTGTACAGTTAGGTGTAACCCGTTACAACAAACTACGAAAAAACAAACTACAAGATATAACAAACAAACATTGTGAAGATGACCATTTTTTTTTCACCAGAAAAGACATTGTCTTGTTCATACATAAAATGAACTTCTATATAAAACGAACCAACTGAGTAAGTTTGTCAAACGATTTATAGTAAGGATTTTTCTCGTATGACTGTTGGAAATAGCTGTAAGGCCTCTCCAAACGACCTGTCCTTCTGACAAAAAAGTGACATCCATTGTACGCCACACGTCCGTCAACCTAACCCTGGTATACCAAGAGATGGTTGGTCTGTAAAGAAACATCTATGACTACCTTGCCATTCGTTTGTGATCCTACAAATCTAAAACGGTTCTATTACTTTTACAGCATCTTACCTAGGAACGTATTTGTAGGATAAGAAGGATTTGGGATGCAGTCTGCTCCAGTTGTATCATCCATGTACACTGGTCCATCATTCCACATCAAGTCAAACCCGCCAACACGCTTCTCGCGCCCCGTCAGTCTTGCAATTGAGAAAAAAATATGTGCATGTAAGACAGGAAACTCACTCCTAGCTTTTGGATCTTTTGATAACACTGAAATCTTACACATTACTTCCAAATTGAAGAAATCCTCAAAATAATAGTTGTGAAATGTAGAAAAACAACAAAGGATAATAAAAACACGAAAATAACCAAAGATGGTTTCTACTGATGAAGATTAAGACGGATTATGATCAACAAAATTGAAGCAGTGAGATGTAGCGACATGGCAAATGTGATTTTGTACGTTTTCTCTTCTTCGGACTTGTGGAAACAAAGTACTTTTAGCCACACTGAATATTTAAACTCAATTGAATGTAACAGTGAAGCCACAGAACAAAGACTAACAAGGGAAAAAAAGATATTTTATCTGCCAAAATACCAACTTGTAGATTTTCTCCACCGATATGCAAAATTTCAATGAATACCCAGACCACCATTCGGTCTTTTCGCGTAAGCTTGCAACGCTTTCACTCGACAACGAAAGGGCTGTATATCTATGTCCATCAGTCATAGAGCAGTTTTCAATTGAGTGTCGTAAAACCAAAACCAAAGTAATCACTCGCGCCAATCACAAACGACACAGACAATCTAGTGTTCAAACCAATCAAAACTCGAAGCAAATACACGTAACCGACACCAAGCGCGAGAAAACGTGCGCGAGCGAGTCACGATTGGTTTTGGTTTTACTTCTGATTGGCTAAGAAAGTGGCGCGAGAGTTTTAAACCAATCACTAAGCGTAGCAATGCAAAACCAATGTAAACGCGAATTACTTTCGACACTCAAGTGAAAACCGCTCTAAAAGCAATTGCATAGTTACCTGTTCTCCATGTCTATAATATGCAACATGTCCTCTAACAGACGGCACTTCAGCTCATAATCAGACTGACTACTGGCAGTCAGTGAAGGTGAGGCATTCACTTCAATCAACCAACTACAAAGTAGAAACATAAACAGTGTACTGAAATATTTTGGGAATGTCGCCTGACTTCTTTGCCATTATAATGCGTGGGATATATTTAACCATTATTCTCTAAATCACGAGAATTATCATCTGGCGCTTAAGATATTCCGCAAGACTGAGCAGGATAATTGTTTTATCATTCAACAATGAAATGCATTGTTACAGCTACCGGTATATAAACTGTTGTTATCTTTAGGAACATCTACGGGATAATCTCTTGTGGGCATATCTCATACGGGCATGTGTGCAGGCATTTTTGAACCCATAGCACATCTCCGTGGAGGGGGACAGGGGAGGGGGGGGGGGCGGGAGAAAAGGGGCGGGAAGCGGGAGGAGAGAGGGCGGGAAGCAGGATTCTTAAGGTGGCGGGAACCGGGAGAAAACGAGTGAAATTTCGTAACATTTCATTATATTTCGCAATGGACATGAACAAACAGGAGAGAACAGCTACGGAAAAGGGCTGGAGGCGGGAGTAAAAGGTACGGGAAACGGGGGTAAAAGGTACGGGAGGCGGGAGGTTCAGACCCCCCTGTCCCCCTCCACATCTCCATGCCTATCTGTAGCTATTTTCTGCATGGCATACACATTTATGAAATAGCATATCTTTAGGACATATGCAAGTTATCTTTGGCTTATAAGTGTGTAAAATCAATTTCTATAACTGTTTCTTATATATCTGTACAAAATATATATTAGAAACACAAATAGTAAACTTACGGTTTTAGTTTGGAGTCAAGTAGAATATCATATCCATATCTGTCAGTTTATCGAGACGATTTTGTTAAGAAACCAAATAAAAAAGCAATTTCAAGTACAATCATGATCATTGGCAACAATGCAATTTAAATACAGTTGAACCTCGTTGATTAGAACCGTCAGTGGAAACAAAAAATAGCCCATAATAAATGACTGAAAGGCAAATCCAAGGGAACTGCGTTTTAGTTCGAAATAACGGGGAATTCGAAATTATCAAGTTCGAATTAGTGGGGTTCAACTGTATCGATTTTTTAAAGAAGCGCAAAAACAACTTGTTAAGTTAAGCCTTAACTTTTCAAGTTGTAAAGCCATTTCCATCCTAGCCATCTGTGACCAAAACACAATAAATTATTGTTAATTAAAAAATGGCCATTTATTATTAGGTTTCCTGATGATTGGCACCCATCAGTCTCGGGAGACTATGGTGTCGCGTTTTCGATGATAGTTCTAGAACAGCGTCTGCTGTGACTTAAAAGGCCGATTCGGGAGTGGCAGTCTTTTCCACACTGGAAACAGATGTAGTCTGTCAATGGTCTGTCTTCCTGGCTTTGGGCCTTCCTTCTTTGTCTCTTTGCCTCAGCCTGTAAGGCAAGTATCTCTTCAAACTGAGAAAGGCCTTGCTGCACAGCGTGCCTCCAGGCGGAGCTAGGTTTCTCAGCTGTTAGGTTGAACTCCAAGGCTTTCAGATCCCTTTTGCAGACGCCTTTGGTCTGCCTGAGGGACGCTTTCCCTGTACTGATTCCCCGTACAGCAGATCCTTGGGGATCCTGCCATCGTTCATTCTGACAACATGACCAAGCCAGCACAGGCGTCTCTGTTTCAGCAGAGTGTACATGCTGGAGATTCCAGCCCGCTCCAGGATTGCGTTGTTTTGGACCTTGTCCTGCCAGGTGATGTTAAAGATGCGACGGAGACACAATTATTATATATTTTGGATGTTTAAAAAATCCGAGTGTTTAATCCGCGACAAAGCCCCCTTAAAAGAGGCTGACTGCAAAAGTAAAGTGTCTTCTGCAGGAACATAAACACAACTTGTATTACTGCATGATACAAACTCAAATAGTCACTCCTTCTCCACTTCTAATTTCTGATGCCCAGCAATAAGGCTACCATGATTTTTATTAAAAACTAGCCATGGTATATTGCAAATCCTGAGTTTTAATTGGTTTACAGGCCATGGTATATGAGCTCATATACCATGGACAACAAAAGTGGTAGGCAAAGTCGTGTCAGCAAGAACAGCTGGGGAGCTCAAATATTGCAATTCTTTGGGTGTTTTTAATAAAACAATATTTCTACTTGCGCTTGTTGGATATGAGATAGTTATAACCAACTCGGCGCTACGCAGCTCGTTGGCTATCTACCATCTCATATCCAACATGCGCTCGTGGAATAGTTGTTAAATAGACTTTGAAGATAACAAACCAGGTAAGGATACAACTCAAAGCAGTGCTTGTCATTTATCATAACTTTTTGCACAGCTTGTATACTTTTGATGTAGATGTTATCCATGTCTCTAACCAAAGTCTCAACCTGAAAAACCAAAAGCGTAATGCATTTTATCCATGAAGCAATTTTATCTGGACATATTTAGAACCACCAGTTAAATACCGTAAAATTCCAAAAATACACATTACTTACACATTACCTTTTCTATACCGTGTTTTGCCACAAGATACCTCCTCAGCTGCTGTAAAGACCACTTGCAACCCTGGAAATATTTAAAGCAAGAATCATCCTATATGATGATGGCAATTTTTTTTGGCTTATTTAAGGGAACCACCTAGTGCTTGACACACTTTTCTTTGTGACGCTCTCAAATGATGCAATGATTTCAGTGGACTGGATTTTGCTACTGATACCTACCTTTTCAGCGTCATAATCAGGAGCTGTTTTCTGGATGGCAACATTAGTGAGATGCACATCTACAGTGTTTAAATGTCAAGGATTGATGATCATCTCTAATACAGTGGGATTACAATTTCTTGAAAGTCCAATGAAAACGAAAAAACAGGGGTAAAATAGCAGCGTTCAACAAAGAGAAGCAAATCCAAGGGAAACGACTTTTGGTCTGAGATAAGCCGAGAAAAGTTCAACCACCATATTGCAGAATTATCCTAGCAAGGTTTGATAGTGTCTAAGTTGCTCTATTTCTTCAATTGATGGCAAGAAATTGACCATGAATTGACCAACTTTGCTCAGCTAAGTAGCCAGATGGAAGCTGTAGATTTGCATTGCTTTATATATTCTGGACAATAGCCCCACCAACAACACAGTCAACTCTCGCCTTGCGGACACCCCGCTATTGCGGACACTCGCTATTACGGACAAAATCCAGATCCCCAGCGATAGAGGTTTGACTGGAAATAACTCCCGCTATTACGGACTCTCACTATAACGGACACTAAACGACGCCCCGAGTGTGTCCGCTATAACGAGAGTTGACTGTATAAGAATTTAATATCCCCATTACACTTCTCTCTTGGTTGGAAAAGGATACATGTGTCATCAATCGAATCCAAAGAAAACCTTGTATTTGAAAATCTTGCAAACCCTTCTCTGTAAAGCCAGGCACACATTGGAGCGTACTAAGAAAGAGAATGTTGGTCAGTGAACAACTTTTGAATGTAACAGAAAGTGAGATAATTATTACGACTGTCACTATTCCACTTTTTTACTGGTAGGGAGGGGGCTACATTTAAAGCTAAAAAAAATAATAAAATGTAAAACATGGAAGCAGACTGAATAGCAGTTAAAATACTCACTGATGTAACAAGGACATAAACTCTCATATCAAACTTTCTACCTATGTTGAAAAAAAGAAGAAACATATTAGTGAAAAGAATATTTCATCATTGTTCAATTTTGACATATAAATTCAAGGTTCTTATTGGAGCAGGAGATAGATCTTTCAGGATCTCCAATTATAATCGCAAAGATCTTCAGGGTTCTTGCAGAACCTTGGACACGCTCTTAGACCGGCTTAAGTTGGCTGAACACAGTTTTCCAATCATTAAATTACCTATCGTTTATTTTGCCCTCAAGACCAAATGGTTGCAGCTGATGAGCTCAAAATTGGCAAGTTACAAGATAAACTACTGCATTCATATTTTCTGCATGCCACTTTAGACCATGATGAGTGTTACAAATGGCAACACAGCTAATTTTAAATCAACGAAAAAGGTTGTATGAAGAAACATGAAGAAATTGTCACATTTTAACATTGAAGTAATAATGATTTAACAAGGGAATTTTAATTCTTCGCTATTTTATGTTTTCGTGTATTGTACTGGAATGTCTAAAAATTCCTTTGTTAAATTCCAGATTTTTTGTAATCAGCAGTTTTCTTGCTTTCCAAAGCACAGCATTGCAAAATTGCTTAAAATCTAACAACTGGCTCACTAGAAATCACTTCTTTCTTGTAGGACAATAAAACACCAGATCGCACCTTTTTGATCAACACCGCACGCGCAGCATTTAAATTTTTCTCAAAGTCTTGAGCGCGTACTAGGACTAGTATAGCGTAATAATTGAATCTAAGGGGTGCGCGGAAACTGTACTTAGCCGCCTTAATGTCCCAGCAACAATCCCGCAATGATCCTCAACCACCTTGCAGTGATCAAGCATCCTCAAGGATCATGGAAGACCGTGTGAAGAATCTTATAAAGAACCTGGTAAAATCTTCATCAAATCCTTGAAGATCTTGAAATATCCCTACAAAGATCTTTGTTAAGATCTTTATTTTTAATCGCCAAGATCTGTGTGATCCTCATCATGTCTCAAATCTTTTTAGATCTTTCTAAGATCTTCTAAGGATACCAGGGTATCCTTGAAAGATGTTTTTAAGGACTTTTGGATGTTCTTTCAGGATCTATTAAGATATATACTGCACTTGAGGACTACCGGTAATACTCATTGATTGTTTGCCAACCGGCACTGCTAAAGCATAAAAACCAGAAGCTTACTTCCTATTAAATATGGATCTTCAATATAACGCTGTACAACGTATGCCTCTGGTGCTTCTTTCTCGTCTTTCTGAAGACATAAAGAAGATGAACAATACAAGTGATTGTGATTAATGTAGGAGTAAACAAACAAAATGTTACTTTTTGTAGCTGTTACCAGATTGAGAAACAGATTAAGTAAAATAAGGAACATAAACAAATAAATGCTTTGCACATACCGTATTTACTCGAAAAAGCGCCGCGGCGCTTATTAAATTTTTGGCACCTCAAGTGTGGCGCTTATTTGAGGGCGGCGCTTATTTAAAATTTTGACGCCACAAAGAATCTAATCTTTTACAGTTATTGAAAAGAGCGTCTTTTGATTGTCAGTGTTTGTCTCTTGCTGAGACAGAAGTGGCGCTAGCTGTCCTGGCAAAGTTTGCGGCCTTCACAACATTAATTTTACAAAACTACGTATTGTAAGAGTGTTGAATAGAAAAACTAATCAGAGGGCGATAAAACAATCACTCATAACTGCAAAACATCGCTTTTGATGCAAAGAAATGTTCAAGCTTGTTTAAGAGTTGCTTTGTAGTGCCGTTTTAAGTTAAACAAAATTCTCCAGATAAGCGCCGCATCGGGACTGCGGCGCTTATTCGGGGGGCGGTGCTTGTTAACTTTTTTGTCCCAAATGCGGCGCTTATTTGAGGGCAGCGGTTATTCGGGGGCGGCGCTTATTCGAGTAAATACGGTAAGTATACAGTACATTCATTTGCGGATTAAATTAACTCTATACTTTTCTTGTCTGCATGCCATATATCCCATTTAATTTTTTTTCTGTCAGTAAATCCCTCTTACCACTATTGTTATGTTTTATGTAGTTTATCATTATGATCACTGGAAAAAAGTCTCAATGTGATTTTAGTGCAAAATAACGTGGAAAGGATCACATGGAGACGATTTATCAGTGGTCACTTTAGATTTTAGACTCTTGTCTTTCACAACCTTGTTGAAAACAAGGTCAAACTTCATAATAATATAACATTCTTGTTGGCCACTTAATAGGGGCAAAACAGTAGGACCCTCATCAGGACAGCCAAAAGAAAGCCATGACCACTTAATAGGCATGGCCGCTGGAAATGGAAAAGGGTGGCTGCTTAATAGGGGTTTGACTGTTACAAAAACACTGTTACTGCAATGCTAAAACACTTTACAGGCTTTTCAGGTGTGACATGGGTTTACTTTCTGGCTATATACAGAAAAAAAGACAAAAAGATTTGAAATCTCAGTGCAGGTGGTTGGAAGGTCAGTAAATTCCCTTATCAGACCCTTAGCTTATTGCCTTAACCCAGACCCTAGCAGTACTGAAAGAAACATGTTTGCTTTCACTTATCAGCTGGCACTGAAAAAACCCTCCTACTCACCCTATCATCTGCCATGGCTGCTCGATAAGGATCTTCCTAACAATTAGACAAGCCAGAAAAAAAAATCAGCTACTGACAAGAACCTTTAAATGAGTTAAGTACAGGACAGTGGGTTATGTGTATGCTTCTTCATGGCAGTCATTATTTTTAACATTTTCAGGCAATTTAAAGGAACTGTGTCACAGAATTTAGTCAAATTTAGGTGAAATACAAAAAAGAAACTCATGAAGGAAGATTTCAATAACACAGCAAATGCAAAGGAAGACCTGTACTATTAGGCTGAACAGTTTTCAAAGTTGATCTCGATTGCTTGTAACTATAATGCCCAGGAGACACATTTGGTTGCAATGAAGTTATGGTTTTGCCATTTAGATCCATAGTTGAAGTAATTTCTTTGCAAAAATTAAGTTTATAGAAGTATAAAACTTAATAAAATAAACTTCATACCCCCATGACACCGTCCCTTAAAGAGCAAATGTTATTTTAGCATCTGAAAGTAACTCAATTTTACCCGTTTTTGTAATAAGTTTCTGTTGAAATACATATAATTATACCTTTCTCCAGTCCATGATATCTTTTAGTTTTCTGAACAGGAAAATCCCTTTTCCTTGTGACTTGCCCACCTGCAGTAGAGCATATTACAGTCAACTCTCGCCTTGCGGACACCCCGCTATTGCGGACACTCGCTATTACGGACAAAATCCAGATCCCCAATGAACAAGGTTTGACTGGAATTAATGACTCCCGCTATTACGGACCCTTGCTATAACGGACACGAAACGACGCCCCGAGCGTGTCCGCTATAACGAGAGTTGACTGTACCCAGAAATTAATTACTTTCAATTAAATCATTCATTTTGATTGAAACCTTGCTAATGACCCTTTAAGAAGATTCAATCAAAAAAGAAGTTGAAATCGAATTTTAACTGAACGTTGCAGAGTTGTTAATTAAGTTTAATGTATCATAAAAATAAAATAAGAAGAGAGGGTCACCTTGCCCATTTTCCCGCTATTCCATCATCATATAAGGTACATTTGAGACTTAACGAGCAAAATATTCAATCACCAATAATTAATTCTAATTTATTCTAATGCATGGAATCTGTCAGAGTACACATAAAAGTGCTTGCTCGATCACCATATTAAGGTATCAGTGTACCCCAAAATTGACCACTTTAAAGAAAAATATATTTTGGTATTTTCAGGTAGATTTCATTAAGACCTTTCATTCAAAAAAAGAGCATGGAAAAAGATTGACTCTACAGAAAGTTATAACGAAAAACTTTTCTTGCCATTTATTATTTGATATTGATAGCTGTCAACAGGTTGTCTATTAGAAGCACGGCGATACTACCGTTGCGTGATTATCACAAGCTATCACAGTTCTTGGTTTTCGATGAGATGCTTTGGGTGTTTTTCGCTGGCAAAATGTATAGTTTTTCAGATGTAAAAGAAGAAACATTTTCCCATTCCTTTCTCATGTTCAAAGAATGCTGCAACAACAGAAAAAGACAAAAGATTTGGCAGATGCACTAGTAGATAGCGACAGCAAAATATTTTTCGCCGCTTGAAGCGGTAACCCCATGACCCGGCATCACGACCAGTTCCTCGGCTTACTTTACTCTTTAGGATGCTTGTGACTCCACGTTTTTGTTGTTTTAGATTTAACATTTCCAAAACTGTTGCACTTAGATGAAAATTGTTATGAGCGAGCGGTAGAAATCAAATTATGTAACAGACTGTTTCCGACCAGAAGCAACATTTGACACCGCTTTGAACAAGTTCTATTGTTTAAGTAAAATGAACCTTCATTCTATCGCTCAACGCATGATCATTTTCACACGTCTTGTGAAATTAATCTCATTAAAGCGGAAGTACGCCCCAAAATACATTTTCTTTCGTATCTCGTAAACAAAGTTTCGAAGAGAGAGGCGCACATTTTAAGTTCGTTTTCAATGGGGTTTCAACAGTTTTCGCTGAAATTTGGCAAGAATGTTGCCCGATAATTGAGCAACAAAACTGTGTCGGCGAATTTTATTTTTTTTCCTCTTTCAAAAGTTATGGCTGTTTTAACGCAGAGAATAGTTGTTCCTTACTCTCTTAAAGTTTAACTGCGTGTCAAAAGCAAACCAGACAAGTAATCAATATTCCCCGACACAGTTTCTTAGAGAAATGTGTGAAGAACACATAGCGATGCTAATCGCTTTTTCCCACTCAAATTTGTCCAGAAACGAACCCGATTTATGAGCCTCTGTACTTTTGGAAATAACACGCTCTTTTTGGATAACATTAATATTTTTACTCAAAATAAATATATCTCCGTAATCTACAATTGCTAAGCTTTCAGAAAATATATACTTTGCTGGGGTTTGCGTTAATTACCAGACGGTAAGGCAGTTCCAACGCATGATGGTCATTTGGGGTACACTGATACCTTAATATATAGGTCCTCACCCTCAGCTTCCAAAAATCCCCTGGTCATAAGATATGTTGTGTTCTTGGGCAAGACACTTTACTCAAGCAGTGTCTCTCTTCATCCAGGAGAATATATGGGAACTGGTGAATTTACTGCTGGGGCCCGTAACCCTACGATAGACAAGCATCCCATTCAGGGGGGCATAGAAATACCCTTAGTCACTTAATGCTATGAAAACTGGAATAAGCTAGAGCAAGACTGGACACCATGGCCCCACACAGACTTTACCTCTACCTTTACAAAGTTTTAGGCTAATTATATGAAAGCATTTCTAGGTTGAACTCACAGGCTTCATAATCCATGTTGTTCCTGGGTTTCTCTTGAATTCCTCTACAAATATGTGGTACTCCATCTAGGGTGAGAAAGGAGCCAGTCAGTGAGACAAAGTCAGTGGTCAATTTAAACTGAGAAAAGTAAAAAAAAAAAAAAAAACCAACCTACAACAAGCAAGATTAAGTTAGACTGTGCCCTTTACTGCTGCCACTTAAGAAACTTTTTTGATTAATTTTTGACAAATTTTTATTTTATTTCTAATTTAAATTTTTCATGATGTGTAAACCTTATTGACATTTTCTCTCGTTTTTGTAAAAACAATGGCTGTGGTCACATCTGGGCTACTAACTATAGTTAAGATGGGGATAACTAGCTATAGTTAGCTATTTCGGTAATGTGACTGCTTCTCTGTTCACCGAACATTTACGCCTCGCTGATCCAAGCAAGGTTCATGCGTTAGTCTTAATTTTACAAACAAAAAACCAATCAGAATGTGACAATTCTTTTCGCACGTGCGAGATGAACATAAATATGAAAAACAAAGTGTGAAGGGAAGGGAAAAAAGAATAACAACATGTCAATAAATTACATATCACCAATGTTAGCAAACATTAAGCTTGAATTCTTAGGCATCTAGTATTCTTACTTCATTTAATTTTCTTCAATGCTGAGATGCCGTGCAAAAATAAAAAACTTGAGGAACAACTAGACACAGATCAACAACAAGGGCTGTCGTGAACTAATTTAAATTCGAAACTATCCAAATGCTAATCAGAACTAACTGTAGTTAACTGCATTGGTGTGACCGAAAGCACTTACTACAGTTAAGTATGACGTCACGTAACTTAAGACTAACTAAAGTTAGACTTAAGTTACGTTGTAAATGTGACCGTAGCCAATGTGTTGTTGTTGTTGTTAAAAAAAAAAACTAAGAAAAAACATGATACTGTAACACTGAGACCTGCAATATTGTGAACATTTGGAGACCACAAGGCTAAGAGCAATTATAATCATTTCATTGGGCATTGTGGCATATTTTGTGGGCTAAAATGGAGAATTCAAAGGGCTAAAATATATTTTAGCCCGCTGCCGTGGACCAATCAGAAACAAGAAAATAATGAAGCCATGCAGCCAATCAGAACTGAAAACCATTCAACTGTTCGCGCCGTTTTCTTGCTGGCTGGCAAAAGCTGGCACCTTGAGTCGAGACGCTTTCATCTGCTATTGCAAACTGTTTTTAAGCTTTATAATGGCAGAATTGTTAAAGGACTGAACGGGGAAGCAAATTCTCAGTCTTCTCAGCTAGATGAAAAGGAATTACCGAAACTTAAAGAAGAATCCAGGCGGCAAAGTAAATGTTAGTTTGTCTTCGTCGAGCAAAACTCCTTCAGTCAAATTTCAGGCTGCCAGTTCAGTTAACAGCACAATTACTTTAAACACTTCTAATTGACGACTATTTCTTTGCTGCCAATAGAATTTTGTAATTTCCTTTTCAAGCAAAGATTGTTTTGAGTAATTTTGCGGTTTTCTGCCGAGTTTTGTAAACTTCTAACCTGGTTTACAATCAGAAATAAACACTGACTCGCAAGTCGTCGCAGTGTTCAAGATATCGCTTACTGATTTTGATTCCTTAACTAAATGCCCCCTGAAATGATTATAATAGTAATAGAGTTGATGTTCTTGGGCGTAAATATGTTTTTGGCCCTTCTCAGAGCTTTGGCCTGAGTCGGGCTAAAAACATATTTACGCCCGCGAAACATCAACTCTATTGTTATATTATCACTTCGACGTGTGTTAGCAGTAGATTGAAAGACCATGTTGTAAACTTACCGGCAGCTCGAATGTGGTTGGAAAAAAATCACACCTAGTATTGGTCAAGGAGCTACAAACAGGAAATGATTAACATATAGAACTGGTATTCAGGCCCATTTAAGGAGGAAAAGCTGAGTGTTGACCAGAATTCTGTGCGACCTTTGTGCAAGACTACACTGTTTGTACAACTACAACCAGCCTCGCTACATATTCTCAGTGGTATTAATTGTTGTGGTGGATTTTTTTTAATGCAAGGATACTTAGTAGCTTCAAGTTTCCCAAATTCTCTCTCAAGCTGTTTTTTCAGTCTCTTCATATTCTTTGCCATGAGGTTCTTTCGAGTCAACTGAAGTGAAATAATTAATATCAAAAATAGTTATTTTACATAATGAATTTTTTTATACATTGTAATGAACTGTGAGAAAATTAAGGAATCTGTTAGTTACTTTGTACTTTACGCAAAAATTATCTTTATTTAATTAATACCTCATAGTGATTCCTAAAATGACAGATCTTGACATGTTCCTCCATGTACATATGATCAAAGTTCTCCCTCATCCAGCCAACATCACACCAGTAAAAATCCCATTCACCTTCACTGTCAGTCAATAAATTATTTAATTAGCATTCAATAATAATCAGAGTACATAATTAAAGATATTCTTCCATCACACTCATAAATCATTCTAAAATTCAAATTTGAAATTATAGAAAGAAAACTAGACGTAAATATTTAGAAAATACCCTCTAAAAAAGGTGCACTACTTCTTTAACTCAAATCATTGTGATAAATATGGAACTTATCCTGGTTGCTATGGTTACTACATCATATTGTTTGTCATTAATAACATTATTTTCAAACATAAAAAATATTTTTTTAACAAACGAAAACATCTTGAAAATATGGTGAGTTCACTTAACAATAACATGGTCTTACAAAGACATAAAAATGGCAAACTTACTCTCTGATTTCTGTCCAGCCTTTTGAACGAAGGACATCCAAAATTGTATTCTGCAGTGAACACTTGAACCGAATAACACGGCTGTTGTCACTTGAAATTCGAACAAAAAATTAATGTTAAATTTTACTTTCGCAATAGTTAAATTTAAAATATAATTTATTGTTTACAAATAAGCTTAATTTTTTTGAGAAACTACACAACTTTGTGAGTTGATGCATGTTCGTGCGCACGGATAACAGTTATTTGGAAATTGAATACTTACAACGGTTTTCTCTGGACGGGTTTCCAATTGATAGTCGTTTGCTGTAACAGAGAAAGTATTTTTTAATCACAGATAGGTGAGATTGAGGTGGGAAAGATTTATTTACCTTCTCTCGTTTTGCCGCCATATTGAAAATTCCAAGGGATTCCGTCATCCCACAATGCAACGGGGTTTGAAAAGTCCTGCCCAGATCCCTGGAGGAGAACGATCTCTCTGTCTTCGCATAAAATTTAGAAGTTCTGGAATGAGATTGTCATTCGTTTGATAAGGAAAATGTTTCGTTGTTGACAAAGAGGAAAAACTGATAGTCATCGAATCGAAGCATGCATCGAGCGTACCACAGTCCCGGAGGGTCCATCAGAGAAATAAAACTCTGCCTTCTTGGGGTAAGGAAACGATATTAATTTTCCACCGTGATTTAATACGTTTGTTATTGACCACACTTATTAAAATCTTGCCTTTTCTAAATATTGACGGAAGTGGTTGATATCTAAAGTTGATCTGTTTATATTTTTGTAGGATGCTGGTGTGGGAAAGTCGTGTTTAGTTCATCGGTTCGTGTCTGATTCGTTTAATGCTTCCTCGCCTCCCACCATTGGGTTAGTATTGTTTTGATAAGCTAACAATATTATTAAAGCATTATTAATATCTCGTGACGTGACATGTAGCATTACACTAAGGTACAGGATACAGAGAACATCAAACGTTTACATTTGTATAGCCAGCATAATGAAAACAGGTCACTGAATGATCATCCAAAATAAACAACAAAATGTCCTGCATCAATATTTTAGTTTTTGTCCAATATGGGCACAATAGCTTTTCAATCAAAAATTAAACAACATACTGTCCTTTCGTTTGTTTGTTTTTGTACGTGATCCATGGACTCAGATTCTCGCAGGCATATTGATGGCAGATTTGAACCAGCCTTTCATTGATCAGGATTCCCCCAAATAAAATCTGTGGGTCGTCTGTCGGCCGACCGTCAGTTCTCTGTCAGCTGACTATTGGTTGTTTGTCGGCCGACTGTTGACCAACAGGTAGTGGAAGGGAGCTGTTATTTACAATTACCTAAGATTTAATTACTTGAATACCGTCTTTATTCAATTATAAAGCGCCCAACCTCGAATGAGCCCCCATCTCAAATAAGCACCCACCCTGAAGGTAGGAAAAGTAAATAAGCATCCAGCCTCGAATAAGCACAGTAGCTGTTGAGACATTGGGATTAAGACCTCCGAGTGACTCCATCATGTGACAAACAAACAAACCATCTATCTTTTCAAACCATGATGAACAATAACGACATTGTGGGGGTCCTGAAAATATCCATACCCATACCATGGAAGGTCATTGGAAATTCCGAGGGGCTGGTGGGTCCCAAAAGCCAACACTTTTAAAGGAAAGAAATGGGGCTTAACTGGAATTTCCAGTGGGGAGGGGGGACTCAAATCAAAAACCTTCCGTGGGAGGGGGTATGGATATTTTCTGGAACAACACATTTTCATGTGTCATGCCAAAGTTCTCAAAATTCTGTACCAGGTTATACTATACCAAGCATGATCACACCCCTAGATGTTAACAATTATTTACTAATCCAGCTTGAAAAGGTTGATTTATTTAGCACCTGATCAGGAGGGGTACAAAATCATGGTAAGAAGTTTTAGAAGGCTAAGAGACTTCCCATGTCAATTCATCAGCCATGAAAAAAGCCTAAGATTTGAGTAAAAAAACAAAACATACAATACTCAGATCTGAGTAGTCCTCTGATTGGTTAAGTGTAAAATAATTAGTCAGAGACACTAACCTAAATGTGCGATTTTGACAAAACTGACACCTGGAATTATTGCTTGTTTTAGAGCTGCATTTATGACAAAAATGATGCTTGTGGGAGAACAAGCATTCAAGTTTAATATTTGGGATACCGCTGGACAGGAGAGGGTATGTAATTTTTATGATATCTGATACAGTGAGGAAATATTGCAATTTGTTTACTGTATCAAATTTGAACATTGATCACAACAAACAGAGAAATAGTATATATCGGTACTTAGCTGTTTTACAAAAGGTTGTTTCACAGAAGCATCAAAGCATATTCGACAGTACCAAAAGGTGTTATGGGTGAGTTTGTCGTAAAACCAGAATTTTCTTTGATTTACTGCTGCTAAACACTGTACATCAGCCATTTATACGCGTTTATATGAGTTAGCGGTAGTTTATCATTTCTTTATAAACCAAGTCCCTAGTGTTTCAGTGTGACAGAGCAAAGGTAAACTGCCACTACACCTATAATACCTTTCACCATAAACTTATTTATTTGTTATTGTTTTTTTGTCATTTAATAGTTCAAGAGTCTGGCTCCACTGTATTATCGAGATGCTGCTGCAGCCATTTTAGTTTATGATATAACAAGTGATGTAAGTTGTAACAAATGATACCATACATGTATAGCTGACATGAAAGGAACGTGGTAAAAGAAAGTGAAGATAGAGCTAGAGAAGGTGGTTGATTATTCAAGGAATGACAGCAGGTTGAGAATAGAGTGGGCTTTTGTTTTAGGGAGGGAATTATTTCACCAAAAGGGCAATTAATCAAGGGAGGACTATCATTTGAGGAAATACACCTTCATTTTTTTGTTGTTGTTGTTGTTGTTTTTTAAAAAAAGTCAAATGTCAGGTTCAGAAGTTAAAAGCAGCCAGCCAAAGTCTTGCTCATTTTGTCTTACTGTCTTACAAAAGATAAGGCTGTTCTTTGTTGAATTTCAGAGTTCATTTCATGCTTTAAAAAACTGGATCAAGGAGTTAACAAGATATGGACCCCCTGATATCCTTATTGCTATTGCTGGTAACAAGTGCGACAAAGCTGATCAAAGAGAGGTGAGTGTTTTTTGTTGTGTTAGTTTTCAAGCCTAGTAGCTCATAAGTTTAACTTAAACCCACTCTGTAGCATAAAGTGACTGTGGTGGCCTAATGGTTAGCTTGTTGCTGCACTTCAAATCGAGTGCTCCAAGTTTGAGCCCTGGCTGGGGTCATTGTGTGGTGTTCTTGGGCCAAACACATAGCTCATAAATTATAGTAATTATTAATTTTATTTGAAAAAATTTGAATGAAAATTCATTTTGTGAAGACCAAACTGTAACTGTCAAAACTGCTCAAGAGTTAGGATTGAATCTAACCAGTCAAAAATTAGCAAAATTTTTCTTCAACTTTGTTGGGTTTAGAGTTTTTTTTTTTTTTTTTTTTTTTTTTTTTGTAGAACTTATTAAATTGTTTGTATTCTACTGTCAAACCGGTTTTTTTTTTGGTTTTTTTGTTTTTTTTTTTTTTTTTTTTTTTTTTTTTTTTTTTAAGGAAATAAATGCCATTGCTTCCTCTACCAAAACAGTCACCATCTTTTGTTTTTAATGGTTTTATTGGTTACTTTTCTTGGAAGTGTTCTGGTTAAAGTCGTGGCTTGTATAATGTGTATTATTAAAATCTAGCAATGGTATATTGCAATTCCTGCGTTTTGATTGGTTGACAGGTATTATGGTATATGAGCTCATATACCATTGACCACAAATATGGTAGCCAAAACACGTCAACGAAAACAGCTGGGGAGCTCAATTATTGCAATTCACTTGCTGCTTGTTGGATATGAGATTGTTATAGCCAACTCGGCGCTACGCATCTCACGCTCGTGGAATAATTGTTAATTAATTATTTTCAGGCTTTGAATTTTAAGTATTAATTCATGGGTGTTCCATGTTAGGTTCAAGAGGAAGAAGCAGAGGAGTTTGCAAACAGTGTAGAAGCAATATTTGTGGAGACAAGTGCTCGCACAAACAAGAATGTTCACTGGCTCTTTGAAGAGTTGTGTGAGTTGTTGTTGTTGTCTTCACTTTTCTTTCCTCACTTTGTACCGCTAGGCACTAGCCATCATATACTGGTAACAGGGCAGATTAACTGCAGTTATAACGTACTAAGGTTTTATTTTTCTGCTCGGTTATTTTGGAGGGATGTTGTAGTTTCAGAAAGTATTATTATTTGTCTCACAATGTGTTCACTTGTGATGTAGATCACGTTCGCCTGCATACTGCTAGTCTTTAACAGGCAATAAGGTCAACTGGTCAGGTGTAACCTACATAATTTAAAAACATGATGCTCCACTGTGATTGGTTGGTTTTCAACAGCTGTGAATGTGATTGGTGCATTTCAATTTTCACTATCCCGATGGGTTGTTCCCTCAATGGCGGTTCGCTGTGGTACAGTTCTCCTGCTGTTGTGTTTCTTGATCATGGGCGTCCATGCTTCTGGAGTTTCAAATCAACTATCCCTGTTGATGTTGTTAGGGTGAAGTCTTATATGAATAGACCTTATGCGTGATAACGTCATATGCTCACAATTACGGTAACCACCAAGCCTCATTTACACGAATTACTCTTAACCTTCTGCCACCTTCATGGAGTTTCCATGTTGGTATTCTTTTCACCTTTGCTGCTTAGGGAGCTCATTCATGACAAAATTCACAAGCTTGCACTTCGAAAGCAAAGCTTGGTGGTGAAATTAGCCAGTCTGACGTAAGCATGCATACATGTAAGAGCTATTGCCTCTGGTTACCCATAACCAGTTGACCTTATCGCCTGATGAAGTCAAGCAGGAATGCAGTCCAAACGTCACAATTAGCATCACAAGTGCCTACATAATTTGTGAGACAAAAGCTAATTTAGAATTAAATCATCCTCTGTTTAGCTCGCAGACTACCTCAAGAACAAGCAGAAAGTCACACTGCAAACCGTGCCCTTGTACGACCCAAGCAAGCTGAGGATCAACCAAAGAGATCTTGTTGTTCTGAGAAATCACCATCTTGAGTACACAAAAAAATAATACTAATATTAATACTAGTCCCTGAGTTCAAGAATTTTTAATGTTATTGATATTCAACTTACAGAGAATGACCTAAAAGCAAATATAGGAAATCTTGTGTTGTTATAAAGATGGCACACAAAGAGAAGGTCACTTCAGAGTTGAGAGGGGGCCTGGATATGAGTAGTTCGTCAGTGTTCATTGAATGAGAAGAGAATCGAATATAACAGGTATCTCAAAATCTTGACAACCAATCCAAATTTTATACTCCTCAGTTAAAGACTATGAACAGTCCTTTTTTCTTAGTCCATCAAAAAAAAGTGGGTGTAAAAAAAATGGCTGTATCAAATCTGGTGATGAACCAAATTCCAAGTGGTCATTTGCTTTATACTCTTTCATGTTTTTGCTTTATGCTTGATTAAAAAAAAATCAATTGCAGACAGTTTGTACTCCACTGCTAAATGTGTTGTTCAAGAAAATATCCATAGCCTTATCATGGTGGGGGGGGGGGCTTTTTAGTTTGAAGCCTCCCACCCCACCCCTCTGGATATTCCAATTTTTATTCATACTTTCCTTTAAAAGTTTTGGCTTTTGAGAACCTCCTGTCCTTTGGAATTTCGTAAGCTATAATGATTAAACTAATCAATGTCCTATTTGGCTTTATCAATTTTCACTTTTAAATGACATTACAGTCTGCAGTTAGGTGTATATCATTAGTATATGTTTTATAGGGGATTAATTTAGCATGCAATTTAAAGAGTCATCTGGTTAGTACTTACGTCAGAGACAAGCTAAATTTGTGTTGAATTATTTTCGATTAAGTCCAGGCAGTCCCTTTCAATCACATTGTAGTTGTTATTCTTGCAAATGTACATTAATTCTCTGTGTTTAACAGAGCCTGACCGTAATGTTAAGTTTTATTTGAAACAAAGCAGATAAGCCAATCCTTCAAAACAGAACGTTGAGTGTCACAAATTCTTAGAAAGTACACCAGTATTAACTACAGCAATACAAGAAGTGTCGTGAAAAATGTTAAATATCAAGAAAAAATACGGTTTAACATGAAATAGTGTAGTACCGTATAAAGTTTACTTTAACACAGGTACCCCAAGCCCTATGGGGGATAACTGTGTGACCTTTGTTCAGCGCTGGGTGAGTGTTGTAATTTGAGCGGCCTGTTGCGTAACAGTGAAATTATAAGGATTTGTATGGGAAATAACGACTCCTACTTTGCCCTACCCTACCTGACGTTCCCTGTCTGTTGTTATTTCTCCTATATGGTTTTTGGAGTGATTTAGCGCAATTCCAGTGAGTTAGAAAGGCAGTGGAACTAAACTCACTGGAATCGCACTAAATTACTCACAAAAAACACATAAGAGAAATAACAACAGACAGAGGACTTCAGGCAGAACAAAGGTCACACAGTCTATATTAGCTTGGGGTACCTGTGCTTTCAATGATGGATCGATGCAAGTAATGCGTAATTGGTGACTTACAGGGTGGGTGTCTTGATAGATTTAACTTGAAATAAAAGATAAGAGGGAAAGAGTTGTCAAAAACTGTTACATATTGTAAACTCTCTCAGATATTTTATTATAATAAAATAAATGCAGTTAACATTAATTCAGTTAGTTAGCCTTTTGTAAGAAAATTTTTAACAGAGGTATGTGCAATTTTTTGCACTTTTTGGCCAATTATTAAAGATGTGAAAATCCAGACGTTTTTATTTCAATGTCCATCTCATCCAGCACATTCTGAACTGATTCCTTTATCAATGACAGCAAGTATTTTGCTAAACTTGGTTTGTTCAAAAGTAGACTCGTGTAGAAAATAATTCTTGCAGAAGTGCTTGTGTCATGAGCCATGTGCTCAGTCAACAAGTCTAAATTCTTGTGCTTCTGGCTGGTAGCAAATACGTCCTCGTTTTGGGTGCTTGTTATTGCTTTCAGATGTTCAAGGTTAGTGGCCCTCTCTCTTTGCCACTTTATGTGAACATCCCCAGGAGCGCAATCGATCGTACTTTTTGGGGCCAAATAGGTATGGTTTTCCACTAGGAGCTGCATGGCTCTTTCACTTCCTTAGTAAGAACTGCGGGAATCTTGCGCCCAACCTTCCTTTTATCCCGGTCAAATCCAACCTAAAGCAAATGAAGTATCATTAACTGTTTAACTCTGGACGCTGAAATTGTATTAATGAAGTTTGATATTTCAAGTAATCACTAAGACTTCTGTTAGAATCAGCCAATCAGAGCGTGTCAACGGAATTTGTTACCGCGAATAATTTAATCATTCAGCGGGCGCGTTGCAAGTTGCGAACAAAAACTGCGCGCGTGACACCTAGTCGCCATCGTTGCGTTGCAAGTTGCAGTGAAAATTGCGTCGTGTAACATGGCCTTAATTGTTTCTTTTTTATTTGTGATGAAATAGTTTACATTAACTGAGCTCCAATAAGATAAGGCATGGTACTAAGAAACGATCTGTTGAAGATTCACGTTTTTTCAGAAAATAAATTTACCATTATTATCCTGTTTCAACGCCTCCTTCGTCTCATACCTGAAAATAATTTCAAATGAAAACAAAACATACATATCAATCCACTACTTAAAACCTGACATTAAAACACTGCTAAATTGAAGGTCCCTAACTAGTTACAAACACGACTGGCTTTTCGAGTTAAAATACTCCGGCAACGTCCGTTAATATTTCACTTTAAAATTCCACTATCGCGTCATATTAGGGCAAAAGAACGCGCAAAATATGCCACTTTATTACACTGCAGAACAGTGCAAAAATACGGACAGCCAAACTTACGAGATACGGACCCAAAATTTAAAAGTGAATTAATAATCCCTTATTCGATGGTTTAACTTACAATACGAGCGGACAAATCGGAAAAATACTCCGCAACTCGCGAAATATTCACGCGTATTATATGTTTAACCATCGAATAAGGTGTATATAACGTCATTGGACCAAACAAGGTCAGGAAAACACTGACGCAAAATATTTCTCAATTATCCTGCGAAATCGCGCGGGAAAGTTAAATAACAACACGGATGTAATGAATAATAAATCCCCTATTCGACGGTTTTACAGATAATACTCGTGGGTTTACTTCGAAACTGTTAAAAAAAATACCCGCGCGTACTAAAACCATCTAATAAGGAGTATCTATTTTCATAGTTACAGGAAACATAAAAATGAATGTTTTTACGGTAAATGCATATAACAAGTCAATATTTTCATGGAGCCTTACTTCGTCCAACTTGTCTCGCAATTTTGTTGGAACACAAATTGCATGAATAATTGCCTAAGGTATCAAACACATCTTGAAATGAATGTATAGGAGAGACTGTATGAATTGTGGTTTATCTGAGACCAAAGTAAACTGTCCGTGATATAGAGAAGTCCGTAAGAAGAGGCGCCACGGTACAGTCAAAACCCGGGCCCGGGAGTCAAAACTCTTTGACACGGCCACCACAGGAGCAGAGCTGAAGTGTGGACAAGGGTGTAGGTCATGTCGCCCCAAGCGGTTATGCCGTCGTTGTTATTAGGGGGCGACCTTATTTTAGTGTCTGGGCGACGTAACTTCAGTTTTGGGGCTACGTGACGTGGGGCGACGTAACTTGGGGCGAAATGACCTGCTACCATGGACAGGTCCAGGCCTGTCATACTGGTATAGATTATATGAATTCTGGTTTCTCTTGGACAAAGAAAATTATCCGTAAAATAATGCTGTCCGTATTCAAGGAGGTAACCTTGAAGAGGGTGTAAACTGTACAGATTCAATTAATGCACGACAAGAAGCAGAGCTGAGTATCCGTATCATGGAAGTCTTTGCATTACCTTACAGACCCCAAGGGGCAAGTAGACTGTCTACAACGTAAAGGTTTTCGTATTTAAGGTGTCCGTAAGGCAAGGTTCCAATGTATTTTTAAATGCCAACACCTAAGGTGTAGAGCCGAGTGATCGTATCATGAAGGCGTCCGTATTGTAGAGGAAAATAAACTGCCATCACATAAAGATGTCCGTACTATGGGGGTGTTCGCAAGGAGAGGTTCCACTTCAAATACAAAGTGGCACCCTGGTATTCGAACATAGTTTGTACCCATTCTACTCTGTTTTTGTGTACACTGATGTTTGGGACTGGTTTTTTTCTGATGACACGCGAAAGAAATAATTTCATACGTATTAAATGCCACTGATTAAGTCAGCAATTGCTTTAGGGTCATTCCGAAACAAATAAAAAATCTGGTCAGGCCTCCACTTTGTTTTCTCTGTCCTCGAGGCCTTCTGTACAACGGAGCAGGAGGAGAGGAGGTGAGGTGAGGTGAAATGTGTACAAGTGAAAAACACCTTAGTCTAAAACTTAGTATTACTAAGTAAAACGCACGTTAGGAGAAGGATTCAGAGACAGAGAGAACAATTTCAAACTGATACTAACTTATAGAACTTTTTATTACACAAACTAATACATAATCTTTAATAACATAACTTTTGAAGTGGATTTAAAGCTATACTGCTATTTATTTTTTGCTTATAAAACTAAGCACACATCATGGTATCTAATCAAGTACAAGGGATATAGAACGGCAAACTCATAATAGGGTCATAATACGTGTCAAGATACTTTATAAAACACTTATAATTATTTAGTTGCGAAGAACATATACTGGACAAAAACATGCCTCGATCGATCATTTCAGGGAAACAGATCTGGTCAAAATTGTTTAAAAAATATCCAATAATCAAACATTGGCACCGTCAAAATAATCTACTGGCTGACTCACTAAAAAGGGTTTCCAACTTTGATCTTAACCATCATTTCAAAGCTTAACAAAAGTTTGCAAAGTCGGCCTGTGAAGAAACTTGACAAACTGCAAAGGCAAATTTGTGTCCAGTTATACCTAGAACGAACAATACTGTTCTAAATCAACGCCCCCCCCCCCTTAAAAAAATTTATAAAAAAAAAACCCTGTAAAAAAAAAAAAAATACGGACCGCAAAAAGAGATTTCAATATGTCGTAAGTTAGGGCATACATTCTCTTTGATGTTATACGTATGTACAATTACTGGCAAGTCTAAAATATAAATATTTTCAGCTCAGTAATATTTCTTAAATTAAACTTTTTAGTTTCATACAGGAGACATTTCTGCAGATTTACATTGCATACCCGCATCAAAACAGTGTTTCAAACAATCAAATATATTAGCAAATATTCCAAACATGTCTGTAAACGACGGTGTAAAGATTTCAAAGACCGTGAAACACTTCTAAAGTCCTGCGAACGTCACAACATTTACAAGGATTTCTGACAGTATTAGGATTTTTCTTGCAATTATAAGACTTCGAGACATCTCAAAAATGTCTGATCAAGAATTCCAATCATTTTTGTTATCTGTAAGTTTTTTTAACTACAAAAAGTTCTTTTGCCATATCGAGCTTCCTGAAAGAAACAGAATGTAAAAGCAATCCAATTCGGCACGCAGAATTAACAGTTGACCAATACGAAAACTAGAGGATGTGTTTTTTGTGATTTGCACGAGACATGCATCAATATTTATTGGTTTTCTCAGAATCACGCAATTTAATTGGTAGCTTGCGAGGTCCATATTTTTCCATTTAAACTTCGTGCTTTACAGCCGGTCCATCAGTGAACTTTAGCCATTTCAAGTGACGCTTTCCAAGTAAAAAAAAAAATCAAAATCTTTTGACCAAGCTTGTTCGGTCCAGTTCTAGAAATATTGTTCGCATGGTCTTTGTTTTTAAGCTGACCCTAACAAAGAAATCAGAACGAAATGCCCATTACCGACTGAAACAATCAGTTTTAGTTTTAGTTCTGAAAAAAAAGATTCCCAGTGGAAATGAAAACCCTGTCAAATGTTTTGTTTATGTACAAGAATGCCAACATCAAAAGAAAAATTTCTCGAGACAGCAGCTATGCAATGTATTAATCTGCTTAAAAGTAATATTCAATTTATCTGGAAATATGTATAAAAATATTTATAGAAGTAAGAATAAAGCAGAAATATATTTTAACCACAGAATAAATAGCATGGAAGATGTTTTGGAGATAAAGTCTAAACTGTATTGAAATGCCTATCGTAACAAACAACAGAACCTGAGAAAACAGATGTCTGTTTACATGCAACCATTCCCCCCACTCCTCGCCCAATGATCAAGGCGTCTAAAATTCAAACATGAAGATTATATATTAATGATTTTCCACTGAGTGTAACTTGTGCACTGAAATTGTAACCAAAACCGACCGGCAGACACAAGGGATCCATCCCAATAAAGCTATGCCATTGATATGGAATTCTTCCAACTGAAACCTAAACGAGTGAAACTCTTAACGGGTGACAGAAATGATCACACATCGACAGATGTTTGTTTTCTCAGGCAAGAAACAACAAAACAATAACAGATGTTTTAAGCAAATTCAATATTTACACTTTCCAAGAAAGCCAATGTCGAGAATCACCACATGTGTAACATCTCTTATCTCAAGAAAATATCTGTGTGATTAAATCTAAAAACAGATTAATGTGGTTGAAATAAGAACTGATTGTTTCCCATTAAAGGGAGACAGTTCAGTTCACAGTTTGGACAAATGGTACCAAAAAAATTTGAATGTAAGGGTGATAAAGATAAATGGTAAGCACATTTTCCATTTATATGAAAATTTTCCAGTGAAGCAATCATGTAGCAAACCAAAATTTCCTACCATGTACATTCAAGCCAAACTTTCCGGAACTTTTTAGTAAATGGTAAACAACAACTGTCTCTGGCAAATCTGCATAGAACTGAAAAAATTTGCCAGAAATGTAAAAGCTGTAAAATCCGCTTTGCATCAAGACGAAGACATGGTACTTTGCAAAGTCTAACGAAACCACAGCATCAATCAATAACGAAGAAATTATTCCGATCAAGAAAAGCAACTGTTCCCTTAATGGTACCATGCAGTATTAAAGTTCCTCTGTGTAATTAACACAGTTACAATCGACGCGGGACTTTTTGCACAGCTTGGGGATCATCTTCTGCTGGCCTTTTTGCAGTTTCTACCTTTGTGTCCCTGATGACGGACTGCAGCAATGAAGACTTTAGTCGGATATAGAGCTCTATGTGCTTCATTCCTTTGATGTGCAAGTTTTTGGCGGTCAGTGTATTGAAGTGACACCGGCATAGTTTACAGTAGAAATTGGCTGTCCCACTTCCATGGACCCGTACAACATATTCTGTGCCAACGGCATCTTTGGGTTGGGAAGACAGAATAGCTTCTTCCATTTCACGATAGCGATCTGATTCAGACTGAACACTTTCCGCTCCTTCTTGGCTTGGATTTTGGTCTGGATCCTGATCAGGATTCTGATCTTGCTTCTTAACCGATTCCACAGATGGAGCGGAAGTACTGCCACGCTGAGGAATTTCTACTTTGTTTGCAGACTGTTTTCTCATCTGGGCAAGGCGTTCACTGACTAGCTTTGACCCCTTGCCATTTTCTTCCACAGGCTTGGCTTTCTTTAGAATTGATTTAAGTGGTTTGTTCTCTTCAACCTTGGTCTTAGTGGGAGCAACTGGCATTTCTTTGGACTCATTCTTTGACGTCAAGGGCTCTTGAGAATATTCAGGTTCCATCACATTTTCTTGCTGCTGAGGTTGAAAGCCATGTTCAACATGATGGCTTTCTCCTTGGGGAGGAACAGTCTCCATGTAATACTCCTCTGCTGGTAACTGTTCTGCTGGTAACTGTTGATCATACCCTTCAACAGCATTGTAACCCTCTTGTGGCAACATCTCAGTGCCTTCAACAGCATACCCTTGTCCACCAGCTTCAAACTCATTGCCTTGAGTGTACTCATTGCCCCACTCTGACTCAGTTCCATGGTAACCTTCCTGGTAACCTTCCTGGTACTCTTCCTGCCATTGCCCTTCTGCTTCACCCTGATTCCACCCTTCTTCAGTCTGGTATACGGCGGCCTCATCATACTGCTGCCACTCTCCACCTTCTTCAGAATACTGGTACTGGTAATCACCTTCAGCATAAGCAGCATCCTGTCCTGCATACACAGCCTCTCCTTCTGTTCCACCCTCAACGTACTCTCCTTGGTAGTCCTGAGATTCCTGGTAAGCCTCGCCTTCCACAGGGTAATACAGCCCATCCTCTGCGAGGTAGTACTCTCCTTCGTACACAGCACCAGCTTCTCCTTCTGCACCTTCCTGAGGGTATTCGCCTTCATACCACTCTTGGTACTCTCCTTGATCACCACCTTGATCACCAGTCTGCCAATCGCCTTCTTGAGGGTAGTAGTACTCTTGCTCATATTCTCCGCCCTCTGTTCCTTCTTCGTAATAGTAGCTGTTAGGATCACCCACTTCCCCTTGCTCTGAAGTCCATTCCTGGTTAAGAATTTCACTTCCTTGATACGAGGTGCCAAAGTCCTGCTCACCAACAGCACTCTCGGTCTCGCATTCTCCAGCAAATTTGGCTGTCTCCCAGTCAACATTTTCAAACGAGCTTTCGTTGGGTAATGACACATCAGAGTACTGAGCATCACTGCTTTTCTCATCTTGCTCTTCTTTGTTCAAAGGATAATCAATCTGTTGCTGTATGGGACGTGGTCTTCTAGCATGTTGTAAAATGTTACTTTTCTGTATCACTCCTGGTCCTTTTGCTACAGGAATGCTGATTAAATTTTTCCTACTTGGATGGTTTTGTAAGGCGTCCCCTTCTGACGACTTCCGACCAGTCACATGATATTTACCTGCTCCCATTTTTGCATAATGCGCAGAAATGCTGTTGGTATCAAAAGCTCCCGATGAAGAAAATTCCACAATCCTTTCATCATGAGGAGCTTGCAACGATCTGAGTTTGTCATCGTTTCCTGAAAATTCATCTTGCCCAGATATGCTACTGTAGATTGACTCATCTCCAGAGTCTTCACTATCTCTGTCGTACTTTCTTTTCTTGGCCTTTTTCTTTGCCTTCTTGGTCTTAACTTTCTCCTTTTTCTTTGGTTTTCCTGAAGGGGACTTGGAGGATCTTTTCCCTGAATCCTCCGGTTTTTCTTCCACATTTTCCTTCTTCTTGTCTTTCTTTGTGTCCTTTTTTGACTCAGACGTCTTCTCTGGTTGATCAATTGTTATTTTAAGTGTGTCAATCTTCATTTTTGACCCGGATTTCTCGTCGCCTTTACCACCTTTGGTCTTCTTTTCGTTCACAATCTTCACTTCTCTCACTGGAGAAACTTTCTCTTTCTTTATCATAAGGGGGGACTCTTTTCGTTTATCACTTTTTAAAATCACTTCTCTAACAGTGTCTGTCTTTTTCTTAACTTCTGTCTTAAATTCCTTCCTGACTTCCTTCTTAACTTCTCTAAAATTGTTATCCTTCTTATCTTTAACAACAAGTGGATCTTTAGATGAACCTGGTTTGTCTTTTGCTTTATCAGCTTTTGCCTTTTCTTTGACTTCTGTTTTTGAGACCTCTGTGGCTTTTTTCGGCTCCCGGCTACCTTTTGAGTCACTTTTTTTCTTCTCTTCAACACCTTTGACAGGTTTCTTGTCTAACTGCTTTTCCATGCTTTTAATGTCAGACTTCAATTTATCTAAAGCTTTTGCAGAATTCTTCTCTTTGTCCTCCTTACTGGATATCTTAGTTGTGTGATGTTTCTTTTTGCCTCCATCGCCCTTTCCTGATAAACTATCAAGACTCACACTACGCCAGCTGTGACATGTACTACAGCTATGACTGCTACATGTGCTGCAAAAACTGCTGCTTCTGCTTCTACTTCTGCTTCGTCTTTCCTTTCTCCTTTCACTTCTACTCTTGCTGTCTCGTCTTGGACTACGAGGAGACCTGGATGGTTTGCGGTACTTGCTGCCTACAGGACTAGGAGATCTACTTCTGCGAAAGATGTTTCTAACTGTAGCACCTACGGGTGGCTGGGACATACCTCTTCCTCTTCCACGAAAGACAAATCCTCTTCCTCTGTGAGTCATGGTACCTCTGCCTCTATCGCCAGAACTAACCCCTCTTCCTCTGAAACCTCTTCCTCTGAATCCCCTTCCTCTGCCTCGTAGATTAAACACAGCACCTCTACCACGGTTGTTGGCATTCATATTTCCTCTACCTCGTCCACGGCCTTGGGGTTGAGAGGTTGTAAAACTATCTTTTTCTATGGATTGTTGTCGGTTGCCATTATTTTCCAAACCTGACCAATTCTGGGTCGTGAATTTCCCTTTACTGGGCGGTTTAACCTCTCTTTTTGAGCTGCTGTTGCTAATCCCAACCTCTTTTTTGCTGTCATCTCTCTCAGAACTTCTGCTACGTGACCTTGAATTTTCCATATTTTTGGGGAAATAACCACCCTTTTTTGGTAAAGGAGGAGGCTCCATACCAAGGTCTACTCCAGCTTTCTGAACACCTTTACCAATTGGCTTTTGCAGTTGTCTTGGAAGGAATCCTGATGGAAATAGGGGTTTTGGCCCTGGTTTCTGGGTGTTTAAAGTGGAACCTTTAGATTTATCATTTTCAGGTAAGCTTGGTGGTGTGGTATTACTTTTTGAAACTGTTTTCGAACTGCCTCTTGTTGGTTGTTTACTGTTATCATTCATATTGTCTTTATAATGGGAATTGCCTCGTCCATCTCTTTGATCACCTTTCGAGTATGATTTGGGTTCTCCACCAAATACTGGATCTTGCAAACCTAATGAAATACATTGAGCATGATTAGATACCATACAAACAAATCATTCTAATACCAAGGTTTTGCACTCTGCCCCCTCCCCCAACCTAAATATTTAAGCCTCTTGCATAACCATGAAATATTTCCAGAGCTGCAGCGTGTGTATATGTTGTTCAAAATGCTAAAGTTAGAAACTTTGATATATTTTCTGGTCCCAGATGTAAGATATTTACAGTGATTGACTGCTGATAACCAGCTGGTTTGCCTTGATGCCTGTCATGTCTACAGTTAGACCCTGCTAATTGGAACTCAGTTATTTCGAATTCCCCATCATTTTCAGCTTAAACCAATTTCCTTTCCTGGATTTGCCCTTCAGCCATTTACCATCGGCTATTTCAGACTCTGGCTATTTCAAACTATTTTTTGTTTCCCGACGGTTCTAAACTGCGGGTACAACTATCGACTTCAACATTGACCTGAAAACCCCATTGGGAGTGGTCAGATGGTAATTTTCATTTTCTTTTTTTTTAATCTCATCACCTGCCAACTACATGAAGATGTATCAATATTCTAAAAGGGAAGCTAGAACTTGATAACTAACCTGCAGGAACGTCAAGACTCAACAGAGCAGACTTGGCAGCATCATGTCGTGCTTCCTTCTTGGTCAAACAATATTTCACGCTGGTGAATTTTTGTCCCTTTACATAAACCTGCACTCCATAGCCTCCTTGCACCCCAGGCGCGTCATCATATTTGGGTGTGTTTAATCGGTTTTTCTGGCAGTACTGATTTAAGATGCTAACAAAGTCAACAAACGTGTCTGGAGAAAGAATGAAAACAACAAATTAAAACTAAAGCAAACTTGCATTTTTAAAACTAAAACCTGTCCTGCAGGGTATGTGCGGGTTTCGTTGAGTATTTTGTATATACACCTTACCTGAATTTTTGCATTGCAAAATCAAAATAACCCTCCAAATATTCTGCCAGAAAAGTACCAAAAGTATTTTTTTACTGATAGTAGTACAACAAAATTAATACAGAAGATGAAAAATGATTTATAACTGTTGTGTGACAGCAAATAAGATATTAAAGTGATTGTAATTCACAGATTTTGTTGTCTATCACAACGAAAAGTTTATGTTTGTGTTTTAAAGTGTGTCACTGGAATTCACTTTTCCATTCTGTGGCTCAGGAAGGAAAATAAACAAGGAGTGTATTATAAACAAGAGATCCTCTGTAAAAATATAACTGCAACAATTGTCACAACACTGATAAGCATGTAAAAGTACCTTCTTCCTTCTTTTGGTGATCTGATGAAAATCCAAAAAATGGCCTGCCAAGTTCAAAGCCAGTTTTGTACTTTTGACTTGACTTCTGCGTGAGCTCTGACAAGGGAAGATCCCTCAGAGCATCACTGCTTAACCTTGAGCTCCCAAGATTGGATGCTTCTCCATAACGGTCCAATGAGGGTTCTAAATCTCGGTCATCTAGACTGTCACGTTTGTCCATCCTATATCTTGAGTCCCTACTGTCCACATCACTGCTTAGGCCCCTAAACACAAACAAAATCGCATTAAACAAGAGAAATGTTATGTGATGTAATGGGGACCCTGTATGAAGAGAAAGTCTTAAGAGAGATTTACCAAATGTGGAAAATGGAAATTACTCCTTGCAGGCATCTACAACGTAATTATGATGGAATGAGTAATTCTACAGAACATACACTTGATTTTTGGATCATGTACTTTAGAGTGTTGGGAAAATCCTCCTCAAAATGGTCTATAACCAGGGTTATTTAATAACTATTATCACCTGTCTCAGCTTGGCAGATGTGTGGACTACTTTTACAACCATATTTTCTCATAACAATTCTGATCTGCACCATACCTTTGCCCATCATCTAAGCTTCCTCTTCTATCCTGTTTACTACTCCTGTACCTGCTTCTTGAGTAGTCTCTAGAATCTCTGCCATCTCTGTCCTTTGCACTGTCACTGTAGAGCCCTTTGTATCCTTTCTGACAGTCCTCATCTCTGTAGTCTCTGCCAGAACCGGGTTCAAAATAGTCCCTAGTGTCACTCAGTGGTTCCAAAGGAAGAGAACCAAGAGTTCCCTGACTTGACATGGTAAACATGTCACTTGATGTTGACACTTCAAGGCTGTCTTTGTTTCTGCTACGATCTCGTTTATCATCATAGTCTTTCCTATCATATCTTTTCCTGTCTGGTGTACTTGCATTGTCGTCATCCCACTTACTCTTTTGGAACTGTTTAAGCACGTTTCTAAGATCATCGTCATCATTCCTACTGCCAGATTTAGAACTCGTAGTGTGACTGTGTTTAGTTGGTGTGTCTCCTCTACCTTTCCTGTAGGAAGATGACTTCTCATCAATGGGGCTATAACTTCTTTTCCTTGCTGAACGGTCATCTGTTTTCCTGCGCTGCTGGTCTTTACTGTCTCTAAAATCCATTCTTTTAGAATTTGAACCACTCTGCAAGTTGTACATATCTTCTGAAAACTCATCTATTATAGGTCCTCTTGTTGCACCTCTTGGATAATTGTCCTCATTTCCTCTCGCAAACAGTGACGAGTCATCATTGGCATCTTGAGACAAAACAGCTCTTGATATTTCTTCCTGCAGACTCTTTAGGACACCGTCTCGCCTCAAGTCATGCTCTCCTACTGGTATGGTCTCCTTCCTTTTGTCAAACATCTGAAAAGTATTGAAGTTAAGTTCATTTCCCTGAAAAATATTTCAAAAGAAATTAGAGTTGTCTCATTGTTACACCAGAAGCCAAAGAAAACTAAACTGAAGATAGTCTTTGACAGCCAACAAATGTTTTGGACTCTCGATGCTTACTCTGTTTTGCGTAAGCCATCGGAGTCAGCTGCATTTGCGGCTGGGTCTTGCAGAAAGGGAAACAAAAAATCATCAAGGGTTTTTTCAAACTCTTTTCTTGGAAACTATATTATTTGTTTTTGTGTCCTGGTGTCTTACAACAGGGAAGCTTGATTGTAGGTTATCAATATTCCTTAACCCTGAAGGACATTTATTTCGTTCATTTTCATCATACTGATTTCATGCAGTCACAAGATAACTAAGCCAATAAAATCACAGTATTATTGCAAATCCCTTGTTTCGTAATGGTTAGTGTTTCAGTACAACATGTGTGAGGATGGCAAAACCAACAGAAAAATTAAATTTCTTTACAACCTTACATTTTTGTACAAAAAAAAAAAACACGAAAACCTGGGATGAGAAACCAGGTAAACAATAATTTTGATAAGATGGCTACAATGCTCAAGGTGTATGTGTATGTACAGTGGAACCTCGATTTAACAAACCTCTATATAGCGAAGTCCTCGATATAACGAACGATATTCTTTGCCCCAGTAATAGTAAAATGTATGAGAAAGTACCTCGATATAACAAAACCTCGTTATAGCGAACAAATTTTGCCAGTCCCTTGGCCCTTCGTTATATCGAGGTTCCACTGTATAGGGGGCAACACAAATGCAGTTACTTTGCCACTACGCTTTTGTCAATAATAAAGAAATTCAGATGTATCCTCACATAGTCTGATACAAACAAAAAAAAAATCATTTAAAAGGAAGTGCGTATGGAAGAAGAATGCTAAGACAAATCACTATGGTAGGTAAACTTGTTTTGTAGTTCTTACATGTAAAACTTTATCCATTTTCAAAACCCTTGCCTGTTGTTTATATACAATTCAGAGTACTGAAAGTACCTTAAGCCACAGGATGTCAAGTAGCATAACTTATATTTGACACTGTCAGTTTAGACCACTATTCCAGAGAATTTTTGAGTCTTTGTGAAAGTTCAGCAAGAAAGAAAACTCAAAGGATGTTCAGATAATGACCCAAATTCCCAAATGGCTCATTAACACAAGCTCTGATTTTTAGCCTGGTAGCCTTCCATAATAATCTAAATATACTATCAAAATCACTAGAGTGGTAGAAGCACCGTTAGGAATTTGAACCAGCAGCAGCATAATTCTGATCACGTGATCAAAAAAAATTGTCACGATGGTTCGTAAAAAAGGTTTCCGTGGGCCTCCTGTCGGCATTGATGTGATTTTTAATAGTCGCTCCATGGCCAGTGTAAACATCTTTTTTCCAGAATTTGTGTGAACAATAATGACCCTATCAAGGCAACAGGGACCGGAAAACTCATGAGATGTATTTAGCCTTAAAGAAAAGCAGGTTTTGTTTAATTTTAAAGTGTTCCATACTGTTCTGCAGCAGAGAGCTTCCTTCAAATCTCAAAGGTTTTTGTTGACTTTCCCCATGAATATAAGTGGTGTCCATGTGACAATTTTTTTTTCAATAACGTGATATGAATTCTGCCACCACCAGAACAAATTCCTAACGGTGGTTTTACCACTCTAGTGATTTTGATAGTATTAAACACCTGAAACAAGAAAAAACATAACTTAAGTCAGTACTGTAAACAATGGAAATAAGTTCTTAAAAGACATAAGCAAATAATGATGCATTTAAATGACAATGTTATACAGCAGGATTTAATATTTAGCAGTTTAAAAATTGCAAGATGATTGATTTTTCGATTTTAAATAACTGTCAAATGCAATCAAACTGCAAGTGAACAGTGATAAGCAGTGTTGTCAGTGACACTTGGTGCACCCATAAACCACTCACTTCCAATCCAGCCATGGGTAGTGCTAGCATTCCTGCTCAGTTCATTGCCAACTTTGAAAAACCTTGGCTAACGTACAAAGTTTTCTAATCATACTGGTACATGAAATCTAATGTTAAACAATTTCTGTATAAACTGATCTGTGCAATATTTTAATGCTGAAAACTAATAAATGATTTTGCTGATTTGATTTGATAACAGGAGTAAGATTCTGTGAAAAGAAACGATAGCAAAGTTTTTAAATTTCTAAACATTAGTCCATAAATTTTTCAGTGAACTTTACAGACAAATGTACCTACAGTTTTCAATTGGATTAGAAAAATCTTTAAGCAAATATCTTAAGTTTACAGCATTTAAACAGTTACAGATCAATGTATGCTGAAATTATTTGGCACTGGATTCCAGTTTCATAGTGTCACATAGAGGGGACACAACACAATTATCACCCATCAAGAGAATTTAGCAGATAAATGAAATTATACCAGACCCATTTATTTATGAGTAGGTCCTGTCAATACCCAATTCCCTCTATGGCACACACCTGCAGGGAATCATACATGTAGTTGTTGTATTCATCAAACCATGTGCGAGACATAGCAACGAGAATAATGATTCCCTGCAGGGTGGAGGGAATCAGGCATTAGCCCCTTAAAAGCTCTTTTTTGCCAAAATAATGAACAAAAAGACAATGTCAGTTCAATAACTTCTACTTATTAAGAAGAAATACCTCTTGGGAATGATGCATCCAGAGATAGCCAACGTCTTGTTTTGCCAGCAGTTGACACTGTCATCAATGACATCAAGTGTTCCTTTTATCGCATGTTTAAATAACATTGCACTACTCAGTCTCCCATTGTGCAAAACTGCATATCACTGCAAAAGGTTCTAAAACAGCTGTTATAAAAAAAAAACCCAAATCTCTTCCTGGTTGATCCTCTCCAAGCCGGAACAGCAGTAACACCACAATAATTCAACTTGTTTCTTATGCATGTTGCATTTTGCAGGTCCTCCTCCAGAGTAAAAGCAGGGATTGATTCTTCGCTTGCCAACTTGAATAAGCTTTTAATCCTCACTACGGGAGTGATTGTATTAAAACTTCTCTTTAATACTACATCTCAAACATCTCTTAATTTTATTTACAACAAATGGAGCTGAAGTGTAAGTCTGTCCTTAATCAAGTGAGTAGTTCATTAGTACTCACACTTCTATGAAATCCATCCCCACATTTTGGGGTGTGGAAAGCATTATGGGGATCAGGTTTCCATTTCCGTCTTGGAGTTTGATTTTGTATGAAGGTTCAAGGTTGAAGGCCATTGTAGAACTTTTTTGTATGTAAGATCACGGCATCAAAATGGCAGAAATGAGACACACATGAGATCTCCAAGATGTTCACAGAGATGTTTGCGTATGACCCACCCTTCTGAGACTGATGTGGTGGAAAAGTTCCTACTTTTTTATTTCTTTGCGCATCTTTATTTTTAGATTACTTTTTGTATCATTAATGAAGATTCTACAATGAACATTAATTGAGAACATGAAAGAACTCTTCAAAACTGAAGCAGTACACAACAGTCTTACAACTGTCCGCTTTCCATAAAACCAAATTCGTTTTGGGGGTTCAAAAATTACTTGTTAGCTCCACCCATGTTTTAAATTTGATACCCTCAATGCTTTTAGAGTGATTTCAGTAAACCCGTGAAATAGTTATTTCACTTTTAGATACTGTTAGACACTGATTCGATAGTTTTCTTTTATTTCCTTTTGACTATTACGCACAAACTGGTAGATATTGTTTCACAGGTTAAATGAAATCACTCTAACAGTCCTGCAAAAGTAGCAGTGTTTATTTCCACTTTTGCTCTTGAGAGTTGAATTCAACAACGTTCTTAAGTTTTTGGTTCAATCTTGCCTGCAAAATGTAGAGAGCTTGAGAGTTCTGTTTAAAGAGAAATCTGTCGAATGAATCAAACAACACCAAAGAAGCCTGCGTCGAGAAGAGGTAAAAAGCCAAACTGAAGAAGCATCCACATCACCCCATTGCAGATTGTGTGGCTGTTGTTTCAAAACTATCAGTTTGGGAATTTCAAAACTGGATGGTTATGTTAAAAGCTGAGGAATTAGGAACTAGGAATTACCAACTGGTCTTTTCCTTTGTTTTTAAGCACTCATAAGTGACCACTCTAAGAGTCTGCTTTGTGTTAGACTGTATTAATGGTATACACTTGCCACATTTACAGTAACATAGCATAATTTATTGCACTAAGGATTTGGTCTTCCTTTGAAGACTTCAGAAGTAAATTTTCAAAATACTATCATGTGAATTTAGAAATGTCACTTTTTTATATACAATAAACTGATTTATTATTCATTCAAAATATTTCTTCATTTCTGATTGGTTTACAATCCCTAGTTAATTCTAGTTAATAGGCTAGCTAGGTTTCTATTATTGGATGATTGACATAATTATTATTGGATGATTGGCGTCAATATTCCATTAATAAAAAAATATTGATAAATTGGCGTCATGTAACACCCGCTTTGATAGTGCGGAGCTAGAAAGCGCTAAAATGTTCGGCAGGTTTGAAAATTACATCGTAAAAAAATTCCAAATTATTAGATGAGGATAGCTAAAACACAAAAATAGCTTCAAAGGGAAGTCGCTTGATTTTAAAGCTCATCTTCCAAAATACAGTGCTAAACAACAAAGGAATTGGCCGCAGTTTTGCAAAAATTCTGTGCCAAAGTGAGAACCCACTTGAATGTATTTTTTTAGAGTTCAAGAAATATTTTGAGATATGAATAATAATTCGGCTTTCATATGACATGAAGAATAATGCAAATCTGGGAGTGTGTTAGTCACCCTTCTTGATCTCCATGATTCTTCTTATCATACTCAACCTCATCCAATAATTGCTAAATATAAAGTCAGCATGCATTAGTACAGAAAGTAATGTATAAGACACAAGAGACATTGTACATTATCACTGAATAAGAGATTAGCAGTTTTCAGTCTTTCAGTGGTTGTATATTCTTAGTAATTCATATATATCCAGGGCTGCAAATAATTTTTTTCACTTGAAAGAACATAATTATGTCCTACTAAGACACCACCATGGTCGGACAAAACAAAATTTTGGTTGGACATCAAAAACAAAAGGTTGAATTTTATTCATTGTTGCTACAAAATGATTTACAATCAAAAAATTGTCCAGACAACATGTCCGACCACACTTGGGATTTCATCGGACATTAGCAAATTTTGGTCGGCCAATGTCCAATGACCGACTGTTATTTGCAGCCCTGATAATATATCCCAAGCAATATGCTAAAAGCTCTCCTTAGAGACCAGCCTCTATTGTTTCAGCCTGTGGTCACTCAGGAGAGCCCATTCTCACAAGTGACCAGCTCTATTTACATGTACAACTACTTTGTCTTACAAGACAGTTCTTTACCATAGCATTGACTGTACTACCAAAACTCTGGGAGAAAAAAATTAAACATTTTTTTACCAGACATGTAATTTTTATGTGACTGCCAAAATGATGGTGATGGCCAATTGAATGAATACCTTATTTTAACCCTTAATTTGGAAAATGACTGCTTCCTGTAGCATTACACACCCTAATGCAAACACTCCAGAAAGTTTAAGCGATTGTAAACCCTCGCCTGCAGTTCAGGTTTAACTTTCAAATTTTTCCAAACTGTCCCTGATGTTTTGTCAGGCTGTGTTAACACACACATTTTCTTTTTCTTAAAATTTATACACATTGACATACAAATAAGATGGTTGGTATTTTCTGTCATAAATACCACTTGTCACATTTCAAAATTGACTAAATATCACACAGTTGTACCACTGTATGGCTAGTGATTTCAAGTGCATTTTTGGAATAAAGCTTGGAAGTAACCCTTTAATATATTCCAAATCTCCTGGTCTCTCATACAGGTCACCAAATCTCCCAAATACGAAGGAAAGAACTTGGAATACATGTTTCCCCATTTATTTCAGCTGACTTTCTGGGAATTTTTTTTGAGATATTTGACACGTTTATGTGGAAGAAACAGCATTTTGGGGGTTGAGAAGATAAACCTTATATGCAAAATTAATAATCTCCTGGGTTTCGATTTTTTGAGGTTGGCATCTTGGCTATTGCCTAGATAAATATCAAGATTTAAGAAAGTCATCTTGACTACCAACTTGAAACTAATGATTCCTGTCTTCATGAAAGTTTTTTTAATGATGATGAATTTTTTAACAATGACACGAGCATGGGACAAAGAAAAATTCTGAGTCCCCGACGGGAATCGAACCCATGACCTCCCAGATACCGGTTGGGCGCTCTTACCAACTGAGCTACGAGAGACTTGTGGTGAGCTGGGCCATTTACTAGGTTGATATGTGACACACGTCCTGCATACTGCTAGGATCAGCAATGTCGAAATCATCAAGTGTGTTGTAAATAATAAAGATGGTAAATTTTCAGCTCGGTGATAAATAATGAAGATGAATTTTTCAATGAATTTTTTTTTTGTTCGATTCCCGTCGGGGACTCAGAATTTTTCTTTGTCCCATGCTCGTGTCATTGTTGAAAAATTAATCTTCATTATTTATCACCGAGCTTAAAATTTACCATCTTTATTATTTACATGTACATGAAAGTTTTTTGTTTTTATTTTTGGTTTTGTAAATTAAATGTTTCCCTTGAGAAGTTAATTTCACCATGATCATTGTTTTGTGATGTGATTGCATGAGACCATTTGCACCATGAGGTGGATTAGTTAAGGGAAAGGGGGATATTTTACTTTTTGTGCTGACACGTTGTTGTGACAGTGAAGCTTGTGTGCCTCAATGACCCTCAGAGCTACGATGGCTGGTATTTCAGTCCATAGCAGGTTTAACCTTGCCAGATTGCTCAAGAGGCAATGACCTGACAATGAACAGCTCCTGGTCCTCCAACTTGGTGGTTGGGCGATGGGCTGAACACCCATCCACATAAATGACCTGTGGGGGGGGGGGGGGGCACTCACCTCTATGGCCTATACGGGGACATGCCGCTGGATAGGGTATGGTTTTTGACTCCTCCGGCATATATATAATTTTAAGCTCCTCTGTACTAAACAGGGCCTGAACCTGTCCTAGACAGGGTATGGCTGCAAGTATTTACATTGTTTTTGCTTTCGCTTCAATTAAAGGTATTATTTTATTTTGTAGGATCGGTGTTCGCAATACAATGTGTCGAGCATTGCATATGGGATGCAATCACAATAAAGCGTAAATGGTTGTCGACCTATACCTAAACGTAGGTCAATCCCCCCCCCCCCCCCCGGAATGACAGAAACCTCAGCATGAAACCAACCATTCTTGGGATCAATGTGGTACCTTCCTTAGTCAGCTCATATTTTTTGAAACAGTATTGCAGGAAGACCAGGCAGACCGAAGGTAATGAAAATACCAAAGAAAACAGCAATGCTGTTAGTCCATGATTAAAACATATTTTCGGTTTTTCATGTCATTTCAAGAGGAGGGCAAAAGATTCACAGATTACTTTAGAAATTTACATCTGTGATCTGTACATGTTTTCGTTTGGTATCGTTGCAGTAGAAAGCAGGTTTAGTACATGTCCATTTCTGGTAACAAAAATATTTTTTTATTTGCGCTAACTCACCAAATTCTTGTCGTCCTTCGACCAAAATGGGGTCTTGTCTCGACCGCCATCACCACGATCCCTCTGATCTCGGCTGCTGTCTGACCGAGGTTTGGACGAGTTAAAATTGTATAAAACGCGGTCCTTGGGTCTTCGAGGGACGGTGTAGTCGATAGCTTTCTTGCGGTTCATAATACTCCTTTAAATGACAGGGCAGCACAAGCTTAGACTTAAATATCCAACAGTTTGCGTTGAAGAGAGCGAAACAAAATGGCAGATGAATAATCTCGAACTTACCTTGATGCCAAAAGGCACTTTTGAACGTCGATTATTTTATTTCTGGCGTCAAAACAAAGTAGAAATCGACAATTTACTGTAAGCTCCTCGAAAGTAAGCCAACTGACTACATTTTAAACCTCCAAAAGCGAAAAAAAATGCGGGTTTTGCGATAAATTTTTCCTTCGATACAAACACATGCCGTGTGCACACTTTATTACCCACAATGCAGTGGAAAAACAGCGGAAAGCAAAAATCTACCAAGTAGGGGAGGGAGCGTTACAACAACCGCCAGTTCGCTCTGAAATAACATAGGCACGCAATGCGTGCAAATGCTAATTTTCTTGGGAAAACATGACTTACTTGAACTGTAGGAGTAGGTGAATTTTTGTATAAACTGCACACAATGGTAAATTGTAAGGGATTTTTAGATAGGTCATCTGGTGCACTTATGCTGCTCCCCAGCCAACCGAACGCCTGGAACAGGCCGTGGTCTGAAAGCAAACACTTGCGATGTCTGTTATCGCGTCTGAATATATTTAACAATTATTCTTTGAAATCGAGGTGAATAGTGGTAGAATATTCACCGAGCCGCGGAGCGGCGAGGTGAATATTCTGCCGCTATTCACCGAGATTTCAAAGAATAATTGTTTTAGTATATACACACGAAGTGATCTCGACAACAAGCGATCTCAAAGTTTTCAGAAGGAAACCATTTAAAGTCGATTTAATTGACCTCTCAACCCGGGGGGGCTACTCCATATAACGGCCTATACGGGGAGGCTCCGCCCGAAAGGGGTACCTTTTTCAGGCTTCAGGTATATAAAAGGGTAGCGATTTCACAAGTTTAGGTATATGAAAGGGTATGAAAATCCGTCATTTAGGTCTTTTAAAAGGCCTGTAATTAAAATATTTCGAACAGACCCACTTTATGGCTGTATTTTTTTAATTTATTAAGCGCGTCATAAAAATGACAAGAAAACGTCCTGTTCTAAGGCTATGTCACGTCTTTTAGATATATGAAAGGGGTACCTTTTTTCAGTAAAAGGTATACGAAAGGGGTACAATTTCTGTCAAAATGGTATATAAAAGGGTAAGGGGTAAGAGCTTGGGGCGGAGCCTCCCCGTATAAAACTTTTTTGAGTGCCCCCCCCCCGGGCCTCTCAATTCATGCGTGGAAAACGTACAAATAAGCGGCATTATTATTCAACACATGCGCGCGCTGCCCATATATGGTCAAAATGTTAACGATATCTGTCATCCGTACATAACAGATATCCTGCGGTATACGTAGGTTGCGAAGAATCGTCCGAAATTTTGTAAAGCGCTGCATAATTACCGTTTTTCTTTCTGCAAAATGTGTTTCGATGACAATTTGTCGAATAATAAAACAATTATCCTGCTCAATCTTGCGGAATATCGTCTGATTTTAGCCAACTCGGCCTACGGCCTCGTCGGCTAAGTATCAGGCGATATTCCGCGCGATTTCGCAGGATAATTGTTAACTAACCGACATGCGCGAAACAGTTTACAGAATCTTCAAACATGGCAAATCTAGTTAATCTTCGATAAAATCCTCGTCACAATCTAGCAAAATGGTCCTTTAACACCACTAAAACCTGCAATTTGATCAAAAACCTGCTTGCAAAACATTTTGACCGTTGAATCAAAGCTTTTGAAGTTCACTTGAATTGAAAATTGAAAGGGCAGTTGGCGAAGGATCCACCTGAAAGTTTGGATTATAAGCTTACTGAATGTCTGCAGAACTGTGGTGAAAACTGGATGTTTTCTTGCACAAAGACTTTTTCCTGAATATTTGTGGAGGTTCTTGGTTGAATAACACTTGATGTTGCTGCCGATAAATCTGCGGTATTCATTTCTGCCGATACCGGACGAAGAGCGACTTCACGGTAAGCAATTGTTTATCGTTTTAGTACTCGAGTTGTGTGGACATTGTGCTGCAATTTTGGCGAAATATGAAGTCTTCTCTTACTTTGAAAACCATCAGGCCAAATTTCTTAGCCTTTTTTTTGTCTTTTCTGGTTCAGCATCTTCTTGTATTCTTAGTATTTGCGATTCAGAAACGCTGGCGAAACGCGAGTTTACGCCGGCCATTTTGTTTCAGTTTGGATCAAGCATTATTCACTCCGTAGGGAGTGAATAATGTTCACCACTAAATTTTCTCCGATTCTGATTGGTTTAAATTGAACACGTGACGCGATAGTGCCCGCCCGCCGGAGGGCACTATCAGCCCATAGTGCCCTCCCGTGAAAAATGGCCGGATCGATAGTGCCCGCCCGTGACTGTTTTTTGTAAACAAGCTGCCTGCAGGCAAAAAAACCTAACCAAATTCACTGCATTTAGTGGGTTTCTCGTCTGGTTTTGTTTCGTTTGTTAAATTTCGGCTTTCAATTGAGTTTTTTATCCTGAAAAGTAAAAATAATTCACGGTGCTTGTTTTTGTATGTGCGCGCGGAAGAAAATTAAGTGGTGAACAATAAAGACAATAGAGTGTTTCTGTCTCGGAACTATCGGTCTGATAGTTGCCCCTTGGAAATTTGATGTTCTTAAAACTAGCATATTTGCCCTCGAAGCTTCGCTTCTCGGGCTAATATTTGTTTTAAGAACATCAAATTTCCGCGATAGTTCCTCGACAGAAACACTCTATTGTTAAAATAGTCAACGAGGCGCAGCCGAGTTGACTATCGCTCATAGAAAACGAGGGTGAGTAGTCTAATTGTTTTAGTAGAAACTCTAAAGGATTGCAGTCCAAAACCTACAATATTGTGCACTTTGAAGACAAAAATCAAGAAAATTTACCGCTTAAAGAGCTACTCTCGCGCGCGACTGTTTTCTATCGGCGAATAGAAAACAGTGGGAGAACCAATCAGATTCGCGGATTTCCAATAGAACACAGCTGAGTTTCTACTAATGCTCATTAGCCCGAGATAGCGAACCAATCAGATTGCTTGAAACACCAAGATCACTGAGTGTGTATATACTAATGAGATATATACGTAAGTAAGAAACTTTATTTAACTAGGGTGGCCCATTCAGCAACAAGGCTGGTATCCATAGGGGCTCTGGGACATTAAAAGTATATGCAATATAAAAATGTTAAAACTGAGGAGAATAACATAGCTTTCTTTGTCATGAACAAGACCAACACTGGCTATGTAGTAGGTTCGCCTTTTTCCCGGATCAAAACACAAAAACAAGTAAAAATAAACGATAATAACGAACGACGTTTCGGAGTCGTCATGACACCATTTTCAAGTTCAAAAATGAAAAGAAAAAACTGTCAGAAAAAGTTCGCTTAAGATTACCATGATAAAATATGCAATGTCACGCAAATAGTTTGGCTCGGATTGAGTCTAATTGGACATTTAGAGATGGTGACAAATAGCCGAGCTTCTAGCAACATTACTTACGCAGGGTTGTTCTGCAAGGCTCCAACATTGATTTGGGGAGGGGAGGTGGGTGTCTGTTAAAACAATTCGTGTTTTCTATGGCTGCGTTTAATTCAAGTTACTGTCATTGCATATATACTTTACACGCTTTCCAACGCCTTTACAGTCGGGGGAACAAGTGCCAGTTGATGGCGACATCACTTCTCCAAGAAGTGACTGAGCCCGCGGTTTCGTTCCAGAAGTTGCTAAGCAACATGACGTATTTATACGCGCGACGGCTCCCGGAGTACTCGTAAGCGCTCGCACTATTTTTTGATTGGATAAAATAATTCAGAATTTCTTCGAGTTCTTCAACGAAGAGGGCCACTAGTTTCTCAGTTTTTAACTGTAAAGTGTTTTTACCCTCGTTAAATAAAGTTATTACTAGTTATAATCAGAGATTAGGGGAGTGCGTTCGACCCAAGATGGGTACCCAAGATAAGGTTAGCAAACGTAAACCGAGTTACGCGTCTGTTTATATCGTCATACAAATTTGAAACGACCACGCGCGCAACATAAAGCGCGCGTCCAACATCAAACTATCAGCGAAACAATCTCAATCCAACAGCGCGCGAGGAAGCACAGCATTTTTTTTAATACTGCTGAAGGGAGCACTGGCCAAACGTTTAGTTTTCAGTACAACTCACGAGGTAATCTCGAAAACGCAAACCGAAGAAGATCGTTAGATCGAATCAACTTCGTTCCCAGGGTCTCTCGGGACGAAACTGTGATGTCAATAATTAGTCAACCTGCCACGTACCAAGATACATAGAACGACACATGAACGACTTTCGTTTGCGCGTTCACAGGACAACCGCGGGATCAACCACTGATCAACGTCGAACGCAAAAATTGTTTAGAGCCTAGCGGCGCGGTATCGGCTTAATTGAATTGGTTTTGCGCGCGCTGTCTTTGCGGCTCAGTGTCATTGTTGACGTTGTTGTGACGCAATGTCTTCTCACATGAGATCGAGGCCAACCTGCCACATACCGACATACATAGATTGATAGACACATAGAACGACTTTCGCTTGCGCGTTCACAGGACAACCGCAGGACCACAAGTCACCACAAGATTAGGATGCGTTCTCCTACCGTCGAACGCAATTATTATTATTATTATAAGATTTGCCAAAACTGGCACTTATTCCCCCGACTGTTTAATTTTGTCTTTGCTGGTATTACTATAAAAACATTATTCAGCTTCCATAACTCAATACCATATTTTTAACAGCAGCAGTCGATGTCTTGGCCAAATGAATTATTTTAATTTAGCTGTTGTTGATGAGTTGTATAGTAGTCTGTGTGAAAAGCGATCTAGACTAATTTCTTTTTTCTCCTCTAATCATGACTGAAGATATTTAACAGAACTATTAATCAGCTCAAACATTTTTGTAATTCATTTTTCTTTTTTGTTTTTCAGGAACAGGGATGCATTAGCTACATCAAAACAGCGCGGGGCTTTCCAGGAGTGTTAGTAATTTTTGAGGTATCTCGTATCAATTGCCGAGGCTCGAACGTATCCAATAAACAAAACGTTGCAATAAATTGCGTTCTCCTTTTATCTCCTATTGTAATTGTAAGCATCATTATCCCAATTTTTGACTACTGTACGTACATCATAAACACTTGCGCAGACGACATCGCATGGCCTGTTTCGAGCAAAACGAAACGAGTAAGGGTAATTACTAGGCCTTGCTCCTATTCACCCCCCACTGAGCAAAGAATAGCGGGGCGCAAGCTAAGATGTAAAGACAAAAAGCTTTCGTCTTTCGCGCACGTACCCAGCTCTTAATAGTCCACTACGCTTTCGTTCCCAGGTAGCTTATACTTTCATGAGAATTTGTCTTCGCATCAAGTAGGCTAAACGCAAGAGCCATGCCCCCTGTTGTTAAAGTTCTTTATCCTTGACCACAGGCAGACCACCCTATGTGTTTGTGGTTACTAATTGTTGACATAAGGTCATGTTGAAATCAATGGCGCATATAAAAGATATATAGAGAAACATTAGGTCGGCTTCGATTTACTATAAAATACAATATTTACTCTAAATGATTCATTAAAAGTTTAATAAGATGAAATGTTGAATGAGTCATGATCTCGCAAACTAACGCCTTAAAGGGCTCCATGGGCCAAAAAACATAACCTAATATGTCAACAATTATTAACCACGAACACAAAGGGTGGTCTGCCTGTGCCCTGACATGTAGAATTTTGGAAAGAGAAGTGCGATTTTTTTTTACTAATAATGGGGAATTAAGAACAACTCTCACTAACAATCATAGAGGGAAATGACAACTTTTAACCTTGTTTTCTTCAGAGAAACTTGTCTCTTGATATTTCCGTGTGTGGCTACAATAAACTCACTGTTCTTACTTTACGCAAAAATCTTCTTCATCATCCGTCCGAAATGCGCTGACAAACAGGGTAAACTGTTTTAAGCTTCAAGATGTTTAAAAACAAACACCACAAAACATGCCACCCCAATATAACAGGTATGGTTTTTTGGTTGTTTAATTCAAAATACCGTTCTGTGTTGCATTACACAAGAATGACAAGAACAAGCAAAATAAAGTTTTCATGCATGTTCAAAATGGCGTCTCCATGATAAGTATACTATAAGTGCAAGGTTACAGTCTTGTTTCGCGCTACTCTACAACGATATTATCATACCGCTGTAAAACATTAAATAGTATACTACTTCTACTACATCAGGATAAAACATTTGTATGGACCACATTGGTACCACTTCATGGGTTATCTAGTATGTTTTTGGAGAAATTCAAAGTGACCTTCAAGGGAAACCCCTGAAAAAATAAATGTTTACTAGGATAGAAAAACACCAAGTAGGTAACAGAGCGATTATCACTTTAGTGTAGAAAAAAATTGCGTTTGATTTGGTTTTGTATTACAACGCTTAGTGATTAGTTTAAAAAACTCGCGCTATTTTCCCATCCAATCAGAAGTAAAATTGAAACCAATCGTGACTCACTCACCCACGTTTTTCCTGCGATTCATGTCGGCTACTTCGAGTTTAGGTTGGTTCATTGGATTGTCTGTGTCCTTTATGATTGGCCAGAGTGATAACTTTGGTTTTTCTTTTACGACACTCAATCGAAAATCGCTCTAACAAGCAAAAATGAACATGGGGATGGTCACGAAATGAGAAAGATTGAGACAGTTTAAGAATGACTAACTTGAAAATTTTGGGCTAAATTTTTTAGAAGCGCCTTTTTCTACAACGCTCCTTTAAGACTATAGTCAGGGGCACCCAACAGACCGTTTCAGCGAATACCTGTTCGGAAGACCTATAATCGCCTACGATTTTCGGATTAAAGTGTGATGAAAAACTGAAGATTTCATTAGCTCAAACTTACTTGACATGGGGAAAGTAATGCCTGTTGTTTTCGTAGAGAGAAAAATATCGTTTTGGGTTATGAAAAAAGGCCATCTACGATTTTCGAGAAGGCAACAGCAGCTCGTAAATTCGGTTAATAATATTTCGTTCCCTAAAAGTTTCTGAAGTTTGAATGTCCAGCTAGCGTATCCGAAAAGATGCACTTTTCTTAGTGTTTAAAAATAAGGCTTTAAATCGCACAAAAAGGACACTTACCGTATTTTCTCGATTAAACGCCGGGTACCGAATAAACGCCGGGTCTCCAAGGTGGAGTTACAAAATTAATATGCCCCTTAGGTATTTATTTAAGGTATAATAAGCTGTAGCTATATCAGCCAGATACATTTCTGTCAAAAACAACGAATAAAAACCGTTGCTAAATGACATTCAGGCTCGAAAAAGCTGCAGGAGTCAAATAAATGCCGGGTCCATCAGGTCAAGTTTGTAATAAACGCCGGGGGCGTTTAATCGAGAAAATACGGTATAACGTAAAAACGGTGTTCCGACACCTATAGTACAATTTTATAGTTTGGACATCTCCAATATGGATTAAAATATGCCACACGTACTGCTATATTCAAGCACAACGAATTCTTCAGCTGAAGTATACTAAAAATTCTCATCACAACACCTTACAATGAACTATGATGGAATTAATCTGCTTACCAAACCTAATTCCTTCCATAAACAAATCTGATACATTACGTGATTTACATGTAACTTCTTATACTGCCACTCTAATAATTATATACAATTTAATTTTTCAAACAAAAGCAGTTACAAAACCACACAAACGATAACAAAAATGTGCTATAAATATACTTGGGTAACTCAAGATTGTTTCTCCTGTGCCTGCTTGATCATCTCCAAATGATCGGCAGCTTGAAAAAACTTATCAAAGAAAATATCAAGCTGCAAACACCAGATGTGTAGCTGGTCAGGCCGATCGACTTGACTTGGGTCAGCTGGAACACCAAGACTTGGGCTTTGAACCTCAGCTAAAGAAACACAGCAAAAGTTATTGATCAACCGCTTGCAGTCTGTTTTCTTTTGTCAGAATTCAGGAAGGGAGTGCAGGGAAAGAAAGATTAAATGGTACAATGGTGGGGCACGCCAAGTGGTGTCTTTTTGCACTCGCGTTCCCGGGAATATAAAAACGCTCGTGGGATCCTACCGTTTTTATTTGATTAAGTGCCCTGGGCGCTTATTAAATTTTTGGAGTTGGGAGTGGGGGCTTATTCGAGGTGGGCGCTTATTAAATTTTCACCATTTTCAGCACCTAGCAAGTTTATAATTTTTGCAACAAAACAAGAAATAATAAAAAACCTTGCTTATGTACCAAAGCAGAATTTTAACTATTCACTGAAGCTTTTTGTAAAATACTAACAAAACTCGATCTTCAGGGAAGTCTGTTAGTAATACTAAGTTGATTGTAATCTCATTGATACTCCTCTTGTGGACTTTAGTTTCTTAGGAGAGGGGGGATGGCTGCTTATTTGAGGCTGGGCGCTTATTAACTTTTCCTACCTTCAGGGTAGGCGCTTATTCAAAGAAGGGGGCTTATTCAAGGTTGGGCCCCCTAATCGAATAAATATGGTAAGAAAAAAGACTAACTATGTCTAAGTTATTGATGATACGGTCAACATGGAAACTTTTTTTTTCTGTTAATTCATTGCAAATAGTGATAGACTGTTATGAACATTGTAATTTCTTACTACCGGAATTCCCCCAGAAGGAGGAGTGTCAAGTTGAAATCCCCTAAGTTCTCTGAAGCCGGCGACACACTTGGCGAGTGTGCCCGGTGCAGCGATTGCAATTTTCACCGATTGCCACGACCGGCGCATAAAATCGCCGATATCTGGCATGTCAGATACAGCGATTGCGATTTTCACCGATTGCCACAACCAGCGCATAAAATCGCCGATATCTGGCATGTCAGATATCGGCGATTTTATTCGCCGATCGCTGGCGATCAAACGGCGAATAAAATCGCCTAGTGTGTCGCCGGCTTTAAGATTCATTGGATGTTTATCCTCGTGAGCGCGAGCGTGTTTGCAAAAGATAGTGGTATGGATGTTTCAATAGCTGGTTTAAGGAAAAAAGGGGAACTGGGATTCTTTTTTAATTTTTAAATCCTCCGTCTGCCCAGAAACGAGTCACGTCAAATTTCTCAACTGGTTAAGGAAGGAGGCTAAATAAAGGAATAAAATTTCGTATTTTCTGATAAATTTGGGTATTAAACATACCAAGGTTGTCTGGTTCTCCTTCTTCAAGCCCTACAGTACCAGACGATTGATGTGCGGCATTTGCACTGGAGTGAATTGACTGGATTCTCTTACTGCCTTCTTGAGAGTTGGGAAGAAGTTCAGTGCTTTTTGCTGGTGAAAAAAGGAACACGTTGAGAAACACGTCCAAATAACGAAGGGGGCAGTATAAAAACAAGTCAAGTAAAGCAATGCTAAAAGCAAAACAGCAAAAGAAGAGCTTAGTACTCAGAGTTAGTGCAAAAACCCAGTAAAACCTACATGTAAATCAAACACCGGTGTTTGGTCATAATAAATTCAAATTCAATTCCATTAAAAACACTGATAGTGATGCAGGTCTGGGATAGGGTAGAGATTTTCGGTATCTAGTCTAGTATAGGGTTGCAAAACCAGCTGGAGATGGTCTGGTATAGGGTAAGGGTTTGAGAATCCCAGCGGCACACCCCCACCCAAAAATACATAGAGTTCCCCACCTCCACTGGTGGGAGGTTCCAATAAGAGTTACACTGTATGAATTGATGCCTGATTAGGAAGTAAAATTTGTGTCTGTTAGTGCAGGTTTAACTGTACAAACACAAACACTGAACCAACAATTTGGCTGGCTTTCACTGTGGCCTGTATTCAGAAGTAAAAGGGGTAGATACATGTACAGTATACAGTCACGTAGCTTATAACAAATCAGAAAGCCAGGTTTGAAAATCTGGCTCACTGATTCATTACATACTATATAGATGTTGACATCCTTATAATTCTCTCTATAAGTAAATCTAGTCTCATACCAGAGGCAGTATGTGCAGGAGCAGCAGCCTCTCTACTTTTTGTTGGTGAATCTGCTGATGGTGTATGAGGAAGCTTGGGTTCTGATGTTATAGACATGACCCGGGACACTCTGTCAGGTGACTCCCCACCTCCTGGAGTCTCGGCAGCTGAGTTTACAGTTTGATACTGATCTGTTTAAGAGTCAAATGAAGTCTGCATGTCAGAGATACAGATCACAAAGACAAAGCAGAGATTGTCTGCATGTCTTGGCTGCTACAGTTCATGTGCTTTATTTTTGTCCATAGCATTAAGCTTCCACCTTCATTGGGACAGGACAATAATTTTTTGTCTATGTGCAGAAAATGGCTCAATAATCTCAGAATGTACTGCACAGTCATTTTACATAGATTTTACACTGACACTTACTATGTACATAAAAATAAAACAATCTGATAAGGGTGTGAGGTACAGTTTTTCATTTGATGACATTATTAAATTTATTACTCACTGGACTGTGGTCAGGTGCAAACACAATTTAACCACTGCCTCGCGAATATGGAGGATGGGTGCCTGGGATACCCGGGAGGGCCTCCACTGAGGTCAGCCGGCCCTCCCCAGATAGGATAAAGCTGCCAAGGCTGGCAATCCCAACAAAACAGCCATGAGCCCCCACGCCAAGCCGAAGGGATCTCTGTGCTGACCACCAGGTCAGAACAGAGCAAGGGGCTCATGGCTGAGAAGCCATAGCCCCGAACACCACCCACATCCCGAGGCACCCATCTGCATGATTAACTGATACAACACTATCACGCCACACCCGCTATAACGCCAAACACGCTAATACGCCACACCCGCTATAACGCCACACACGCTATAACGCCACACACACTATAACGCCACACACACTATAACGCCATACACACTACAACGCCACTACAACGCCTAACTGCAAACAACTGCAGCATGCTAAACCCAAGCTAACAGGCAGATGTAGAACCCCTAACGCCCTGCTATGCCTGGCAACGGAACAGGCAGAGTTCACTGTAGTAATGCTAGATGCCATGCTATGCCTGACAACGAAACAGGCAGAGTGCACTGTAGTAATGCTAGATGCCATGCTATGCCTGACAAAAACAAGGAACAGTAAACCCCCTTGGAGTCCCACTATGCATGACAGACATGACACATCGGGCAAGCTAAAGCTAAGCTAACAGGCAGATGTGGAACCCCTAAATGCCCTGCTATGCCTGACAACGAAACAGGCAGAGTGCACTGTAGTAATGCTAGATGCCATGCTATGCCTGACAAAAAACAAGGAACAGTAAACCCCCTTGGAGTCCCACTATGCATGACAGACATGACACATCGGGCAATGAGTAAACATGACCCACACACACGCTAAAACAACACAGGCCACACATGCTATAACGCCACACACGCTACGCCATTACAAGGCCTAACTGCAGCTTGCTAAACCCAAGCTAACAGGCAGATGTAGAACCCCTAAATGCCCTGCTATGCCTGGCAACGGAACAGGCAGAGTGCACTGTAGTAATGCTAGATGCCATGCTATGCCTGACAAAACAAGGAACAGTAAACCCCCTTGGAGTCCTGCTATGCATGACAGTCATGACATGACAGGCAATGAGTAACCATGACACACACCACACACGCTAAAACGCCACACACGCTACGCCACTACAACGCCTAACTGCAAATAACTGCAGCTTGCTAAACCCACGCTAACAGGCAGATGTAGAACCCCTAAACGCCCTGCTATGCTTGGCAACGGAACAGGCAGAGTACACTGCAGGAATGCTAGATGCCATGCTATGCCTGACAAAAACAAGGAACAGTAAACCCCCTTGGAGTCCCTCTATGCATGACAATCATACGACAGGCAATGAGTAAACATGACACACACCACACACGCTATAACGCCACACCCGCTGCAAACGTTACGCCACTACAACATCTAACTGCAATAGCTGCAGCTTGCTCCCAGTCATAAACTATGTAAAATATCATTAAACTATATCTAACCCCCCAAGCAGGACACATACTAAAAAACACCATGCTAAACCCAAGCTACCAGGCAAATGTGGAACCCCCAAACACCCTGCTTTGCCTGGCAACGGAACAGGCAGAGAGTAATCAAGCTAGATGCCAAGTTATGCCTGAAAAAACATGCAAAAACTGTAAGCTGTGCCTGAGCCCCCCCCCCCCCCAAAAAAAAAAAAAAAAAAAAAAAAAGCCTAGATATACGTGTGCCTAAGCTTGCCCACAAGGTACAGGAAACTGTAAACCACTCGAGCCCCAAACTAATGCCTGGCTAGACCTGTAAGCAAAGTAGACCTTATGGATGCTATCCCCGTGAATGCCTTGCCATATCAAGGCTGAATAGGTAACCAGACACATGCCTGCCTGAGCTGACCTATAGGCTAGGTAATCATACAGCGAACAAGGAACCCCTAAGCACTACGCACAGTAAGACTACAAGCACACGGACTGGCGCACAGATACAAACGCGACTGCACACCACTAACGGTAAGTGCCAGAGCCCGTCAAAGTATGCTGATAAACACCCCGCCAATACCAAGCTAACGCCAAACAAACCCATTACTAGCTACAGACTCTGTATCTCAAAGTACGCTAATGAATGCCACACCACGCCAAACAAAACGCCTCACCAGCTACAGAGCAGCTAGCTCCTGGTTGTTACTAAGTTAAATAAGTATATAAAAACCTAATTAAAAATATCTATATATAATTATATCCCCGTGAGAGCCCTGCCATGGGAAGGCTGAATAGGTAACGAAGCCTGAACTAAACAAGCAAAGTAACCCCCCAAAATGCTACAACAAACAACAAACTAAAACGGACAACAGTACCCCCTTAAAATGCCCTGCTATGGTTGAACGAAACAAGTAAACAGTAAGCCCCTAAGATGCCCTGCTATGTCCAAACTAGACGGGCAACAGAAATCCCCTGCTATAAGTCTGCACAAAATGGGAACCAGTAATCTGTGAAGGTACCCTAGTGCCATGCCATGCCTGATCTAACAAGGCACCACTATTAAAAAACATACCATGCGAAGCTCAACTAAGCAGACAACTACAAATCCCGAACTAAACAAGCAAAGTAACCCCCAGACTGCTACTACATACCAAACTAAAAACAGATGACAGTTCAACCCTAAAATGCCCTGCTATGCCTGAACTAAACAGGTAAACCGTAAGACCAGTGTGAAATGCCCAAGAACGCATGCCATGCTACTCCTTGAGCTAACACACCCCAGCTGAGGGATCAAAGACATGATAAAGACCCGGGATAAAGATAACCCGCTGCGATAAGTAAACAACAGCAAAACCCGTAACGCTGAAAGAAATGTGCCACTACAATGCCTGAACTACAGTAAACATACAACAGCGAACATACTAAAAACTCAATAACAATGCCAAAACTGGCACAGCAAAGACTAGCTAAAATGCCAAGCTACCCCATATGAACTAAAGCAGACAACAGCGCACACACTAAAATGCAATACTTGAATGCCTGATCTAAAAAACATAGCAAATGCATAAAACGATGTACTACCAAGCCCGAAATACAAAAAACTGGCAGTAAACATGGGCAAACAAAAAGCCGTACTACAATATGCCTGCATAAAATAATGTTGTGCTAAGCAAAGCTAAATAGGCAACACGCAAAAAGCTGTACTACAATGCCCGCATAAAATAATGTTGTGCTAAGCAAAACTAAATAGGCAACACGCAATAAAACTAACAAAACGACTATGTGCTGTAATAATTATAGTCCCTACCTCATATGTTACATAGAGCAAACGAGCAACGCAGAAAAAACGCTCGCAAACTACCGTAACTGATTTGTAGAAAATGATTTGCGCGGGAAAAACGAGGACCAACACGGTAACGCGATAACACGATACCTCCAGGCATGACCAAGACCAACGCTACAACAGAGGTTTTTTTAAGCCAGAAGACTGCAGAAGAACGAACAACGGAGCAACAAAGCCGCTGGCAACGACGAGCGGAACAACAAATGGAAAGCTAAACCCTAACAGGCAGCGTAGCCAGCCGCTTGTACGTCGACGCTTCTGTGTATTCGGACCATGAATAACTATCAAACCGACGTCGGAGCGCGGAGAACCACCTGGACGAATGGAAACACGGCTGCAAACTACGTGCATGTAAAAGAATTGACAAACTGGGCTAGAGGCCCGTGAAATCCTTCCGTGAACGCAGTAAAAACTCGCAAAACATCCCTGAAAACCCTCCATTGAACGAAGACCTGACACCACGCTGTCATGTCCGAGAACGCAACGCACTGAGCCTGACAAGAGCTAGTAACCGCTGACCACCAGGACAGCCCACTACCCACTCGTTGTGGTTAACTTGGTTAAATTGCTTTATTTAACTTGGTTAAATCGCATTTAACCTCATTTAAACCACATCTAAAATTGTAGAAAACTTGCTTCACAATCCCAACTAACAGTTCAAATTGGCCACCTCCACCACAGGGCCCTAGCAAGGTTAAACTGCTAAAGGATGTTATTATGAGCCAAATCTGTTGCTACATGTACAGTCATACATTTTTAAATATAACAACGATGTAGTGGGATGAAGGGTATACTAGGTAGTGGGGACTGGAGAGCAGAAAGCAGGAACTTCTGACTTCCCTGTTCCCACGGTTCCTTCCTCCTACCCCCTTCTTCCCAAGCCACATTCTGAGTAAAAATTAAGATTTTATTTTTTGATACAGAATGTATCTTACCTTCATCTGGGCTTTCAATTCCTGGCTTTGATGTGGCTGGAGTAAAACTTCCAGCACTTTGGGACCTTGAAGATGGAGCTGGGGTCTCTTTTGGTGAGAGATGTCCTTTTAGGACTGCGTCTGTTACGTAGACTGTAGCACAGTCAATAAGGGCTTCATAAAACTCCAGAAAAGTCATCTCCAGCTCAAGATTACAGAAATCGTCCTGTGCCAACTCTGGGTTATCCTTTGCAAGGATCTTTAGCACTTCCTTGGGGTTCAAATCTGAGTTGATAAGACGGAAGTCACTAAGCATGAACATAAACTGTCTGGATTTAAATATTGGTTCATGTGGGTAGTGTGTATTTGGCACACACAAACCACAAAAAATGTCCCAACTCTTAGACATGTACTTCACGGCTTCAACGGCTCTTGAGGCATCGTTAAACAAGCTTCCACCAATGTTGCATGGGTTTTTCAGGATGTTCTCTGTAATAAGCTGTGACACGCACCAGGGAAGAAGAGGCTCATTTCCTTGGTGGTCATAGTTATAAAGATGGTATGCAATGATAACGATTGCATTAAAAAACTCTCGCACTAGAACCTCATGCTGTGGCTCGTGAACATCACTTGATTTATCTGGCGCTACAGTGCGGTCCAGCTCTGATATAGTAAAGCCATGGTGATGGACTTTGCAGTCCTTTAAGAAGCGCCAGAACTGAAGCCGACTCATAACAAATGTGTTGTCAACAGATCCCTGCTGGCCAAGGCAAGAGTAGAAACTGTAGATCGTCTTCAGTTTGCTAATATGTCGCAGCATGACATGAGTGACCCGTTGAAGTTCCTCCTCCCGCTCGTACAAATCAAGATCCCTTTCATCCAGTAGAAGATCGATGCTCAAGTTGAGTGGATTTCCAGAATTTTCTGAGGTCATGAACGGTGATGCAGATCGTACCGGGGTACCAGAACGAATCGGAAGCCCAGAGTTCATTATTTCAGGGGTCATCATGCCAGACGGGTTAATGTCAGGGAAGTCCAACATGTGATCCAGCTCAAAAGTACCTGAAATTCAAATAATATAAGTAATATTTCCCCTAAAGTTTGCAAACACTTCACGTGAATCCATTTGTTGTTCTAGTTGTGAAAGAAAAGGAACTGGGAGATGCTAAAAGGAGAGGGAAGCCTTGATAAACTTTGTGCTCCAGAAAGGGTAGCTCGTTAGAGGGGGGAAGGAAGGCTGCATGAATAGAGCATTTACAGTAGTAGCAAGCTGAGAACAATGTACTGTACATTGTAGCCACACCGTTACAAAGTCTGGGTCGAGCCTAGTGACCCGTCAGGCTTGACTTATCCCAGTTTCTGCAGTAACTAGGAGTATTTCTCTACCTCCCTAGATGGTATGCTAGTCCATCGCAGGGTCACCCCTCAGTATTAAATTTGCCAGTACCCATTTATACATCTGGGTGAAAAGAGGCACTATGAGAGTGAAGTGTTTTGCCAAATAACACAACGCAGTGCCCCGGCCAGGGCTCAAACTTGGACTGCTTGATTCAGAGTCCAGCACATTTTTTTAAAAATTCATGTTAATTTCATGGCTCAGCATTAATTTCCTATAATGAGGTAATCAAACACTCTCTGGTGAAAATCTTTTTAAGATCCTCAAGGATCTTTAAAGATCTGCGCAAGGATCTTTGTGGATCTTGACAAGGATCTGCAAGGATCTTCATCCATATCCTCAAAGATCTTAAAGGATCTTTTAAAATTCTTGCAGGACCCTGCAGGGTCCCTGCAAAGATCCTTAAGGATCCTTCAAGATCCTTTAAGATCCTTAAGGATCTTAAAGGATCCTTAAGGATCCTTTAAGATCCTGAAGGATCTTTGCAGGGACCTTGCAGGGTCCTGCAAGAATTTTAAAAGATCCTTAAGGATTTTTGCAGGGACTTTGAGGATCTTTGCAGGGTCCTGCAAGAATTTTCAAAGATCCTTAAGGATTTTTGCAGGGACTTTGAGGATCTTTGCATGATCAGGCAAGAATTTTAAAAGATCCTTAAGGATTTTTTGCAGGGGCTTTGAGGATCTTTGCATGGTCCTGCAAGAATTTTAAAAGATCCTTAAGGAGTTTTGCAGGAACCTGGAAGATCTTAACAGGAATGTGAAGGATCTTTACAAGAACCTGAAGGATCTTAGCAGGAACATGAAGGATCTTGATTGGTAGGATCCTACTGGGTCCCTGCAGGGACTTAGAAAGGATCTGACAGCGGGGCGAGCTGATTAAATCCCTGCAATCACATCCTGCAAAACAATACTAGTATTTAAATGATTATCAAAAACAATAAACATTACTAACCACTGTTTATATAATTCCAATTGTATTTTATTTCTCAGATAAATTGTTCTCATTTTTTAAGAAATGTTACTGGTCTTACAATTAAGCATCTCATTGACTTAAAATCAATGCAAAATACAGTAAAGTTCTGCAAAATGTTAATATCTTTATATTTGCAGCCTGACAAAGGTACCTTTTGTCATTTCTTGCTTTTGCAATAAGCCATTTTTTAAGCTTTCATTAAAGTACATGTAATATACAGTAGGCAATGTTTTCTTCTAGTTTGTCACAGCACATTTTAAACACTGGAGACTGCAAATAACAGTCAATCATCAGACAATGGCTGTCTAAATTTGGTCCATGTCGGGCAAAATCCCAACTGTAGCTGGACCTTGTCTGCCCTACTTTTTCAAATCATAAGTGACTTTAAGTTTCATTCTGAAAATGAATTAATTTTATGCACTAACACAATTTTGATTGTATGTTGCTTCTCTTAAATTTACTTTATGCTGGGACAATTTTCAATTCAAAAAAGCTTCAACATAATGCCATATTGAACTTAATTTTTATCTTGTACAGCCAAAGTGGTGATTTTGGACTTATTTCCTTTCAGCAACAACAACAAATATACAAATTGCAGCCTTAAAGGACCCTAGTCAGCCTCTGCCATTTTCCATGCTATCGAAATTAAGAAAACTATATGGTGCAGGGAAATCTTATTACATTGCTGTAAATTGTGTTACTGAAAGTCTGTTTAACTACCTTTAACAGTTTTACAGTGTGAGTGATCTCTTGTGTTAAAACACTGTATGTGTACAATATAATACCATAACTCTGGTATGTAAACAAAAACAAAGGCATGGCTGACTATGGTCCTTTAAGAATAACATTGTTGATTATTACATATTACAAACTGTGTTGCAAGTTGCAGAAACAAGTCACACAAAGTTGATCTCTATTTATGTTCAGGGCTGTGCTTTTAGGTCACCCAGGTGCCTCAGGCGACTAACTTTTGTCTTTTAGGTGACCAATTAATCTTATTTCTTTCATATATTGGCTTTATACTGGACACCCTGGATCTTATAGTTTGGAACCTTTGGGCTCCTTGTAATTTTTCTTGGAGCACAGCCTTGATGTTTGCGCAATATGTCGCCGCGAATTGTAACACAGGTGGTCTGCAACAATTCTTTTCAATGATGTTGCAAGACAAGTGAAGAGGAAAAGTTTACACGTGGGATGATATGTTCAATGGATTCTTAAGTGGTAGTCCGGGTAGGATGAGAAAATGTCTCCACTGTCCAGGGATAATGAGTTATTGAAATACTATTACAGAAACGTGTCATAAAACACTGCTTCAATTTAAAACTAAAGAACGAATTTATTAAAATTTACCACTGCAAACAAATTACCAATACTAAAAAATAATATTTTAAATCATACAATGAGAAATGTAAAAATATGGAGAAACAACAACAACAACAAAAATTGAAAGATTCAGTAATCAGGAAATTTGTTTTCTCTCATTCAGATTGAGATATTTATCAGGAATTCCTTCTTGTACCACGTATTGACTGTTTATAGACAACTAACAGTTGAGAGTTTTAAACTACAATTCCTGCCACATGCATTAACAATCACTCATGTTTGTGAATGGCTTTCACTTAGCTTTTTAAACATATTGCTTTGTTAGTGAATGTCTTTTTCTAGCCCTTTCGCTTCAAAACCTACAAGAAAGCACAAAACAACAATTATAAGCCTTTAGAAGCTGAAGCTTATTTCATATTTAAATTATACTGACAATAATCGCGCGTATGGTACTAGATGTATTTGTCTCTTCAGCACTCTTTTGAATCGCTAATCATTCTAGAATCGAAGATTGCTAAGCTGCAACATACATACATGTATGTTGTTTTGTATGTATGTTGTTTAACAGATATCAAATTATTCATTTATGCATATAAACAGAAAAATGATTTTCTATCTCGAGAGGTCTATCACTATAAATAATACTGTTACAGAGCGAAAGAACAGTGTATGAACTGGTATGAACAGTTACTGATCTGATCACCGAGCAGATTTTTTAAACAAAACCGAAACGCTTTGTCTAAGCTATTACTTCCAGAAGCCTTAAGATTCTCTGTCTACTTACATTCTTTCTTAGAGGCAAACGATCCGGATTTTGTTGCTTTTTGGGCATCATAATCCTGAGGCATTTCACTGTAAACTGTTCTTCGACCGTTGAAAAGAAGTTGAGATTCAGGCGCCTTTCAAAAAGCGTTGCATCATGGGATATATCCACTCGTTCCCAGGGCCCAGTAATCCAAGATGGCGGCTCGTGTCTCAGTCTTTGTTCGATTTTCACGAAACAAACTTGGATTTTAACTCCATTTAGCGGTCTGAAATAGGCTGGAAAGTATTCAGGAATCATTTAAAGAAGTGCATGGTGATTCCAGGCAATTTTACTCTCACACAATCGGGAAATTATTGACTTTATATTGCGAGAAAGATGAGGTGAATTATTCAAGCTGGAACTTGAGAAGTCACGTCTATCTCTGTGTAAGGAAGTAAACTTAAATTAAATATAAAATAAAGTCAGATACGTGGAATGCAACTGTAATCGCTGCTTCATTCAGCCTTCAGCATTGCAAGAGGTAACATGACTGCTTTGGAAAGTGTATTGCTTTTATAAGAAAAACTGAATAAGCAAGAGTTAATAGATGCAGATCCGAGCTTCTCACATACTGTTGGTTTGTTTCTATAAAGATCAAACTCAAACTACAAGATAATCAGATAACATTTTGTTGTTTGACCGATAACCAAGTGAGATCCTTGATGGGATTCTCTTATGATTCTTGTAAAAGGTCCTCATTGAATCCTTGAGGATAGGATCCTGAAAAAGATCTTCGAAGGATCATTAAAAGGATCCTTCTAAAAACCTTGGAAGGTCCTTGTAAAATCCTTAATGATCCTTTAGAAGATCTTTGAAGGATCTGTTACAGGATCCTCTTAAGTTCCTTTAAAGGTCCTTATTAAATCCTTGAGGATCTTTAAAGATCCTGACAAAGGTCATTAAAAGGATCCTTCTAAGAACCTTGAAAGATCCTTGTCAAATCTTTGAGGATCCTTAGAAGGATCTTTGAAGGATCCTTAATAGGATCCTCTTAAGTTCCTTTAAAGGTCCTCATTAAATCCTTGAGGATCTTTAAAGATCTTGATGAAGATCATTTAAAGGATCCTTTCAAGAACTTATTAAGATCCTTCTAAGATCCTTGAGGATTATATAAAGGATCCTGACAAAGAACTTTGTAAGATCCTTGGAAAGATCTTAATAAGAACCTTGTAAGATCCTTATTGAATCTTTGAGGATCCTTAAGAAAGATCCTTCAAAGGATCCTTCAAAGGATCCTTTTAAGATCCTATTGAAATCTTTGAGGATCCTAGAGGATCCTTGCAAAGATCTTTGAATGGATTTTTGTCAGGAACCTTATAAGATCTTCACAAGATCCTCATAAAATCCTTAAGGATCCTTAAAGATCCTTAAAAGATCCTTGTGTGTTAGGATCTTTACATGACCTTTGCAGATCTTTAAAGATCTTTGAAGATCCTTGAGGATCTTCAAAAGATTTTCACCAGGGCTACACAAATCTATATAAAGATGCTTTACCAGTATGTAATTCTCTTAGGAGTGTCATGAGACTCATATGTTTTATGAATTTAATGCATTATTCATTTCATGGCTCCTTGATTCTTACCTTCAAACACCAAACCATTCTTGAATACATACTTGCCGTGCCCATGCTTCATGTTGTTCATCCACTCACCCACATACTTAGCACCTGTGGCATAGTAAAATGTTCCATGACCATGCCGTAGCCCATTCACCCACTCCCCCACATAATAATTACGCAGGGGGTACTGGGATCCAGGAATACGCTTTAAATACCAGGAATGTTCCCCACGGCCATGCTGAACACCATTCTCCCACTGTCCTTCATATCTCTCGTTCTTGTCGTACCAGTGCATAGTTCCTGTGCCGTGCCGCACATTGTCCCTCCAGTCCCCCTTGTATATATTCCCTGAAGCATACCTTCTCATGCCAAACCCATGTCTCTTGTTATCCATCCAATGCCCATCATAATATGACAAGCCTTCTTTGCCATACCGCAAAATTCCTTCTCCAGAGCGTTTGCCATATTTCCATTCCCCAGTGTATGAAGAAGGAATTGTGCCACAGACGAATGTGCCTTGGCCATGCCTCAAGCCATTTTTTACCTCACCCTCATAAGTGCTTTCATCAGACCATGTGTACACTCCACTGCCTTCAATGATGTTTTTCTGGAAGTCACCTTCATATTTAATGCCATTAGCCCAAATGTACTGCCCTTTCCCGTCCATCAAGCCGTCCACAAACGAGCCAGAGTACACATGATTACCTCGGAAGTAGGCTGTGCCAACTCCATGGAAAAAACCCAGGTCATTTTTCTCTCCGAGATACGACTCCACAATCAAGTTGGTGAGATGAGGTTCCTGTCGCATTGCATCGTACGGTTCTTTCTTCTTGTTGTCGTCTCCTTCGAGCTCATTTTCCTGCGCCTTCGGCTCTCCTTCTTGCTCTTTATCAACACTACCTTCTTCGAGCTCTGTATATTTCGTCTCAACCTGAAGATTTTCAGAAGATAGTTCAGGCATTTTGTACCCAAAACATTGAGGTCAAAAACTGTTGCTTCGAGACGAAGGGACGGGATCTTCAAATAACCCGGATGAATGTACTGTTGTTATGACAACAACAAGACCAAAATGGCACGCGGGCTCATCTCTTTAACAGCTGCATAATGGCGGCCGGCACAAGCCCTCTAAGCGATATTGCACTTCCGTGAGTTTAGTCGCGATCATGGGCCGAAAATCGAACTGCTGCAGATTGTCGTGGTTCGTCAACGATGGAGTTGGCATTGGATGTGCGATTTTTACGTATTTACTCATAGCTTACGCCGAATTTGTAGTCGTTTTTGTGATGCTTTTGCCAGAGGTGGTGACTGCAGCTGGTTTTGGCTGGTTCCACGCCGTTGCCTTTACGCTTTTATCGTGTCTTGCTCTCGTTGCTCACAGTCGAGCAATGTGTAGCGATCCAGTGAGTGTTTGTTTCTGTAATCTAGTTTGTGCATTTAGAGGTAGATCATTTGGCGTTCTAAGCTTTTGATGACATATTTATAGTGGTTTGCATTTAATTTGAGAAGTTAAAGTTATATTATTGCCATGTCACTGTCAAATCGCGATTTTTTTTTTGTCCTGAAATTAAGTTTGTTTTAAAAGTGATTTGCTGCCTCATGCGTTATAGAATAATAACATTGTACTCTCGTCGTAGATCAAAGCTTGTCAAAATTGATTGAAGAAAAACGAGAATACATTCAAGAAGCATACATTGTAAGAACAATAGAACTGCAAGAATTAAAACTGTTTCTATAATGAAAATATTTTTTAAACAATTACGACATACGATTGAATGTTTGAATCGTACTATGCATGTTATACATACTTGGGGCGCTTTTCATTTCTCAGAACTGGCCAGCCAGACTGGTATATTCAAGAACAGAATTTCAATACATACCGTATTTATTCGATTAAGCGCCCTGGGCGCTATTAAATTTTTGGACCTTGAGAGTGGGCGCTTATTCGAGGAAGCGCTTATTCGAGGCTGGGTGCTTATTAAATTTTCGCAATTTTCAACAAAAAGAAGTCTATTTTTGTAACAAAACAAAGCAACATTTTGACTGTTCATTGAAAGTTTTTGAAAAATAGTAAGAAAACTCGGTCATGAGGGAAGTCTTCTTAGTAGTACTTAGTCACTTTCAATAATCAATACTCCTCTTGTGCACTTCAGTTTCTTGAAGGGTGAGGGGTGGGCGCTCGAGGCTGGGCGCTTAATCGAATAAATACGGTAAATATTATAAATAATGTTATGGTAGATTTGTGGGAAAATCTAGTGCAAAAGGCTTTCAAAACCACTGGACTGGCCGGCCAGTTCTGACAAATGGAAAGCACCCTTGAAATAACTCTGTTGTTTTTTTAAAAAAAGAAAGTTACATATTATGACATAGGTAAAAGATGCCCAGTACAACTGATTACCAAAACTTTCAGGGTGCTTTCCGAATACATCCCACAGAAAAGATACACCAAGATTTTTAACATTTTTACATCAAAGTAGATCATCATTGCTCTAGCTTCCTAGGGGGGTACTTGGGATTTTAAGTGATGGGGGTGATTGAAGAGGGGTAAAAATCAAGACCTGAAAAAATCCCTAGGGCTTCCAACAAAACACCCAAAAATCCCTAAACTAAAATTAACCCCGAAAAAATCAACAGAAAAACATGTTTGTTTGTACTTTATTCACATAAATACACGGCCAAGGAACTACCATGAATCTTTAGATTGTCGTGGTACTAAAAAAACTATCCCAACTTTAATCCAAAAAATACTTGCAAAATTCTTCTACCCTAAAAAATCCAGAAATCAAAAATTTCAAACCCCCCAAAAACCTACAATCATCCCTGTTACTTGAAATCTTGAATACCCCCCCCCCCCCCCCCCCCCAAGCGATGCCTTAATAACATGCTGCTATGAGATTGATGAAGATTGTTTGGTGGTTGATACACCACACTGTCTGGAAACACAGTAAAAACCTTTAAAAGAATTATCTCTAGGGTAAAATTCACCCTGTCAAAAATTAAACTGTTAAGTTTTTGGGTTACTGAATCATATAGCTTTCAATTACAAAATGGCCAAGCATTTAAGCTTTTTTGTTTATTATTTTAGGGAACAATCCCCTTAGGAAATTGTACAACAGAAAATTTGAAGAAACTACAGCTAAAGGAAGGAGAAGTAGTTCTAAGATGCACCAGATGTGAGTGCATCAAGCTTGATAGAGCCCATCATTGCAGGTACATAAACATATTGTGATACAAAAGAATGTCTTTCTTACATGTACATGTACTGTATTTATTGGCAGGAACACTTGAGGTGTTTTGACTGTAATGGTTATGCAGTGCCCAGGGGAGTACACCGGCTTGTAAATGACGGGGATGATCGAATGGAGGCAAAACTCAGGACCCAAAAAAATCCCTTAGTCTTCCGACATTATCCAAAAAATCCCTGGCTCAAAAATACCCCCCCCCCCCAAAATAAAAAAAAAAAAAAAATCCCTTGTCAAATTGCCAGCAGATGTAATAATATAACGCAAAGAAAATCATAAAAAATTGAGCGCATAAATATGCCAAGGCCGCACCAAGGCATTTCATCATCTTCAAGTCTCTTCGCGCCAGTAGGTGCATAAGGCCATCACGCTTTCTGTCCAACACTCCCTGTTCCGTGCCACCGCTTTGGCTACCTCCCAGCTTGCCCACCCTGCCTTGTTTACCAAGGCACTTTAGTTCCTTTTTAATTATACCCAAAATAATTCCCTATTTAAATCAAGTCACCCAAAAAAATACTTGCCAAATTTTCCAACCCAAAAAAATCCCGGTATCGAAAATTTCAAACCCCCAAAAAACCTTCGATCATCACCGTCATTTACAAGCCGGAGTACCCCCCGCTGGGATGCAGTGCAACTTGAGAACAACTTTAGTACCAGTATGTGGCTGAAGTAAATGCTGGGAATTCTCAAACTTTAATACTGACTTTTTTGTTTGTTGCTTTTCATAAATTCAGCACTTGTCAGAGATGTATTAGGTAAGTCCTTTGTTTACTAACTACCATAAATGATCTTATAAATGCCAACTCTCAAATAAATGCCTCCTAAACTCCCAGTGAAGTGTAAAGTTTGTAGTAGACGCCTCCTCTAATAAACGCCCCTTGTCTAATAGACACTCTCTCCAAGAATCTCCTGGAAACCCAATGTAACGCTCCATTCCTCCATAGAGTGAAATCATATAATTTATTCAGTTTCTTGCTTGACTTGGACATCGAAGAGGTCAACAATGCCAACATGGTTGACCTCGATGATGATAAAAGGGGTCGATATTGAACCATGAACCTCATCTTCAGGCTTTGCATTAGCATTGAATAGATTCCACAATACTTACAATCTCTGTTTTCTCTCTTATCCTGAGAGGAAACCAAATGTATATTTGTTTTGTTGATGTTGTTACAGTTAAAGTGAAATAAACGTCTCTCTCTAATAAACTCCTCATATCTATTTAACACCCCTCTTAGGAGTCACCACTACAATTTAATAGACGCCCTGGGTGTTTATTAGATTATTTACGGTCATATTACAAGTTTTAGAGCATGAAATGACATAATTTGAAGTATTATTGATCTCTCTGGTTGGGATTTTAGTCCATTATAGCCTAGTCCCTAGTACTCTCTCTTGTTTCGAAGGGCTTTTGGGTGGGGTCACTCCCCTGAGCTAAATACACCCAGGAACTTGACTTGGTAGGACTTGTCTCCTTTCCCTTTGTATAAAATTTAGTAAAGTGATTCAAAGATCAATTTTACAGATTATCTTCTCTCAAATTACAAGTGCAGAACTTTGTAGCATCGGCAATCTGTAGTAGCTATGTTTTCTATAAATGTTTTGTAGACACTGTCTAAAAAGATCGCTCTTTCTTTCAGGAAAATGGATCATCATTGTCCATGGTGTGTACGAATAATTACTGTTTTCTTCAGTTCTGGCTCACATGCTGTGTCTGGGTTCTGTGGCTAATAAGAGTTACTTAGCAGACAGACCTCTCCCCACATGCTTATTTGGTCCTCTGCATAAGAGACAATTAGGATGAGTTGGAAATTTCCACACTTTGATGACGTAACACTAATTATATAGAGATCTACACTATATAATGCCTCTAATTGCTTTTTACTTGTGTACACAAAATTATGACCAAGTAAACCATTCAGAGATACTAAGAGCAATTTACACTTGAGTGTCAAAAGTACCGTAATTCATGTTTGCTTTGGTTTTGTATCACTATGCTTAGTGATTGGTTTAAAAGATTAGTGCTACTTTCTCGACCAATCAAGAATAAAACCAAACACATTTTTTGTGCTTCATGTGAGCTACATGTATTTGCTTCCAGTTTTGATGGGCCACTGGATTGTCTGTGTCCTTTGTGATTGGCCAGAGCGATTACTTTGATTTTGGGTTTGTGGCACTCAATCAAAAAATCATGTATCGGTACATCCTTAAATCAAATCATTATTTAATTATGAGCTTGAATTTTGGGGTTTGTTATTCTTGTTGCAGGATAAATAATTGTGTTGGCGAAGACAATCAGAAATTCTTTGTATTATTCACAGTAAGTATAATGCACAATGAGTAGCTTGCTGTCACTTCATTTCAAAATGTTTTATTGATGTTAAAATTTATGTTTCTGTGGTACTGGTAATCTAATCTCACTGATGACATAATATTTCACTGCATTATTTTCCAGCTGTACATTTTTGCAATATCAGTGTATGCCTTGGCTTTAACAGTTAGACAAATATTGATTTGTACAGAAAAAGAATGGCACGGTGAGTAAAGTTGTTTAATGATAAGGTAAAGTCTGCGTTCAAGTCAATTGACCCATCAGGCCGGAGGTTATCCCTGTTTCTGTAGCATGAAGCCGACTAGAAGTATTTTTACTCCCCCTGGGCCCACTTGTTCAAAAGGTGGATATTGTTATCCAATATGCTAAAACAAATTGTGTATCACCATACACAATTGCTATCCACCAGACATGGGTATAATGGGGTTTATCTGTTCACTCTCCAGTGATAAATGCTAAAGAACACACTTACACTATCTAGTGGATAGCATTGTCCATCCTATGAACAAACAGGCCCGGGGAGCAGCCTGGACCCCCCCCCCCAGCATTAATTTCGCTGGTTACCATTAGGAGCACTGTGAGAGTTAAGTGCCTTGCCCAAGAAAACAACACAATCACCCTTGCCAGGGCTCAAACCCGGACCGCTCGATCTGGAGTCAAGCACACTGACCATTAGGCCACCGTGCCTCTTACTGTTTAATGATAGTGAGTTAAAATGATACATCAGCTCCAGTCTTCCTTTTGGGGTTCAGTGAGAACCTGGGGCAGTAACCTGCGAGAGCTACTGGCCCAGAAGTTTTCATGAAGAATTGCTTTCAAAAATGAAGTAAAAAAGCCCATTCTTGTTGCAAAAACTGAACTTAGGAAAGTCTGGGAAAATTTGAAAGTACTGGACTATGTGAACTCTCCTCTATGGCTTGGATTTAAAGAACCTTTTGAATACTCCCAAACTTGCTCTTGTGTTAGCACTGACATATTAACATGTACAAGAGATAACAAAAGGACATGCCCTAGGGCTTTTGTTAACACTCCCCTGCCCATCCCCTAAGAGTTGTTGCATTGTCATGGCCTTTCATTGCAGGAGAAAATGTTCTTCTCAGTTAATAGGTACATTGAACTAACACCAACAACATTCTCTTTTCTCTCTCAGCAGATTGCACCTTTATACCAGTGGCCTCTGCCATTTTATTGATGATTTTTCTAGTGTTCGAGGGATTGCTTTTTGGAATTTTCACTCTTGTAATGTTCTGTACGCAAGTTACGTCAATAGTGAAAGATGAAACGGTAAGTTTGCACTCAATACGAAAATCACGCCGATCTTGAGGCAATTGTTTATTGCAATGATTAAATTTGCTGTTTTGAAAATGGTGTATTTCGTGTAGCGCTTGAGAAAAAAAAGCATTTCCTCAAAAAGAAAAGAAGATAAACGAAAAATAGTTTATTGAAAGATGTTCTTTTCGTTTTTTTTATGACAAATTATACCGTACTAAGTCACATGCTTTTTTATGCAACCTGCACAATAAGTGAAAATTTTATGACTAGAAATTAAATACTGTTGGAACTAATTTTTGCAAGTTGCCAAAAACTCGTAGTTGCCGTAATGAATAGTTACCTGATGTAATTCTGGGTGGCTAGCTAGCAGAAGATTTTCGTTGTACTGAAATTAGCTTTTATGGTTGCAGGTAGGCAATCACTTTTTTGTAGATGCAAACAAAAATACTTTGCTTGAAAATAGGCACTAAAACTGAAAATGCGCTTGAGATACTTGTAAGTACGTCTGACACTTGTAGAAAACATAAACAAAAGCACCAAGTGAATTACCAAAAGAGATGTAGCATTTTGTCACAACCTCTCTGTAATTACGAGCTTTACCCATTAGTTTCATCTGATGATACAGCCCTGATGTTTTCTATCATGTTCATATCACAACATCATCTAATATTTGTTTCTTTTTCACAGGGAATAGAGAACTTAAAAAAAGAGAAAGTAGCAAAAAAGGCTACTGTGTAAGTTAAATGCTTTGATTCATTCCTCTGAGTACCAAGTTCATCAAATAGCCTTTCTCTTTAGTCGTGTAACCTGCCTTAGTTAGCTGTTTGGTCCGTTTCAGAGCGTTTTTGCGACAGCACGTGCTGAAATACGGACTGTTTTACAGTGTAGCTGTTGCAGGTTAAATCCATTTTCAGCCTAGTTTAATCTCTTTCAACCTGAAGATAACAATCTATTGGAGTCCCTTTTAATAAAATCAAGTCACTTTATGTCATTGTGAAAATGTTAACTTCTGGTTGAAGCAGATTTATTTAGTTCGAAAACGGATTTAATCTGCAACATATCCACTTCGTTAAAAAATGTATCTAATGGGTTTTCCCTTGCTGTTGTCCTTTTTCCTCTTTTAAACGAATTGGACTTAGGGTACACTTCTTAGTCTTGCATGGATTGTTCTGTTTCAGGTACGAAAATCTACAAGATGTGTTTGGAGGGTATTTCTCTATTTCGTGGTTTTCTCCATTTGCATCAGGCCCGTCCCGGCGAGCAAACTTCACTTTCCACGAAGTCTGACAAAGGTGCTCTCATCAAAACCGCATCACAAACAACATGTCATTATCGACAGTGCTGGTTTGCGTGCTGCAACGCTCTAACGCTCTTCGCTTTCCCAAACGGAACGCTAAGATGACAGAAGAATTTTTGGAGCAACTACAGAATGCAGGGCTACTTTTGAAGACGGTGCATCTGGTGGCTCGTTTGGCTCGGCAGTGGAAGTCTCCGGTGTGTAGGTTTTATGGCTCGTTTGGCTCGTTTTGCTCGGCAGTGGAAATATGTGGAGTGTAGATTTAGTGACTCGTTGGCTCGGCAATGACTACTGAGCCAAACAAGCCACCAGATACATCCGTCTTCAAAAGTGGCCATGTATTCTGTGCGAGTCTCGCAAGTGCAAGAACCGTTGTTAAAAGTGCCTTTTACTTACATTATAGTCGGGAGAACATCTGCCGTTTTCGTCAAATCTTCGTTCAAGTATTTGGAGAGTTTCGGATTATTAATATCCAATCAGAAATTGCACGAACACACACGAATGCTGACGCATTCTCGTCCCCATAGCCTTTTCGTTTCTCTTAGCCGGCTTGGCTTGAGAAAACGAAGGGCTTTGGGACATAGGATTTTTGAATTAATTCGAATTTTTTTGATTGGCTGTTTGGAACAAAGAATTCCTAAACGGAAGTCGAAAACGTAACGACTCTCTCATACATTATTTTGAAACGTCATGACTGCATACATGAAGACCGGAAGGAACTCTCGAGAGTCGCTCGTTTCGTCAAGCGTGCGCAGCAAGGGGGGGGGGGGGGGGAGAGACTCGAGGTACGAGATTGGTCTGCTGCACGTCATGAAAAACAGGCATATTTTTCTTTCATTAGGGACGGATCATTATTTTTCTGGAGAGGGGGGGGGATGAAAAATGTTCCTCTGCAAATGTGTGTTTTTTAATTTATGCAACTCTGCAAACATTTTTTTTCGAAATGCAAACTATTTTTTATATATATCGTGTTTGCTGGCAATTTATTTTGTCCTTTTAAGCCCTGCAAACAATTTGTTTTAATATTTTCTTCCCCCCCCCCCTCCAGGAAAATTATGGTCCGTCCTTTACGTCTTGAAAGATCTTTGTTGTTGTTTTTCTATGGGCGGGGCACAAATTTTAACTACAAAGGGTTCTAGGTGGCAAACGTATGTATTTATAAATGCTTGGAATAATTGTTTTTAACGTCTATAGAAAAGTTGTATGCTAGCATTCTTCACAAGTCGCTGTTAAGAATATAATATAAATAGAACTGAACTGAGAAATTGAGCAGTAAATAATTACTTAGTTAACCGATAATTTTACTGAAAAAATGTCAGTTTAGCTCTTCGAAAGAGCAAGAGTTGACCTCCGCGCCTGCGTGCATTGTTAATGTATTTAAAGTTATATTATAGGGCAGAAATTGCAGTTTGTACATTGGTCAAATATAAACTAGTCTTGTGAATGTTGACGTTTTGCAGTTGTTTTATTTTACAGGCGTAAGAAATCAACTGCCGGTCAACTGCCGGTCAAAATTGAGTCTAGTACCCAGTCTTCGCTTGGCCAGCGGTCGGAAATAGCGACTATGTTAAAGTTGTGCTTGTTTCGCTTCCCTTCAGTAATTTTGTCTCTCGAGTAAATTGAGAGTTGAAGGCGAGTCTTGGGGGTGTAGACATCACGTATTTCGAGGTTTCTTATAATTAATTGTGGGGGATTAACTTGACCTTCCTGATTTTAAGTAATTATACGTGACACCGCAAACCTGTCGCATGAGTTTTAGCACAGTATACAAATTACCTATTTCGGGGTACTTATACTGAATCACGATTAAAAAACGTGCTGAAAACAACTTTAAAAGAAAAATCGTGTCGTATCGCATCGCTATTTGGAGCTATAAGAAGCTACGTCACGGGGATTTCGCAGATTTTTAGTTTAAATTGTTCTGAAATTAGTGGAAGGCAATTTTACCCACGAAAAACGTTACCTTTGAACATCTAAAGAAAGATACAACCTTAATTTGCTGAGAGAAATCGAACCGCAGCTAAAAATATCGATTTTTTGAAGACGAGCGGAAACAACTTGAAAAAGTAAGCCTTACTTTTTCAAGTTGCAATCCCTTTACATCCGAGCCATCTGCAGCCCAAGAAGCCTGTTAACAGTTTCAGTGCTCTAGGTTTCCTACGAGACAAGTATTAATTTTGACTGTTCAAAAATCTGGTAAAATCCACGAGAAGCCCTTTTAATGTCAGTGGCATTTATTACTCGGGTACTTCCTGCTACAGGTAGCGTACATCCCGTTTCCGTAATTTTGGAATTGATACATAGTGAAAAATACAAACAAAAATGGGTGAATGCCAAAGAGTACTGACTCGGCTAAATGCGAGCAACAGAAAACCTTAAAATTTCACGGAGTCAGTAGTATTTAGTACTGCAAGGCTTGAAAAAATGTACAACAATGAAAGAAAAGATTCAAAACCGACGTTTCCTCGGTCCCTAGCCTTTGTAGCTAGTTACGCGACAACATTCTCTATTCCACACAGCTTCGCTGTAAATATTTTTCCAGAAACATCACCAGCTATGCAAACTTTACGTCAAAGACTGCTTGCTTCTCCAGCAACTGAGTGAAAATTTTTATTAACCAATCACATGATCGAATGACCTCCTGCCAATCAAAACTCGAGGCAGAGTGGAAACAGGTGGAAAGCGCGGGAAAATTCGCGTGAGACAACAGGAATGGGTTTGGTTTGCACCTGATTGGCTGAAAAGGCAACGTGTTCATTCTGATTGGTCAGAAGTTGTGGACGTCTTTGACAGATGACGGCGCACGGATTTTTGACAGTTTTTTTAACAAATTAATTGTCAGCAATTAAAAAACCAAAGTAACATTTATTACACGTTCTTTTTTAAAACTTGGAAAATAAAATCTATCCACGGCATCAAAAATACATTAAGCACAACAAGCGGCAATTTCTGCCAAACGGATGTCTGTAAAACTTAAAATTGTGGCAAATTAAATTTAGGTAGTGTCAATAGAAATTGGTTTCACTTATTGCCTTTTGAACAAATAAACTTGACACTGCTTCATTTTTCCTCCAGAGAATTTTTCAAAACTGAAAGCACTTTGATTATTGTTAATAAAGACGAGATGTCTTTAAGACGCTTAAATAATGGAAGGGGAAATTAATTAAAAGGCATTGTGAAAGGTAAGAATCTGTGTACATCCGCCATTTGAAGAGATAAATGGGTAAAAAGTAGCAAATGCTATTTAGCAAGTTTGACATCACCAAGGATCTGAAACTAAAATTTTTAGTCTCAAACTCTTTGACAACTGCATGTAAACAATAAAAAGACATTTTCTGACAAGGCAATAAATTTAAAATAAGTAACTAAGGCGTTAAGTCAGTACTAGTAAAAAGCAAGTGAATACGTGAGACGTGCATATTGCCTTAAATCTGTTTAGAATACTAAGTTTCAATTTTATTTCGGTCCTTTCCTTTTCACTATAATTGCCTTTATGAAAATAAATGAAATTAAAATCCCACTTCTTTTTCTTGATTAGTCAAATTCACCAGGAGGCCGCTGATGATATGGATAAAAATGTTATTAATTAAAGTTCTGTTTTTAATATTCTCAAAATCTTACCTAAGGTATAGATAGTGTCAATATACAAGAAACCGACACGTTTTGTAAGGGAAAGCTTGTTAAAAGTTGACACTTGCCGCAAATTACGAGTGTTTAGAAAAGAAAAGTATAATTTAGCTTTATGAAACCTCACACCCGCCTTTAACATATTTTTAATCATGTTTGCGCAAACAATGCAATGTTTGCTATGACGCAAGGCGGGCGTTTAAGTGCTGTTAAATGTTGTTAAAGGAGCGAAAGAGGGGAAATCGACTCATTTGAGAGTGTTCAACGAATGTAAGGATGAATTTAACAAACGCGACTCAAAACCCAAGTGTTCCGCCCTGTTTCTACGAAACAACCGAAGCTAAAGTCGGCAAAACAGTGGCGTACGCTATTGTCATGTTAACGTCTCTACTCGGGAACTCCGCCATTGTTTTGGTGATCTACAAAACGCAAAGTCTGCGCAACACAACAAGTTATCTCATAGCTAATATGGCCGTCTCTGATTTGCTGATGCCACTTTGCGCGATGCCGCGGATGGTCACCGCGGTTCATTTTGGCGCGAATCGCTGGCTGATTGGCGGGAATATTGGCCTGGCCATGTGCAAGCTCGTGCCTCTCTTTCAAGATGTTTCCACCGCTGTGTCGACTCAGAGTTTGGTTCTGATTGCAGTCGATAGGTTCTACAACGTGTTCTACCCAGTTAAAGCAGCGGTGATGAGTTTAAAGGCAGCCAAGATTGCAATACCACTCACATGGCTCATCGCTGTTATCATTCATTCTCCATATTTCTACATTTACAGAATTTACATCTACAAAGGCGAAACTTACTGCTTACTAAACTGGTCACCGCCATTTGACGACATGAGAGCGCAAAAGTACTATTTCGTTCTCCTTTCTATACTTCTCTTCATTCTTCCATTTTGCGTCATCGCCGCTCTTTACACTGCTGTGGTTATTCGCTTGAAACGACAGCAGTTTCCTGGGCAACATCAAAGTCAAAACGCGCGAAACATTCGCGAAAAGCGCAACAGGGCCATTCTTCAACTGTGTGTTGTCGTAGTATTGGTGTTCATTCTATGCTGGACCCCTTTCGTTACGTACGCGTTTCTGAAGTTTTTCTCGTGGAAGGCGCCGCACTGTGGACACAGAAACATCGCGTTCATCGTGCACTTTATTGCGCATTCAATCAGTGCGATTAATCCGTGCGTCTACTTTCTGTTCAGCTCCAGCTATCGTCAGGGTCTTAAAGAAGTGTGCGCTTATCTTTCACACGGACGCGCCTCCAGCCGCGTTCTGCCCGCGGTCAGCGTGGAGCAGCTGGAAATGAGAGCACGCGCAAGAACTTTGTCCACTCGAGTGTTTTGAAAGACGAGCGAAAACTAACGAAACAGCTGTGAAAAACCACTGAGCGAAAAGACGACGACGCCACAAATTAATTGGCGAACGAACCAAAAAAGGATTCGGTTTAAATCAGTGTCAGCAGTAAAATTAATTGTAAACAATAGATACAAAACTGACATTCCAAGTGACACTATTACGAGGGCAACTGACGCAAATTGTAAAATATTAGTAGTTTTTTTCGGTGTGAATTTGAGTGATATTCGCTATTTTGAATTAAGGTAACAATCATTGTTTTGCCTCAAAGGAACTCAGTTTCTTAAATTTTGGTGGTTTGTTTTTGTATTTCGTTCAGTAAGGTTGATTTATTCATATTCAGACAGTCGGTGCATTTGCAAGTAACACCATTATTTACCTACATTTTGAGCAATATCCTGGGGCTTATCTTGAACGCAAGGTCAGAGTGCTAAGTAATATTCTTTTCAGAGTTCAGTACCGATAGAGGCCAATATACTTATTAAGTTTGCTGTAGATCTCATTTAAAACTCGTAGTTTCACCCGCCATTAATAGCGAAGCGCGCGAGTTTAAAAAGTAGAATGCAAATGAATATAACCGCCACAAGGCTCAAAAAACATCAGCGTGTTCTGAGAGAAATAGAAGGAATCTAGGCGAAGTTTTCGTTTTATAAAGTGTTTCAGGAATGCCAGCTGTTTTATAAAGTGTTTCAGGAAAATCGTCCGCCATTTCGGTTTGTTTGTCTGAGTCGTGACGTCACTCGCGCGCTTCGCCATTAACGCACCGTAAGTGTATATTAAAAAAAACTCTAAAACGGACACCGTCGGGACAGGCTCCAACTGTCCGTTTTAGAGAGGGGGCCGTCTTATAGGGAGATTAGTTACAGTAAAATGACAGAATAACAGCAGGGACGTCGGAGCAACAGCCGTCTGGTAAGGTGTCCGTCTTATTAAGGTGTCCGTTAAGAGAGAGTTGACTGTATTCAACTTTCGATCTACTTCCTGGCCTTAATATTACATTCAAGTCGATGTGGTAACAGCCACACTTCTTATTAGCATTTGATGGAACGCTGTGTATGTCGACGAAATTTAAGGAAAAATATAACAAAACTGTTCGCGTTATCTCTAAATTTCTTGCCTTTCTTAGCTTTGTGTATGTATGAATCCTGCTGATGCCAGAGAAACAGATGAGCAGTTCTTCTTCCTCTTTTTTTGTCCGTCAGGTGCGAAGCGAAAAAGAGCCCGGGTATAAAAATGGCCGTGAGAGATCTGGGGGCCAGACGCACTGAGTGTCGACGCACTCTACCATGGAAACTGAGTTTTAGGCAGGAACAAAGGAGAATATCGAGCCCAGTCCCAATCCGCTTATTTCAGTATTTCGTCATAATACAACACGCGGCTAAAAAAATTAAAAAGCCCTTTAATTCACCTTAGTTTGCATTATTACTTAAACAAACAGTTGTATAATATTTACTGTTTATACGGTATGGGAACTACTTTGTAACTAACATTATTAAATGCATCAAATGGTCTAGCCTCGTTTTTACTATCACAAATACAAATTCCCTTCACCCGGCCCAGTCCTATCTCAGTCGTTTTGGGGGTCATCACGCAACGAAGTACGGCGTGACAACTAAAAAGAAAAAGGCGAAGGAAGAAACTACTCCAATGTTGATTGGACAATGGAGAGTTCCGGGCATTAACGGATGCAAAGTATTTTATGTAGGGGATTATTAAAAGATCCTGTTGAATACAATACATTTGTGCTAAACAAGGAAATTTTAAACAATTCTACTCAATCTAGACTTCAGATTCTAATTCCAGTGTATTACAAAAGCCCGCGGGCGTTTATATCGTTGTTAGTTGTACATTGGATCTTACGGATGGCTAGTCGCCTATGTTGGTTATTACCATTACGTACTACAGCAGGCTTGCAGTTTACTGGCTCCAGTCAAGACAGTCCGAGAAGTGAAGTGAAGGACCTGATCATCTCAGAAATTCTCCCAAGGATGTATGAACAAATGTTAGGAGAATTTTAAACTCGATTTTGCAAATAAAAGGCTTGACTCAAACTTATATAATAATGTTAGCTTCCCCGCTTTAAAAGCACGCGAAATTACATGATAACAAAATCCAATATTAATTAACTCAACTGACTAAAACCAATAAAATTGTCCTGAAATTGACTTAAAATTAAAAACTAAAATTAACTAAAACCAATGTTAAAATAATGTTAGCTTCCCTCGCCATATAAGCATGCGAGATTACAGGATACATACATAACGCATTAACTACCGTACTGCCTACCTACCTGCCTAATACTGCTAATGCATAGGCGCTACTTAATTCTAACTGCTTAAGAAATCCATGGTAAATTCCTTTAGTTAAAGCATTGTCTCCTTCCATGCGCTCTTCCGTGCCTCCAAGTTCTCACTCTGAGACTGAAACGAGAAAGCATAGTAAGTAAACGATAGGAAAAATAGACCTACATGGCATTATTTCCAAGCTAAACAGTAACATCATTATCTCATAGCAGTGTGCAGAAAGTTTGTCACATTTGAACCTAGTTATATTGCCAAATGGCTACCACAAGTTTGCCGAAGTTCAGTGTAGAGAGGTTGTGCAGTTGTGCAGTGTGCAGTGTACAGAAGGTCGTGGATTCGACTCCTGTTAGGAAAACTTGGAAAAATTTTCCAAGGAGCTTGTGCCATGCATTTACATTTTCTACATGTTTCTACCAAGCTAGCATTTATGTAATAAATGAGCAGCAGTGTTTTATCAAGTTTAAAACACGAGGCGCAGCCGAGTGTTTTAGACTTGATAAAACACGAACTGCAAATTTATTGAACGGCTTAAAAATCTTCTGATGTAGATCAACTCATTCTTGCACTAATATTTAGATTTGGGGTTATTTTGGCCTAGGAAAGTGGACGTAACGTTTAGCCGTGTCTTAATCAGATATAAAGACACTCACTAAACATTAATTTCTTTTGTATTTTCTTTATGAATTATTAATGAGTTTTTTAAGATCACTTCTTTTCACGGGTGAAGATGTGATTTACTAGGGCAAGTTACTTTTTTTTTTACAAAATAATGAATGAAGTTGCATTTAGTGGCCAACATGACCCCACAGCTTTGTTTTTAACTTGTGGAGCTACGTCACGGTATTTTAAGTCATTCTTCTGATAACTGTCAATTTAAAGAATCCTCAAAATGATCGTTGGAGTAACAAAAACGCGGAAATAACCAAGGATGGTTATGTGACGAAAATGAAGACGGATTACAAACGACAAACTTGAAAAAAAAATGTAGATTTCTTTCAAGATGCGTTGTCCGTGACGGAGCTCCTTTAAGGTCTCGCAAAACGAGAGGAGCTTTAAGAATCAAGCAAAGTTTTTTTTTATAAAACGAACCCTGAGTGCAAGCTGAGCCTTGTACTGCTGTCTGGCCATTTCATCTTGTACCCATTGTGGCACATCCGGGATCACATGAGACAGGACAAACTTCACTCCCAGCAGAAAGTGCTGCAATAAAACAACCAACATATGATTCAACAAAAATGCTTAGACGGTAAATACACGGGACCTCTATCAGTTAACTCTGTAGGTCCCGTAGTTTACGGCTATCACCTTCCGTGTTGCCATTACATAATAATTCTAATGCCTACTACAGGTTGTTTCATTGTTTAAATTTCCATTTAAGGGTGGTCGCATTGTAATTGCAACCATCCTTTAATTTCCATTTATGCAATAGATTAAATGAATACAAACAATTCCATATCATGCTAGATATGGAATTGTTTGTACGGCAGTAAATACTAGATCATGTCGCTTTGTTGCGTCGTTTCTTAATGCAAACTACGAGAGGCATTTTCAAAGAGTAACTCTGGAACGCAGTTTCACTAAATCTGAAATTCTTCATAATTTTAAGATCTTCAACAAAAATATAACTCTTAATATGGAATACTTATTTCAAATTGAACGTCAAAAACGCGACTGGAACAAGACAAGAACAACTGAAAATCTACACCATTCAAATCTTGTCCTTACCTCAATGGCTACAAACATCAGAACAGCATTGACAGGTGTCATTTCTGGCAGCCAATCAGCACTCTTGGCCGCCATGCCAATCAAAGCACAGTTCGTAATGACAGCAACAATGCCAAGCGCTTCAAATGCCGCCTAAAAATAAAGAGAGGTATAAATTAATGGAAATAATCTTTGGTAAAGAAAACATCGACGGGGTGCGTGGCGGATGAAAAGAAGAACAAGAAAAGCGGACGTCAGCTGGCAATTCAGCTACTCTGTTTTCTCCTTCCTATTTCTATTCCTAAACGCGAAACTAAGGAGGATACTACGGTACTTTCGGAACTTTTCGGTTTCCTTTCCATGGTTGCCACAGACACCAGTTTTCAAAATTCCATTTCCTGACCCAAATAAATACAAAACAACAGATATAGTAGCGGCCTCCAGCCTCTGCTCCCCCTTTCCCCCGCCCCCCAAAAAAAAGACAAAAAAATAAACAACGTTGAAATCACATTGACCTGAAATGTTTCTTCCAGCCATCAATGGTGTTTTATCAGCGGCGTTATAACTTCAGTTTTTCCTGACTATTTTTCAATATGTCAACTTTCCCTCACTCAAAATAAAATTCCCAGACTTTTGATTAATTTCACGTTTTCCCTGACCATTTCCCGACCTGTGGCAACCCTGTACTCCTGCATCTTTTGCAATAGCCATCACAGCACACGCCCAGTACTTACCTGCCAGGCACCGATGGAGTTGGCTGGTTGTGCAAAAGGCCGCTGGAAAATTCGACACATCTTAAAAGCGTCTGTGCGCATCTCTATCACATTGTTAAGTAACGCCCAGAAGGCGGCCATAGGGTACGCAGAGGAAAAGAGGAACGTGTAACCAAACTGAAGGAACAGCTCCAGATAGTCGTCAAATGTGCCCTGTAAGAGAAAATAAAGACATTAGTGCGTTAACTTTGATACCCATCGTACAAAAGCGAAATTGTGGTAAGTGGTATACGTAAATCTTGGTGACTGTAATTTTTGTAAACGTTTTTGTTCTTGAAATTCTGTAAACAGTTGCCTCGCGGTTCAGTAGGTGAACGATTATTGTGAACGATTACTGTCAACTTGTACGTCATTGTCTATTTACCTTGTATTAAGCGGTAATTAAAAAAATCGACCACATATTTTCATCTTCTGCAATCGTATAGAACATAGAAATGATGTCACAAAATATTCGAAACTCAAGTTGAACAACAAGCCATTAGGCGAGTGGTTTCACTGCAAGTTTTGGACATTTTATGGCGTCATTTCTATGGTCGATTTAACAATTATTCCACGAGCGCGCGTTGGATATGAGATGGTAGATAGTCAACGAGGTGCGTAGCGATCTCATATTCAACAAGCTCGAGTGAAATAATTGTTTTATTAAAAACGCCCGAAGAATTGCAATATTTGATCTCCCCAGCTATTTTCGTTGACGTGTATCGGCTACCGAATTTGTGGTCAATGGTATATGAGCTCATATACCATTGCCTGTTAACCAATCAAAACGCAGGAATTGCAATATACCATTGCTAGTTTTTAATAAGAGTGTAGATCATGGAAAAATGTGGTCGACTTGTTTTATACGATAGCAGCGAAAATTTACCACTGAATTAGATGAAAAAATCAGCCAAAAAATGACGTGCATGCGACCCGGGGGGGGACTCCCACATGAAACGGACGGGGATGCTCGTCGGAAATTTTGAAAAGAACCCCTAAAAGAGACCAATCTGGGTGTGGCTCAAGCTTTTCTTCTCCCCTAAAAGATACCAAAAAACTAAGAATGGAGTTTATATTTGTATATTTCTTTGTGTGTAACCCTAAACGAGACCATTATGGCTAAAAATATTGGCGTTTTGGGCGTTTTTCCCGGAACACCCTAAGCGAGACCAAAAATCCGAAATTTACACCCCTAAGCGAGACGACGAGCATCCCCGTCACTTTCATATGCGAGTCCCCCCCCCCCCCCCCCCGGGGCATGCGAGCGTGGGACACGCGGCCATTTTTTCCTTTCACCCTTTTTTCGCTCCGATAAACTATGGAAATGTCAAATGCTTGTTGCCTAGAACTACATGAAATAACTCACTAAGTACTGTTCCTGTGTTCCTTGTCGTTCGACTTCATCTGTCAACTCAGCTGTCTTCATCACAATTTTCTTTCCCTCCTTGGCGACCTTAGTGATTCGACTTCTATACATGAGGTATGGAATAAGGGACTCTGTGACTTGTCCAATTATTTGGGACGTGATCATCAGCGCACCAAGGTGCTGAAATAAAAATAGACGCACAATCAGAACACACCATCAAATCGTGAAGTTAAACTGTTTCTTGTGACAAGGAATCTTACCCACTAACATTTTAACGAAATTCATCTTGTTATTAAAAGGACAGTGTCGCTATGATTTAGTGCTACTTGAAAATGCAATGAAGGTGGTGTTGGTATTAACTGGAAATCCAGTAATAAATCCACTAGACCTTCCTAAAACGTAGCGTGCAAGTCATGAAAAATTGTTGAAAGGTGGTTTGGCTACGGACAGATAGGACAGCAGTGCCCGAAAACGGGCTGTCGTTTTCAAGTTTGACAGTGTTAGAAAATCACTTAAAAACCATTGATTACGTTTATTCACGGATCTTATTCACACCTTGAAGAATGAATTTATGCCTTTCTTTTTGTTGATCACTGAGTACACCCTCATAATTCCATCATAGCTAACAAAAAAGAACTTTAAAATGCAACAATTGATGCAAGACAAGTTATTACTTACCCTCCGTAAAAGTTCAATGTCTTGCAGATAAAATGCAATGTAGAAGAGTGAGTAGAAACAATTCACAAAATAGAACTAGAAACAGGGAAGAGAAGAAGTGTTTTGGTTAACAACTACATCTATCAAATATTACAAATCGACACCAAAAAAAGATGTTAGGTAATAACGTAGATAACATAAGCCTAACGCTGAGCGCTTTACTTTCCTGTGTAGAAAATCACATGCTCAGACAACATGTCTTCCCCTGGGACCAACTTACACAGGGATTTTCCAGGAAGTGCCCCGAGGGGCATCCTGGAATTCCCAGAAAAAGTAATACGAAAAAATCATTGGGCGAAATTTAACATATTTTATATCAAAACAAAAATATTAAATCTTTAGAACTGTAACTATCTATCCTTGAAAATATGTTTTGGTCTTGTTTTCGACTGGCGTTCTTCCTCTGGTTACTGCTTTCTTTAGATTGTAAACCGTCCAACATCTCTTTAGTACAGTCACCAAAGTTTCCGTTTGCAGGCTCCTTTGAAGTTACATTGAACCAGACTTTTGTATATTTTGACGACTGGTCCAGAAAACACTGACAAAATCGCGAAATTTAATACGTTTTTGCTCTAATTTTTCTTGCAATCGCGAAAATTAATACTTGCGACATTCAGCTCCCGAATATAAAGTTAGTAAGAATAAGGAACAAGGAATTGTAATTGCAGTATAACTGCAATGATAGTTCATCAGCAGTTTTGATACTTACAAGAACCAATTTGACAATGAGGTGGTTGTGGTAAGCAGACTCCAGCCGATGATTTTCTAGAAGGCAACAAATAAAAGCATCACAATTTCTGCCTGGAAAGAGATACACAACCCAAATATCGAGAATTTGGCAGAATTGGGCAGAGAATTTTGCTACCTGCCGCAAGGAAGATGTTTGGAAATTCTTTGTTTTCAAAGGAAAGTTTTCAAAGGAACAACTGTACCGCACTGGTAGGAGCTTGTTAAAAATTTACAGGTAACTCATAAAAAAACAAAGGATGTCTACGAGCAAACATGCTAGGGACCTACTTTTGAGGGGTTGGGGTACAAAAGAGGACATGGGTCTCCAAGACTAGGTGGGGGGGGGGGCTAGGTGAATATAGCTGTTTCCCTTGATTTCATTGGCTAAAACAAGCTGTATCACCGAAAATGACTGAAAACGTGGGTCTAGAAACTTGATGAATCTAAACTACTGCCTGGTAACCTACCACTTTCCATGATACCAACTGGCATTGTAGCATATGTTTTACTTTATGTATCTGTAAGACAACCTTTCTCAAAACAGGCCCCACTTGTTTAAAGTGTGGATAGTGCCATCCACCGGATAAATCAATATCGAGTGGAAAGCGATGTAGGTTTTGTACAACAGTTATCCACTTGATAGCAATGTATCCAGTGGATAGTGTTATCCACCCCAGGGGGGGGGGGGGGGGGGTACTTGCAGTATACATGACGGGGAGGTCTGACGTATTTATTTGGGTTGAAAATTTACACCCTCGGTATTTTTTTGGGTAGAGAGATCTGTCATGTAATTTTTTTAGCTCTTAAAGTCTGTTTGATTGAATAAAGTCAGTATCAAGGTGCTAGGTCTTGTACTTTTTGGGATAGAAAATTTTGTTGGTCCAGGTATTTTTTTGGGTGTAAAATTTCAGGCTCATGTATTTTTTTGGGTTCGCAATATGAAGCTCCGTCGGACCCCCCGTCATGTTTACTGCAAGTACCCCCCCCCCCCCTCCGGGTTATCCACCCTTTGAATAACTGGGCCTTGCTGTATGTCTTATTACCACACTCACCCCATTCAGTTAGGAATGTTGCCAGTCTCAGGTATAGATTATTCATCACGGCAATCACCACTGCAAGGACAATACTCGGCAACAGCATCATGATGGTTGCAACAATTCCTTCAGCATTGGCATACCTCGACTCAATGGCATCAAGAAAACGGAAATACAAAAGCACGATCACCATGGCGATCTTCATGCATAAGATAACAATGGGATAAGAGACGCCGTATGTCTTGACCTTTCTCTTCCATGGTGCATAGTAGTACTCTGGTTGACCTGTGATGGGGCTTGTGCGCTTCTCACCCCAGTAAGTTGGGCGTGGCTCCTCAACTTCTTCGGAGCCTAAGATGGAAAAAATTAAAGGCAATAAAGATATTAACCTACAAATAAAGCTGCCTCTCATTGCTCCTGGCCCGAGTGGGTACCCCCTCAGTCTGGAAGCAATAAGAGGGAGCTGAACTTGTCAGCTTTAATGATACAGTCAACTGCCACTTAGCTCTGCCATGCTATTTAAGGCAACTGCTATTTCTGGCTGGTACTTTTTGGGGCAAGAGTAGATCTGTTGGCAAATTGTCCCTAGGCCTACATGCCTTTAAACCCTTATTTCTGGACATTCCTGAACTGGTCCAGAAAAAGGCACACCAATCGTTCTCCCCTATTCCAACTACTTGTGGGACATTTTCTATAGAATGGCAAGGATGCACAGCCCATTCCCAACTGCCCCTAATTTGCAAATTTGTTCTGTAAAGCATGCCCAATTGGAAAGATGAGAATCTGAGAGGTTCTGTCATACTTGTCGATTTTTCCCTTTGGAGACATGATCATGTTCTACCAGTTTTATCAATTATGTCTTCAGCAGGAAAATTATTCTAAATCTCTTGATTTACTATTTTTTTTAGACTATTACTTGTTATAGTGTTTAATGGTTAGCGTGCTCGACTCCGAGTCGAACAGCCCAGGTTCAAGCCAGGGCGCTGCATAGTGTTCTTGGGCAAGACATTCACGGTGCCTCTCTTCACCCAGGTGTATAAATGGGTACCGGCGAATTTACTGCTGGAGGGTAACCCTGCGATGGACTAGCATCCCATTCAGGGGATGTAGAAATATTCTTAGTCCCTTAATGCTACGGAAACCGGGATAAGCTCCGGCTGTATGGGCCACTTGGCTCGGAACAGACTTACTAAAACAGTTAGATGACTCATCCTTGTTTTTGATAAACAAATAGTAAACCTAGCTGTGTCTCATTGACTATTTGCTCATTGTCTAATAGTTAATTATAAAAGGGTCAGTTAGGGTCAACTCACCAATGCCTGCCTTGAGAGTGCCCCACTTGAATGAGATTTCAGAACAGCGCCGTTTCCATGCCTCTAAGAACACAGTGCCCCACACAAGGTTCAAGACAGCAAACACTGTATTTTTTGTTTGTTCATGTGCTCCAGATAGAGCAAAGACAACAACCAATAGAACTGGTGGCACAAGTGCCATGGAGTAGTAACCCAAGAAGCCAAAGTACAATGCTATCATGTCCCCAAAGTACTCCCGTATATCATCTGTAACAGCAGGTAATCAAGAATTAGGTGGGTGCTACAAAAAAAAAATTTTGTGGGAGGCTGAGTGGCCTAATGGTTAGAACGCTTGACTCTGAGTCGAATGGTCTGGGTTTGAGCCCTGGCTGGGGTGCTGTGTTAAGTTTTTGGGCAAGACACTTCACTCTCATAGTGCCTCTCCACCCAGGTGTATAAATGGGTACCAGCGAAATAATGATGGGAGGGGGGGGGGGAGGGGTAACCCTGCAGTAGGGAGTAGAAATACTCCTAGTCGCTTCATGAAACAGAAACCAGGATAAGCTCCGGCCTGATAGGCCACTTGGCTTGTATGCCTACTTTTTACAAGAAAATAAGTGTCAGTAAAGTGTCAGCCATCTTCTCACCCTAACCCCTGAGGGGCAGGGCCTGTGCCCGTCACTTGGGGGTTAGGGAGAGTAGACAGCTGACACTTCAGAGTGAGGTACAAGGGGATCAAACATTATCTGTAAGAGATGGTATTCAAAAAGTATGTCGGTGCTACAGGAAAATTAGTGTCAGTTAAGTGTCAGCTGTCTTCTCACCCTAACCCCTGAGGGGCAGGTGCCTGCACCTACCCGGGGTTAGGGTGGGTGGGCTTGGGGGTTAGTACGAGCAGACAGCTGACACTTCAGACTAAGGTAACAGGGGGTCAAAAGTTCCTGATTCAATTACTTTTCTTTCTCGCTTTCTTGGAATTCTGCATTTTTCGTCTCACTTCTTGCCTTCTCATTGGGTAATCTTGCCTTTGATTACCTTCTTGTCCTGTGTCCCTCCCCACACACTATGAACAAATTATTGCCACTAGTCTGGTTTTTGTTCATTTGGTAGTCCCATAACTACCATACAAAAAAGCCTAGTGAGCAATTTAAAAATGTGTTGGTATCTTTTTTTGTAGGCTACCTGGTGTATATTGACACATTGTGTATCTGGTATTACAGTCTGACTTATTTTTACACAGAAAATAAACACGACATTGCATCCTTGGGAAATTAAAAGTTCTAGATTACCTAGAGGTTGTTTCCTAGAGAAGCTAAGGTACCACTTGTGCTCCAGGGCTTTGAGTTTGTCAGGATCATGAAGAGGAAAGATCTGAGTGACAATTCCACTGGAGAGACACCTTGGAACTTAAAAACAGACAACATATTGGAATAAAAATGTTACAGTTTAACTGTCAAATACAAATTCACTTCTCAGGGCTGCAAATAATTTTTTCCCTTGAAAGGACATGCGTCAGACTAAGTTACCATTTTGATTGGACAAAACAATAGTGAGGTTAGACATCATATTAAATTACAGTATTGCTCGATATGTGAACCTGCTAATCTAATGCGTTGTCGACACAGAACATTGGTGTTTGCATTGAAAAGCAAGAAAAAAGTTCTCCAGACATTGCGTCTGACCACAGTTGGAATTTCATCAGACATTGGCAAATTGTGATCAGCCAGTGTCCCATGTCCGAATGTTATTTGCAACCCTGGTCCTTACTTCCTTCCAACTCTCCCTTTCTTGCTCCTTCCTCCCATCCTCCCACATCTCTACCTCTTTCCTTTCTTCACCTTATACATATTTTTTATTAGTTTGTTCAATTACTATTATAAGCAGCTTGTTTTAGAGCAATGCTTGAGAGAACCAGAGTATTGGACAAAAAGCTAACTTTGAGTAATTGTAGACATTATTTAGTACATGTTTATGTAGAGGACTCAGAAAATGTGCAGTTTCATTATTAGAAATCAAAGTGTGTAAGCAATTGATATTAAATTAAATTAACCCCTGTCAGTCAGTCAGTCAATCAATCAGCCAGTCAGTCAGTCAGTCCGTCAGCCAGCCAGCCAGTCAGTCAGTCATTCAGTCAGCCAGTCAGTCAGATAGTCAGTCAGTCAGTCCACCATCCATCCATCCGTCTGTTTACCCACCCACCCATCTGCCCATCAGTAATTAGTAGATTAATTAATTAATTACTTAATTAATTAATTACATAACCCCTCCATCCACCCATCTGTCTGCCCATCCATCCATACAACCACCCACCCACCAGAGGATCTGTCTGTCCCACCATTCAATCGTGAATTACTTGCTTTCTTCCTTCATGCATTCAGTCAGACAGTTGGTCAGTTAATTTCTTTGGAAAAAACTCTTTGCTTTACTAATGGCTGGATTAATGGAGTTCAACTTTGTTAAAGGCTGGTTTTCATATGTCGGTAAAATCCCAGATGATCGGGGATTTCACCATTTCCCGACATTGGGATGCTTTGGGAAAATAGAAACGCTCCCGATTCTCCAGATTTGTCTCCAACCATCGCAGACGATCGGGGATATTTAGGATTTTGAGTTTTCATTAGTCGGCAAAATCTGGCATGGTCAGGAAACAGTAAAATCCCCCATCGTCTGGGATTTTCCTGACACATGAAAACCAGGCTTAAAGGAAAGAGTGAGTGAATGTGCATAAACTTACTTGTGGCCCTATTTCTGTAAAGTTTTACATCAGGATAACCAGGAACTGTTCCATCTTCATACGTCTTAATGTGCTCCAGCCCCATGAACACAATGCGCTCACTTTCACTCTTGGTCAAAAATCCTTCACCATCATTAGCAAAGTCTTTAAACTCGTGGCACTGCTCTACGCAGAAGTCGACAGGAGCTCCATTCTTGAGGCACCGTTTAATTTTGAGTTTTTCAGCACCAACAAGAAGGCGCTTGGTGTCAGCGGAAATGTGCAGTGTGTCGCAATTCTTCAAGGTATTTGGAACCAGCTTTGCTTTGAATCCAGCTCCTCCACTGCTTACTAGAAGAAAGTAATTCAAAATAGTGGTCAAAGTCCAATTTCTCCAAACAACAAAATAGCAATTTGACAAGAGGACAGAAAATAAAGAAAAAGATAAACTATTCATCCTGGAGATGTAGGCTTTGATGGAAATTCCCAAGTTGACAAGAAGGGGGTGGGTGAAGACTTCTTGCACTGTTCTCTTACAGTATAATCTGGTTAAAGAGTTACAAGTCAGTGGGAATGTGTTTGATTTTCTTTAAATGTGGAGTGTCAACTGTTTAATAGAAAGCCATTTCATTGGCCAAATGCAATCAGGAGAGTTTGAGAATTCACTGGAATAAAATATCACAAAAAGGCTTATTTAGTGCTTTTGATCATAATTTTCTAGAAAGAATCAGTATACTAAAGTACAATAGCTGCATTTTTGCATGGCTCGCTGGCTCGCATACATACTATTTATTACACACCCCTTCACCCTACCCCTCCCCACAAGAGTTATATTTCTTTAGAAGAAACCCACCTGGAGCTTTGATAAGTGCTGTCAGCCATTCTTTAGTCTCCACTGGAGCTTTAGGTGAGAACTCTAACACTACAAGAGTGTCATCAGCTGAACTCTGTGACCCAACCTTGGATTCCTCCATCACGACATTCCTTGCCTCAGTTTCACCACTCATAGTGATGCGCTGCTAAACTAAAATCACAAAACATGAATCTTTCATCTTCAATTCATGGAAATCTTCTAAAATGAAATCAATTTTCATTTGTGTGTTAAAATGTTGTTGACTAAAGTTATGTAGTTCTGTTTTCTTCAGACACAACTTTGGGTCTGCAATAACTGATCTTATTAGCAGATGTGAAAATGACATATTGTGTAATATTTTCAAAACTGTGCAACTGTACATGTTGAACCAAAATTAACATTACCTTAATTCCACACAAAAAATAATAATAAGGGGGTGCTTCACACTACCAATTTGTTGCTAAGGAAGGTTTCTTATTATCATATTTTGGAAACCAGGCCTCCTATAAATAAGCTTTTTGCACAGGTTTGTTGCATTGAAGAATCCTCAGAAGTTTCAAATCACAGCCATATTTGAAAAGTCGCACGACCAGAACAGAAAAAAACATTAAAAGGTTTGTAGTTTAAAAAATTGATTTTAGTGCTAATAGATAAAGAATGTCCACATGCTTAATGTGTCGACTGTTTTCATTTAAATTCACATTATTATACAAGTTATGGCATAACACCCGTATTTAAAGACTTCTTTAAGTCGCATTGCTTTTTTTTGTATATGTAAACAGTTATTACTCAGACTATAAAGAAGTCAGTCCTCTGAAGGCTATGTTATCTCTGATTGTTGAAAAAAATTGGAGCTCTACCTTCTTTCCTCCAATTTTTTGGGATTATAAATTCTAAAGTACGGTTTGGCAGCTATGCACACGCAAGTTTTTTATATTTTTCTCAAAACAGGTGTTCCCCCGGATAAAACTCGCCGTTAAGCGTTTCACAACAGTTCTGAATTGCTTGCCACAAAATACCATTTGCAGCAAGGCCTTAGAAACTGGATCTGTAGTTAGAAGCACTCCCTTAAACAACACCCAACTATTCCCAACTGCAATAT